>NW_018127903.1:2231943-2309231 GCF_001952655.1 Monopterus albus | reverse complement strand
TCATACCTCTGACCTTTCAGTTGTTCAAAACGGATTTGTTTTTAGTTAATATTATGATGTTCTTACATGAAACAAATTATTCAATTGTGCATTTTTAAAAATGGGACAACCCTGTATTATAATACATGGGTGGCAACTTTTCTCATGGTGTCAGACATCTGGTACAGAAACTCTGGAATATATTCAGGTGTCTTCACTTTCTGTATAATTGATTGCCATGTACAGTAGATTTGATCCTATTTGCTTTAATAATGCTTAATTTATGTAGAACTTGACTAACATCCAGCTGTGGCAAATTGAATTGACTGAACATACTTTGGAAAGGCACAGACCTGTGTATGCTGTATATCTGCCCCACAATTCACATTACATGTCAGTGGGGGTTATTCTCAGCAGCAGGGGGAGGGAGACTGGTCAGAATTGATGGAAGGATGAATGCAGCCAGCTACAGATCCGTCCTTGAAGAAAGCCTGCTCTGGAATACATATGACCTGAGACTGGGGGCGATAGGTCACCTCTCAGCGTGACGACGACCTGAAGCATAGAGCTTAGACGACTCTGTAGCTGCTTTGGAACAAGTCTCCGACTGTCCTTGAGTCAACCAGCCCAATCCCAGATTTAAACTCCATAGAACATTTGTGGAGAGAGACACCTCCAATCTAATCTGACATAGTGTGAGAGGATCTGTCAGGAAGAATGGGATAAACTGCCCAAATCTAGGCTTGCAAAACTTGTAGAGACTTACAGTACCCAAAAAAACTTGAAGCTGTAATTGCTGCCATAGGGGCTTCTAAAAAGTGCTGAGGGTTTGAATACTTTTGGAAGCGAGAGATCTCAGAAATATTCATTAGTTTAGTTTTTGACTTTTAATATATTTTCAATAAAATTCTAAAATGGCATTTTCTCTATCATTACAGGTTACCGAATGGAAAATGGACATTTTTTTACTTTTAAAATTAAATCTAGTGTACAGCACTAAGTGTAAAGAATCTGAAGGGATCTCAGTACTTTCTGAAACCGCTGTATATGTGAGAAATAGCCAGACGTTAGGGGAAGCAGGATAACATCTCCCTTAACCGTTCAAAGCAGACATATTATTTCAGCCCATTTTCACACTGTTTGATATGCAGCGAGATAGTGCACTGCATTGTATGTCTTTTCATGTCATCGTTTCCAGTGACTGTAGCAATTTCACTTTTCAAGACGAAAGTAATGCTGTTCAGGGAATAGATCAAATGACAGCTGAGGTGACAGGCAACCTTATAGGTGAATTACCCGCACTTACGGTAGGTGATGTCATATTAACTACCATGTCTTTGCTGAGCCTTCTCCTTAGAGCCACCTACTTCAGGCCTTGTCTGGTCTCACAAGTCATTCGAGAAGCCAAGGTTTCTCTGAGAATTATTGATTCTGTCACATAACCCAATTTTTCAAAGACCTTGCTCTGTGGGGAAGGAAGAAAAGCAGGGAAAAGAAACACTACCCCATACTGCCAACACTGGGTAATTTTTCTCCCTCCTCATGGAGGAGGTGGGAGCATGTTCCCATTCCAAATGGGTTTGGAGTTATTAGTCTTGTCGGTGGGTATTTTGTCACTGTCATAAGCACAGTGAGACTTAATTGTTGGAATGGGGGCCCATGAGCCACCTTGTGGGGTGCAAATGACATTTTCTTAACCTATCGACCTTAATCAAAAGCAACAAGGTGGGACACACCTACCCGTGTGTTTAAACGGTGCCAACAGGTGCACGCTGACACCAATTTGGAAAGTCAGCAGGATTAGCTGCTAGAATTGGATTAAAGTGAGTCTAAACTGCTTATCATTTACCATTCCTGTCCTCTGACAAACAAGCTTTTAAATTTACCTAAATGCCATAAAGAAGGTGGCACACTCAACAGTTACGTATGTCCTTATTTCCTTATTTCTTACCACAGATAAACTGTGCTGAACAATCCAGAATATATTTATATATATTATACATATAATACATAACTGGATCATTTAAAATTACAACAGGTGTTTACTTAAGAGTGGCGGCATTTTGCATTGCCCATCCATTCACAAGTCACTTGAAATTTAATCATGTGCTTAATTAAAAATTGTATACACTTCAATGACAGTATTAGTTCAGAGCCTGAGCCTGAATGACTTTCACACTTGATAAATAGTTGTGTGAAATACGATAAGTTGAGTGAAGTGGAATATAAAAAACTAATTTGATGTTCCTGAATACAGTTTAATTAACCTACTCATGGCTTTTTCAGCAGGGGAGAAATAACATGATTCAAAACCTCAGGAAAAAACTGTGGTGACTAAAAGCTGACGGAGGGAATCAGCAACCTCTACACAATACTGGTATGTAGTTTGCTTTTGTTAAAAAAAATTGTAGCATAGGCTATGATTTAAAAATTAGCATTATACATATGTGTACATGTGTGTTTCTATTATAAATGAATATAAAAACAGACAACGTTTCTGTCTCACCTCTGTCATACTACAACTCTTTTTTACTGAAATAGTTTCTCTTATTAAACAATACTAACTGACACCTGTAATAATGTATAAACCAGGCTCTCTTTCTCTTTCTAACTATCTCTTCCTTTTCACTGCTTCCCTTCCTTCCTTCCTTCCTTCCTTCTCCCTCTCTCATTGGCCTTGTCTGGAGGGATAAATAATTGATGCCCCTCTTCTTGGACTGTGAGAAATTTATGAAACAATGGAGTAGACCGATGGTTGTATTTTTCTCCCTAACTTTTCAGTAGCCGTTCTCGGTCTTATTTATATATCCCCACCAAGGTCAAAATAAGAGTATATTTTAAAAAGATGGATAACTCTAGCCAAACTCTCATATTCAGACCCGGGCGGCACTCTCCATACAAAGAGGCTCACTGGCCTTACCCAGCCCCGCAGGACAACAATTTCTCACTATGCATACTTGTATGTTTGTGTGTGTGCAGACATGTACAAAAATTGAACATCAACCCCTGATTTATACTCTAAACCTGCCAAATCAACACCTTTTGCACAGGTACTAAGAAGGAAAATGGGTATTGTCTCTGAAATAGTGTTCTCTTATCTTTTTACAGTGTACAGTTGTGAGGAGCTCAATGTTCCATTCAGTTATTGTAAAGTACAGCAACACAAGAAAATAAGATAAATAAGTTCTCAAAATATCTTCCAAAACATATATTTTTTTAAAAAGCCTCCATGAACTGCGCCATGGTACGGTCTTCAATCACACTTAACAGCAAACAGGGAATTATAGATATAGCCCACTGTTATCTGCTAACATGTGTCAGCTTCAGCCCTGAGAAGTCTACAGTGCAAATATCCCCAGTGAGACTCAGAACAAAGAAGACCCAGAGCCACTTTTAATCCCAGTGCTTCAAGGATCATTTCTGTTGTTGAGGAATTAATTTTAGAGTTTGAAGTTTACTTTCTAGTTTCTGAAAGTGTATAGACATCAGGTGGACCTTTGGACAAAATGGGCAATACATTTAACTCAAAATAAAAATGATGTTCCTTAAGAAAGACCAGCTGCAGTGAGCCTTTGACAGTATTGTATAAATTTAGGAGCACAATGCAGCCAAAACAGTTTTGTCAAGTCAGTTTGTAGAAAACCATTGAACAAAGTGTTTTACAAAGAAGTAGAAACATTTGGATAATAAAACAAGGAGGTAAATAAGTAACGAGATAAGAGAGATATGAGTAGTAACAAGAAAAAACCAGGAGAAAAACGGTTGATTGTAGTGTAGTTTTTCTGTAACTTTAAGGATGTAGATTCAGGCAAACTACAGATGCAGATAAAGCTGAGAGCTGTAAAGACTATGTATTGGTCTTGGAGAGCTGTGAGGCACATTTGTTCCTTTTCAGCATTTGACTAAAATCTGTCTCAAACCAGCTGTTAATCACAGTAATGAGCTCAAATGGCTTTACCATATCCATGTAAAAAAAGTCAAATAAATAAACAATGAAAATTAAATTAAAACACCAGGAAAGTAAACATAGGATTTTCATTCAGAATATACAGTAGGGCAGCTACTACTACTACTAATACATTTCCATGAACAAGTTCATGCCATAATGGTTGGAAATATGCATCACATTTTCCCAGAACTCAAAGTAACACTTTCAGATTTTTTTTGAGCAGCAGTGAAAATTATACAATTTACAACCAAAAAACATAGAAAACAACAACAGCAGCAGCAGCAAATTGTTTTCAGAGGCTGAAACAAGCTAACATTTGGTATTTGTGCTTGATTGACAATTTAAATGGTCAATCAGAAATAGTTGGTTTCAGTCAGCTAATCAATTAAATGATCTTTTTAGCACTAATATAGGCTAAACAGTGCAGTCGATGTCATGAATGTCAGAATTGATCAAATAAATAATATGAGAAATCCCCATTTGTCACTCTTTTCTCATGCTAAAGATTAAAATGAGCGAATCCATTAGCAGCT
Source organism: Monopterus albus (assembly GCF_001952655.1). Taxonomy (NCBI): domain Eukaryota; kingdom Metazoa; phylum Chordata; class Actinopteri; order Synbranchiformes; family Synbranchidae; genus Monopterus; species Monopterus albus. The sequence goes on along the minus strand of NW_018127903.1, from coordinate 2,304,770 downwards.
TCATTTAATTGCCTAGCCATTTAAACAAAAATCTCTTTTATACATCTCACAGCAAAACTGATTTTCTTGTCAACAGAACTGGCTTAAAGCATATCCTTGCCACAAGCTCCCCACGTCTTCACCCACTCCCTCCCTTTCCAGTGGGCAAGTAGCAGGGGCCTTAAGTTGTATATTGGCTAATGAAGCATGTAACCTGCATTTCTCCTGCCTCCACTTCCTGCTCTGGGTGACGTGCACTGGTTTTCTGTGCTCTTCACTCCATACAGCATCAAGGGTACGAGCACTGGGAGGCAGCTTAGTGCTCTGTACTTGTCTCAACCATTATTTTCAAGCCTTGCCAAAATATTCCCTGGGTACTGTATGCAGCATTGCTCACCGGCCAAACATCATTTATGGAGGGCAACTCACATTAACACTCTGTCAGCATAAATCCACTTTGCCATACAGGTACAGAACTTTCTGAAACAGCGATGGGTCAATTCAGTACTCAAGCATTTTTATAAATGAACATACTGAGCCACTTTAAAACAGAGTTTATTCAAATTTGCTGTGTTTGTGAGCAGACACCTTCAAAACAATAAAATAGCAGTATGGGTGAACACAATCAACCCAAATGTAAAATCCTACTAATTTCTCTCTCTTTTTAAATTTAAAACCCTCAAAACATTTAAATTGATTTGAAGTCTTTGTGGGAAAAAATAAATGTCATTACATGTGTGCAGTTTACTCTGTGTTATTTCTGCCATTCTCATCTTTTTAAGCCTTTCTTTAGTTACGGTAGCTTTAACAGAGAGGCCACCTCTCGTTTCCAGGAAAGCCCTGATCGCTTTCTCACAGTTACAGCTCCACTGAAGTAGATGCGGTTAAGGACCTTACTCAAATGCACCGCTGCAGTGCTTTTTCACTTGTTCCGCTCAGATTTAATCCTGCCAGTCTGGGGATTGAACTGGCAACCTTACAGTCACCCCCACCCCCATTTGTAGCAGGCCTTTGTAATAGTGGGATGTTTACATTAAGGTATTAAACCAGTCAACCTGGAGCTGATTAATCCCTGCAGATTCCACTGCAAACAAAATGGAGTCCATGTTGTTTGAGCTGTAAACACACACACACACACACAATGAATTATGTGACACACACACTCAAAAATGCTGCTGAAATCATATAAAATGACACACAGTTATTGATGTCCCTGGAGTCATGAAAAACACATGTATATAATTACACACAAACATTATTATGTAAAGATATGTGTAATGACCTGAGATTGTGCTTTTTTTCGAAAGGTAGTATACAGTAAAATCAGAGATTGCACAAAACTTTTGCAAATATATTTATCTTATACTCTATTCTTTCTTTACACTTCAGTGCCCCTTATCACTCACCTTTATTGACTTGTTTACTGTGTCGAAGTCCGTACCCATTTGCTAAAAGGTCAGCGCGCTTTCCCGTTCTGTGAGCATGAAATTCAGTTTCACCATCAGTGGCAGCTCCACTTGTCTCTCGAGCATGATCCTAATTCCAATTTGCTGTAGGTCCTGTAGCTGTGCACATGCACTGTATTTACACCAGTGTTTCCAGTAGCCAGGCAGAAATGTGTCATGCCATAGTATGTGTGTCCACACAAATGTTGATCGAATGGTTTTGTGTAATGTATGAAGTGAGCACATCAGACATTCAACATATGATTTTGTGAATTTTTTTAACTCTATTTTTTGTGCTTTGTCTGCGTGTTGGTGTTTTTTACATTGTATGAGGACAAGCTCTGTTGGTTCAGGTAGCTATTTCCTCTAAAGCATGACCTTCTGACCACTTGATCTTTTTTCAGTAGCTGAAAGTGAAATTCAATTACTGTTTTTATGTTTTATATTCAACCTTGAAAGTCAAAGTCAGGCCTAGCCATTTCAATTAAACTCTGGCTTACTGAACTATAGCTGCATTCTGTTAACTTTATCTTAATTACTTTTCAGTGTCTGCTCTAACCTTGTGGTTGGCAGTGGAGTCCCAGGGCTATGATGTGTTAAAGGTATAGGTTTACCAGAAATCACAGCTGAAATGGGTTTATATCCAGAAAAAAAAATCACATTTTCTTTAAAATAAATGGAGTAATTGAATTAATACTTTATAATGCAGGCTCCCTATAGGAAATATTGGTTAGTATGTGGGCTTGTCTGCTCTTGGCTGGGTTATGTACAGTGAAATGCTTTGAAAGTCAAGGCTGAGCAGCTACAGTCAAGCTGAGGTGAAATATACAGACGTCTCGGAGCTCACTGATCTGTAGGCAGCAGACATCAGCACTGTACAGTAGCTTTTTTTTTGCTCCATTGATATACAGGCCTTGACCTTGTGACCTTTTTGCTGTGTCAGGTTTTCTGCTTTTAATTCTTTGGAATCTTTGATGGTCATACACGATGCTGGGTTAGCAATTTCAGCCAGTGGTGGAGGAAGTACTCAGATCCCTTACTTACTGTAAGTAAAAGTAGCAATATAGCAGTGTAAAAATACTCAGTTTCAAGTAAAGGTCCTGCATTCAAAATGCTACTTAAGCAAAAGTACAAAAGTATTAGCATCAAAACATATTTAAAGTGCCAAAAGTAAAAGTATCTTATTCCAAACTGATCAAAATTCATATTATAGACAACAGTTTTCACCTGTATAGATGCTGGCTTTACACTTCAATTGCCTGAATTGTGATTACTCTTTTAGAGAAGTTTACATCATTAATTATTCATTCTCTCACTCATTTACAATCTCTTTCTCTCTTGCTGTCTGTCTCAGTCTCTCATTCCTTACTGCCCATGTGTAAATATCCTTCCACCACCTGACTAAGCACGCTTCCATTCATAACACACCCACTCTGGGCAGAGATAAGTAACTAAATCAGGCATATACTGCATATGTCTCATTTCATATGCCATTTCCATTTTCTTATCCATCACTTTCCTGCCTCTTTGGTGGACCATCATTCAATTACACACTACTATCTGTTTGTTATGCTGGGGGAATTTTGCACACCTAAGCTGCCCCGTACGGCTCAACTGTTATTTAAAGCAAAACGGCAATTAATCAACAGCAATCAGTATTATGGAAAAGAAACCAGGGATGCGGATGGACTTTATCAACTTTTCTTTAATTAAGCAAATTAGAAGGGAATGTGATGTAATTTGCAGTTTACAAAACCGGTACTGAAGTATGGAGTGGAGAGGCTTTAAAACATCACTGAGAGGTATTAGGCAACAGGGTTTAGCCTGGAGTGTTTTGATTAGACTTTCATCTAAAAGGGACCAGATGATATATTTGCTGTAGTGCTTTTTATCCCACAGGGCTTATAAATACATGGTTCCAACTTTGCATCTTACTGTAAATTTTTGGGTTCATCTCATACTTAACATTCATTTTCCCAGTGACAGGCATAAATAAAAGCTTATCATGGCCTGTTAATTATGATATAATCAATGAGGTGGAAGTGTAAAGCAATGGAAGTCATGCTATCAAGCATTTGGCCTGAGTTTACAATGCTTTGGTTAGTTTCCTGTGAGATTTCTTGTATATTTGATAATACAGGTACATTCTGCCCTTTATATGTAATATGTCATCTACATGTTGTTTGCAGATGATTTTTTTATCCATCCATCCATCCATCTTCATCCACTTTATTCGAGACCGGGTTGCGGGGGCAGTAGTCCGAGCAGAGCCTCCCAGACTTCCCTCTCCCCACACACCTCCTCTGGCTCTGAATTTTTATTTTCTTTTAAATTATGCTGCCTTTATTGGCTTCATCCCCACATTTAACCCTCCTAGCTGTTTGTCTGCGAAAGTGATGTGTGATTATTTTATCATAATCAGATTCATGTTGAAAATGAGGGACAGAACCAGCAGGACAGAACCAGTAGGGGGTCAGACTGAGGCTGCTGCTGTTTCTGTTGGTAGGAATCCGTTGTTCCTGCTGCGCTGCTTTGCAGAGCTATAACTGAATAAATGAGGTCCTGTTCATCAATTAAACAATATAAACATATCAACTATTTGTGCCATACCCAATTACTCCAATGTAAAAAAAGACATTACCCAATGTCCATGTTACACATGAATAATAAGTTGCACTTGAAGGGCTTCAATGAGTCGTCGCTTGTCCACCACGCTCTCCTCATGATTGGAAAGGCGGTCAAATCCCTTCTGTATGAAGATAAGCTAATCAGGAACTGAGAATTCAGTTTTATTTCCTTTTCAAGACAACTATTGTCTCACATTTACTATCGTGCTGTTGCTTACATATGACTATTCTCATTCACACAGACCATTAATCTCTCTTATGTATGCTATTATTCTGTTTCACATACACTATTAAACTCACTTACACATTCTATCATAATTTATTACATATACAATTATTCCCTCTTACATAAACTGTTATGCATGAATATAATATATGTGCATGTGTGCATGCAAGTGTGTGTATATGAGAATATATGGTGCTGTCTGTGAAAGGGTGGGCTTGTGATTGTGCATATAAGAGAGTATTGTATGTGTTAGAAAGAATAATAGTTTGTGTAGGAGAGTATGGAAGTAAATAAAGGAAAGTATGGCTGTACATGTTAAGAGGGCAGAGTAGTGTGTGTGTGGAACAATATAGTAGTGGACGTGTGAGATTATGATTTTGTGTGTATGACTGAGTATGATTTATGTCTAATGGGGCCTCTCATATTATACCACTGAGCCTCAGCTGGCTGGAGTCCATTGGATGATTTTAACTTATCTACTGGATTGATTCAGAATTGGCCACAGCTTACATTCCAGTATACAGTATTATTACTTATATCATACATTGAGAGATATTGGACCATTTGTACTAACCAACCATATGGTACCTTTATTTTTCCTTACTCATAAAGCAGTGAACTTAACCAGTGATGCAAACTAAATCGTTGAAGAGCAGCCTAGAGGCTCCTACTTAAACCTTTGGTGACGATTAACAACATTTGGTGCGATATTGCTACATCGAATAAAGCAGATGAATTTAAGTCTGCAATACCAACACGTCTCACCCAGCTCCTCTTTTTGTTTTCAATTTAGAGAACCCCACCCCCACCCCCAAGAAAGATTGTATTGCCTTTTGTGGCATCACCCATTGCTGCAAGGCAAGTTTGAATAAATTATTGACTACACCTCAGGAAAAGCATGTACTGATTGAAACGTGCACAGACAACCTAGAAATCAAACTCAGATTAACAATAATGCCACCTGTTCTTAGTAATGAGAGAGAATTATTACACTTTTGTCAGCCAAGGTCAGCTGTTTATATACTTTGGAAACAAAAAGACGTTAACATTTTGCATGTTGATCACATAAGAACAGAGCCTCTGGGAGAACTTTTGTGTCATTATGGAGAAAAAAAACTGAGGATATGAAAGAGAATGCTAGAGGATAGAAACTCAACACAGCACAGAACAAAGTACAAAACATAATGAGGTAATTAGTGAACAATCCCAGATGATTATCAGTCTTCGTCAGGCATACTAGTATTTCATTATCATATGGAAAACAAAAGTATGGATATGTTGATTACTTCAGCTAAACTCTCCCACCACACCATCTCTCATCCTACCTTTCCTGTGCTAAATGTATTAACTGTTTATTGTGTTCTTTGTTTTCCCTTTGACCGTATAATGTGTGTGTGTGTGTGGGGGGGGATCAATCAAACAGCTAGCAGAGGATATGCTGCTAGGGGATATGCATCTGTGGTAACCTCCTGCAATTTCTAAAAAAACTATGAAATTTTTGCACATCACTTAGACACAGCTGAAATGTGTTCACTATTAGGCAGTTAAGATATTTCTGTACCTTTATAATTAACACTCAACATCATCAGGCATGGCTGTAATCCTCACAAGTCTAACCTCAGATTTGCTCTTAGACGCAATTATGGTCTGCTGTACTTCTAGCTTACAGTAATAACGCTGCCTCTGAATCAATATTCTGAATCAGAGTCCACTCCAAGTCAGCACTTGATGCATTTACTTGGAAAATCAGTGAAAATGTGAAGTGTATGTTCTGCTCATGGTTCAGTTATAAAATCCCACTGCACCTTGATGCATCTCTCTTGCCAGGCTGCTGACTCCACTGCCATGGACAGTCAGTACCAGCATTTCCATTACCATCAGTCTCTTTTCCCATCACAGTAAAATGGGAGTCAACCAGGGTCTTCTCAACCAGTGTATAATAATTAGGGCCCCCCTCACCCCACCCAAAATAATTGTGAAGAAGCTAGGTACTGAGTGGGACCTTCTGGCACTGAAAAATAATCTGGTCATTGCTCTGTGGTGCACAACCCAGTGCTAACTATGTAATCGCTGTTTACAGATGCCTTCAAATGTTTAGGGCAAGCCTGTACCGCAGTACACTAATTTGCTATTGGTAACCTTAAAGCTATCAGTTTTCGAGGTACCTTGTCATGAACTACCCAGGCAAAAGACTTGCTCACCGAAGTCACCAAGATTCATCCACTAGGGACCTGACTAACACCCCAGACCAGCCAACAATACCATCTGCGCCTAATCTAGCTATAAAAAAAAACACACACTAAAAGTGTTAAGCTGAATAATCAAGGTTTAGAAAATCAAAATAAACAAACACAAACCTTCCCAATAAAGCTCCAAAAAAAAAAAAAAATACAAATGTTGCTAGTGACAGTATTTCAAAAGCTTTTCAGTGAGCTGCTGCCAGCACATTTTCCTCTTCCCTCTCTAACCAAGCAGCAGTTTCACCTGCTATATCTCGGTGACTGGAAATTAAACCTAATTTTATTGTTTTATTATCAAATAATGAGTTACAGGCTTGCATTTATGAAATTTAAAAGTCTGAGGCATTCAAGATAACTGATATTTTATCCTTTTTAAACATCTATGCTTTAGAATTCATGTATCTCAACAGGCTGCACTGTGAAAAGGTGTTATCTCATACAGAGAGGATTCCAAACCTTTAGAGTTATCAGTTTGAGTGCACACAGTGTTTTTGGTAACTGCCCCTTCTAATCTCCTCTAATCTGATTTAAATTGCTAAGTGGATTTTCAGACTGGTGCATAAAGAGGTTCAAACTGCTGTTTTAACTGTTCTCACCCATTTCCTCTGATAGAAATGTCATATAAGGTTAAATTGTTTTGAGTTTAAATCACAAAACTTTGAAATATTTGCCAGTTGTGTGTTTGTGAGGTAAGGTACATTTAGAAAACTTTGGTTAAAAATGTGGATGTTCTAACCACCAGCCAGTCTGTATACTTGATTCACCTATAAAAATGTATTTCAGCATAGGAAGTAGAATAAAGACAACCATCTTGATAAAGCAAACCCCAGTGGAAAGAAATGACTTAAAAAATGTATATGATTAGTTGCGGAGTACAACTTAGCTTGCCTGGTCTCCACTCACTTAAATGTTGATACCTGTGCTGTCCATGTGTGTTGTCTGTGACATTGTCAGAAGGTTCAGAGCTGGAGCTGGGCCTGAGAGCTGGTAAACTGCCAGTGCCACCAGGCAAGTCAAGGAGGTGAGAGAAAAGCTGACCAGGTGCTTCCCACCAGCAGCAGGAGTGGTCTCCTCACCACATACAGCAGAGTGACACATACACCACAGTTGCCCCAGACCTCTTTTATCCCAGTGCAACTTCAGCTTTCATATTTCTTTTTTTTACTTTACAGGACTAGACAAAATACCCACACATTGTGGAAAGACAATTAAATGTGTCCTCACCTCTTATCTCTGTCTCTCATTAGGCCCAGGAAGAGTGTGTATAAAGTCAAGAACTAGAAGCTGCTTTTCGATAGCAGAATATAACCATTTCTCACCCTTGATACATCACCTTGAACATTCTTTCTTAACTCATAACACAGTACAAATCATTTCAATTTTAATGCATCTGTTATATAACACTTAGGATCTTTTATATAACACTGATTTAGTGAAATCAAAATGTCTTACTGGGGTATCATTCTTCAAACAGACTGTCCTCCTGTAAAAAAAAAAAAAAAAAAGACCCTATATGGCATTTGTGCCAGCAGCAGTAAAGCACAGGCTCCTCCCTCAGGTAAGCGGGGTTCAGTTTCAGTGCTAAACATGTACTTAACACAGTACTTTTAGTTCCTAAACATAATCAAGTATTTTGTGTGTGTGAATGTTTATGACAGTTTCTATGATGACAGAGTTCCACTTGTCATCATAACATAATGTTGTCATTGTCATAGAAAGACCATAAATTATGATTCACTGTAACAGGTGATAATTATATTAGAAACTCAACTACAGTACATTACAAATAACAATATAATAACTACAGTAATGGAAATCACCACTGATCTCCCATGTGCATTGGCACATTAATCCAAACAAAAAACAAATCTTGTTAAGCAAATGTCTTTAATATTTCAATAATTTAATGTGGACAACAGGAAGAACTGAATGGCATAAAAGACCAAACTCTCTTTGATAATACAAATAGATCAGCAAAGGTGCAACACATTCTCCCAAATCTGTCTGTGCTGTCACATTTGTTTGCCTGGTGAAGTATGAATCAGAAGAACACATTTTGCTATTAATTAAATTGCTTATAATCAGTATGTTCTTTTTACAAATCAGAAATATAGATTTGTGGAACTATTTTTCTGTTTTTTCCAATATTTTCTTTACTGTAATTCCATGTAGAAAAGACTGTGGAGCCACCATCCACATGACTGGCCTCACAAAAAATAAACTGTGGCGTTTAGCATTTATTTAAAGCTGCTCTAAACTATTTTGATTTCTACAATGAATTAAACTACTATGTATAATTTGAAGTCAGGTTACACATAATGAGCAACCCACAGAGAATGATTACCTGACTCTTCAGCTCCCTGCAGTTCTATGCAGCATTTAAATACCATTTAACTCTTTGTATTGAATCACCAGAATAATACATTCTTGATGGTAAACACGGTGAGACATTTAGTAACTAAAGAGCCAGACATTTCTGTCAAGAGTTTGCAGTGAGCAAAACTGAGCTGAAGTGAATATCAGACTTAGATTTGTTAAGGGGCCAGCAGCTAATTTAGCCTCATGTCTGCACAAGGTGTAAATGCACCACTGTTTGCTAACATGACATGCCATTTCGACCTTATCGGGTGAAAATATGTTATATTTAAAGCACATTGCATCACACCCAAATGGCCAGAAGACAGTAGAATAACTTATAAAGCAGTTTTTGTCAGCACTCTATTGAAAGTGTTATGCCCATTTCACCTCCGACCACACACAAAATCACTGATACAATAGTTAGAAATGCGCTCTGGTATTCACAATAAGCATGTTGCCTAGCAATATACTGTATACATAGAGACTCCAGACCATTTGACCAGTCAAACCTTTCTCAGGAGAAGGAAACAGAAATGCCAAGAGCAGGTATAAAACTTTGCCATCTTTACCAGTGAGGCCGCAAGGCTAACTTCATTCTCAAAATAGTTACATACTATACCATCAACACATTTTTCTTGCACCTTGATTTCCTCTATTCTCTTTTCCTTTTCTTAAGTGCTTTTTTTCTTCAAAAGGGATAATGGGAAAGGCTACAGGTAAAGTAAACATGTAAAGGTCTAACATCATGTGAAGTGAAAGGATCACAGAGTGTTGTTAACAAGTTCCTCCAGTGCGCTATAGTAGTACACATAAGGGGTTCCACATCTGCAGCAGTCCAAGGTCAGGGTATCTATACTAGCAATGCAGCATTTTCCTCTGGCACAGTTTTATCATTGTGTTAGTACCACTTGCCTGCCCAGAGCACCTCAAAAGCACACAGCACATGACAAGCATTATATGAACAGCTTTTATTTGAAATCTTAATGATTTCTTTATGGTCATTATGCTGGCCTATTTGACATCCCCTCATAATAAATCATACCACATTTATAGATGGGCAATGAGTGGTCTCGGTCCAGAATGGCAATGTCCCCATTCATAGGCCCCAAGGAGTCACTGATTTTGATAAACATGAACATGATGTGAATCATATGCTTTGGTCTTCGCAGTCACCAGATTTCAGTTCAGCTGAACACCTCTGGGAGATTTTGGACCGACATGTTACACAGCGTCTCAGCTCCCATCATCAAAACATCACATGAGGGAGTATCTTTTGGGAGAATGGTTTCACATGAGGGAGTATCTTTTGGGAGAACGGTTTTCATCCCTTCAGTAGAGTCCAGAGACTTAGAGAATCAATGCCAAGGCACACTGGTGGCCCAACAACCTACTATGACACATTTGTCACTTGTCTGCATCATCTAGCTGTCACATGAATGAATGACTGTCACCTCAAACAGACCTGCCAATATAACATACGCATACAAAGAGTGACGAAGGAGTCACTCGTTCATGAAAACAGAGTCCTTGATGTCTGTTCAGGAATAATTATTTATTTCCTATTCCTCTTCCACTCTCTGGGTAAAAATCAATGGCTGAGTCAATAATGTCCAAGCTCATTCCTAAGATACAGGCCTGTTTCCCTTCTCCTCCAAATTCCTAACCGGTAGGTAAGTTTCAGAGGGAACGAGATCAAATGTCCAGAAGTCAGACTGGCACATGAATTGACATGCCTCCCCTCTCCTAATAGTTCCAGCTCCTTCTGTAATTGCCTGTGTGACTGACAGCACTAAGTTACTTTTTCAGTCTCAAACTTCTCCTTGCTGATGGGATGGGTTCACATGAATTTCTAATTTAAAATGGAGGTCAGAAACTTGGGACTTGGGGCTCCAGTTGTGTTTGAAGGTAGACATGGTATATAAAGTGATATTTATTTAGTTGTTGGTCTTAAATCAGCTCTAAAGCTAAACTCAAATTCGTTATACACGTACCCACAAGCTGCTCCTCCAAACATATTTATTACAGGTACAGTTATATTTTTATTATAATGAACTATATTATCTAGGGTTTAACAAATCAGCTGCAGCTTTAAAAACACAAATGCAAACATCTATTTGTGGCCCTTCTCTCCTTCAAAATATAGATATATCCTCCAGTGTGAGAAACTGCAGGGTATCATGCACAGTAATATTGCCACAATACTGGACTACAAGACTTTGTTAGATGTTTAGTGTTTCATTTGAACTAATGTTGTTCAGCTGTGTAAGGCTTACTTGTCTATTATTAATACAAGCTTAAAGTAGACTGAACTGAATCACATCAAGAGCAAACATGAAAAAATGCTCCGTCAGCGTAGACTGCCACTGAGGTATCATAACCACTTCTGTTAGCTATGATTTTCTCACCACTGGCATTACTGTGTGGTATGGAAACGCCACCCAGGCAGAGAGGAAATCTCTTCAAAGATGATCAGAACAGCAGAAAAAAAAATCATCGGTTCTACACACAAGGCTGGAGGAGAAAAGCATAGAGCATCCCTAAAGGACAGAAACCACCCAGCTCACTCCCTGCTCTGGTGGCACCGCTCAGGATACAACCTGAGGCATACCAGGCCAGTAAGCATCACCTGGCACAAAGCACACTTTTACAGCAGCTTTTTTTTTCCAGCCACCATCAGACTCATTGCAAAGGACATAAAAGATGGCAAGAAACACCACACCTCCCATCTCACTCACACCATAGACATTTAAACCCCAAAGACTCATACAATCAGATTCTATTTTACTGCCCATCAGGTAGTGACTAACACCTGGACATCTACCTCACCTCTTCTCCTCCTCCACCACACATACTCAACCTATACAACTAACACCTGGACATCTACCTCACCTCCTCTCCTCCTCCACCCCACATACTCAACTTATACGAAAACCTGGTTTTATTTTTTGCTAAAAAAATGGAACTTCCATTCATTTATACAGTAGTTAGTGTGTGGTAACCATCTATACAGGACTTGAATTTATTTCTAGAGTAGACATACAAACTACTCTTGACCTTCTAACGGTACAGCATCATTAACACTTGACAAGGTTGTAGTTGTTTTTCAATATTGTTTCCATGGTAACAGGTTTTTAATATCTCTGAGCTGAAAGGACTTGGTTTGGCTGAGCTGACTTGCTTCAAAAAATCAAGGTCTAAAAGGCTGTCATGCTGTGAGCAGCGTGATGTGATCGTCACATGGAAGATGACATTTTCTTTCATTGTCTCGTGTGTGTACTACTGTCCTTCCTGACCATGTGCAGTTAGACATAACGCCATTAAAGATAGATTCATGGAGGAGTGGAAACAAAAAAGAGGGCAGGAGGAAATACAGATCAGAGAACTCAAACATCTTTTACATAATTTGTTGAGAACCAAGACAACAGAAAAACCCACTGCCTGTGGTTAATCCACAATGTGTTATCATTCTGTTTAAAGTGCTTTAATTGTCCATACCTGTGTTTGTGTGCATGGGTGTCTCATTTCCGAAGAATCTGAAAAATAATGAAAGTTAACGAACTCCATTTATTCCCACTGTGATTACTTTTGCCTTGATTTTTCTACAAACAAAGGCACCACTGTTCAAGAGCTGAATTTTGTGCAATCTGTGGTACGACACATGAAGAGTAAATTTTTTTTTTCAGTTCATAATTGACTGAGGCATCAACATTATTGTTATGGTTCCATGCTATTTCTTTCAGGCTGCAGTAGTGGAACATTTCAGTGGTAGTAAACAACAAACTCAGTGCAGTAAAAATGTGTAGCATTATATTACATACATAACATTGATGATATCATCAGGAATTTACCACTATACTTATGAATCTTGCCCAAAGGTAGTATGGTAGCATTACTGTAAAACTGGTCTGATATTGCAACTATTCGTCTTATGGAATGAGGAATGAGCCAAATTAAATGAAGGACAGTTCCTCTTTTTGGGCCAGTGCCCAGTGTCCATTTATATTTTTACTGCACTATGAGAACACCATCAATAATCATTGCCACCTGCCTGTTCATTGCAGTGAGGATGGAACCAACGTTACTCGACAAATACGTACATCTGTCTATGTGATCTGTCTGTTTGGCATATGTAACCTGGGGGCCGGAGGGCTCGTGGCCCAGGTAACTTTTGGAGTCTGATATAAAATTTATTATGAATAAAAGCTCCTATTGAATTTTTTTTCCCTAAAAGCCTGTACTTTATATGAGCCAAATGATATTGATCATCATCACCTACTCCCACTGACTGCTGCATGCAGTGGCATTTGACATTCAGTGGGCATTGTTTATTAATAATGCCAAATATATGCATTGCAGCTATATGACAAAACTACTGTATATCTCTGCCCACGTGTGCAGGTATAGGGACTGGCTCTTCATCATGCACATAGATGTGACAGTTTGTGGTGTCTGGCTAAAGATGTTCTATAACATAACTCACAATGCTCAGTTATGTAGACCTATGTTTGTTTCATTGCATATGCTCCACCACCCTATCCTTGTTCCTTGAAATCTATAGTTTGACCAGCTATTCTTAGAAATTCTGCCCTGTTTTTTTTTTTGTTTTTTTTTTAAGGATTTTGTACCATGCAAGGAAGCTCTTCCAACAATGTTTCACCTGCCTGACAGAACATACAGAGCATTGCTGACTTAGCCTAAAACAAGAAAAGGAAAAGTCGCTTCAGGTTTAACTGGTAAGTGCTGGGTGAGGAGGCTGCAGCGTTACATTGACGAGATTATTGAATGCTCTGGTACACAACAGTGACATTGTTGTCCTTTACCCAAAAAGCTATTCTCATTGAATGTAGTATTGACAAGTTGAGTAAAATATTTATCACACCTGAAAAATATCTTTTCAAACACCCCAAGTGCAATAACTTATAATATAAATATAATCACTGTATTATATTGTGTCCTAATCCTCTTCTTTCACATTGTATATACTGTATGTATAGATATTTATTAAAAGTGTGTTTTTGTCCCTTTCTTTTCTTATAATTAATCAATGAGCATGCACATTTGATTAATTTTGTATTGCTAATATCTGTAAATTTTCTCTTGAGTTTCCGAGTTTCCTGGTCCATGGATGGGGGGTGGTTCAGCTGAAAGATTGGACTGCGGAAGCAGCAGGTTTAAATACCTCCCACTGGGCCTGGACTGCACCAAGTGCCCAATACAAGAAAGGGGGCAGTTTGGGAGAAATTTATTGTTTATTTGTTGGTAGTTTATGTTAGAACTTTATTTGTCAAGTTATGTTAATTTCTTTATATATAAAGGAAATATTTAGTTGAGAGCAGGCTGTCTGTTTAGTGTTTATTAGTTGATTGCTTTGGTAGTGTCTTTAGTTTATCCCTTGTGTGTGTTATTGGTTTGGCCAGCCAGTATATATGTTCCCCTGTGTGTGTGTCATTTGCTAGGTCAGTTGGTTTTGTTGAGACAGTTCAGTTTGCTGTATTTTGAGTTTCCTTATCTTTTGTTGACCTCTACTAGGGCCCAGTTTATCTGATGTTAATTTTGTATTTTTCTTGCTTTTAGGTTAATAAAACCCTTTATTTTGAACTTTGGAAGCTGTGTCTTTATGCCTTACTGCTTGGTCCCTGACACCCTGTTTCTTTTTTCTTCCTATTTGAATGCATATAAGTTTTTTAAAAGCACACTGAGCCAATCAGCCACTCGTGGGTTCTACATACTTGGCCAACAGAGATTTTCTTTTGTTAATTTAATAAGATGACTTAAGTCTTCTCAGACACCTACCAAACAGCAGATTTTTTCTTCCTGGTTTTATTAATTGCAGTAACAGTTGTGACGGTACCGTAGTGATTAACTACTATACATCTTCACAAAGAATAATGTTTAGGAACAAATGTAAGTAACTGTTGCAATGACTGCAAACAGTCCTACACCATACTTCACTAATTCACTCTCATAGATTATTTTAATAAAGTTTGTTTCCAAGATGCATTGTTCATCACCCTTTAAAAGTAACAATCATCATCATTCACAAAAGACCTTCAGTGTTACAGAAGCATGCTGAGTCATTTGGTTCACTGAGTCAAAACCTGCCATAGCCTGCACTGTCCCTGAATAAGTCAGATTCAGTATAGCTGCCAAGTAACTCACCACCCTAACACTCGAGATGTCAGAGCAACCTGGCTAATGGTCCACATCCCACAGCAAAGCGTGTAGACATTTGCCTGGATATGCAGACACGTGTGTATGAATCTCCCTTGGAAAAAGGTTGTTTTTTGTATTCATTCTTTTGTTGCAATGGAGTTTTAGGTTGCCAGATATTTCACAACAGCGACAAACTTTGTTTAAATACAGTGTGTATGTGTGTAAAGATATGTATCACTCTCCATCTCTCTCTCTCTTTCTATATATATATAATTTAGGAAAAATACACATATTGATTGGTTTAACTGAGGTATCTTCAGAACTAAAAATGTCATGTGGTTTAAAGAGCATTAACTAGTCTCTGTTGGCAGTCAGCAATCCTTAGCTTTAAGTTGTCCTTGGGAGCAAAAGTAGTGTTTGTATCTAACTGTGGTGATTACAGTAAGAGATACACAGTGGTTATATGAGGATCTCTGACAAATCACTCATAAAACAGGTCAGACAAATTGCTGTAATTAAAAAAAAAGCTAAATTTCACATGAACTGTATCCATTTTACTCATAAGGATAGGTAAGAGACTTTTGATAAGCAATGGTTGATGGGAGAATTTTTACCTTGGGCATATTAACAATTTGGTGTTCCATGGAAAGTGTTGATGCAAACAGCACTCTGCTGGTTTTTAATATATTTTTCTTGACAATGACAGAATGAAATGCGAAGAGATTGTGCCTGTCACACGTTAGTCTCATTGGACCTATAACAGAAAGAGACCTATCACAGCCATCTCCCTGCAGGCCCATCTTTATCTTCTTTGTTAACCAGTAGGGTTGACACCATCTTTATATTCTGACATGTGCATTGTCTGAAATCAAATGGGAAAAGAATGAAAATGAACACTGTGTTCCTCATCTGAGTGGCTCTACGTGAATCTTGTGTTTAGTGTCTGTCCCATTCAAACTCTGGAGAAGAGAGAAAGTCCGTTTTTTTTTTGTTGTTGTTGTTCAATAACTTAGAGGCTATAGTTTGTCAATGGCCCTGGTGATAAAAAACAAAATATATAAAATAAAGGTGGTGCTGTCTAATTTTCTAATCTACCCACTTGTTTGTATGAATAAACCTTAGCACAAAATCTTTGTCAAATAAGTCTGCAAAAACAAATTTTGTCCTCTCACAGTGCAAAGCACTACTAGTCAGATGTTTTAATTTCCAGTTATAGAGAGGTTTTGTCACCCTTTGTGGTAGCCTGGAGAGAATATTGGCTGTGGCATAATGACTAAAAGAGTGAGAGACCATTGAGAAAACAAGCTTCACTGTATCCCCACAGTCAGTAACATTTACCCGCTATTTAACTGGAATACTAGAGGACACAGAGGGATTAAAGTCCACCCCCCTCTGCCCTCCATGCTTAATGGCTGTTTGAAAATAGAAGCACATAGATGGCAGCTATGATTTCCAGTTTTTTAAAAATGCCATTTCCATGTTCTCCCACTTGGCTGGCCTGCCTAGATGACTCATCCCCACCTCGATCCCATTTCCTATCATTAATTTTGGGGAGGGTGATTACAAGGAGATATAGCATATGAAGATTATGTCCTCCCGTTTCCCAAATGTCATAGAGTAATAAGAAGTGATGGTGATCATTCACTCCTCTGTTAGGCTATGAATATTTAGATTTGCGACAATATGGAAGGCATCTCATTCAGTTTGATTGATTTTGCAGCATGATGGCAACACCAAACAGCCTAAATTCATAGAACAACTGCGGAAAGATCACCAAGATTCTTGGAAAAACCTTAGTATGAAGTTAATTGATAAGTAAAACACCACTCATGCACTGATTTTGAAAATATCCTCACTTTACTTTTAGAGTCTAAAACTGCACACAGCTGTTCCTTCATAAAGGAGCACAAATTAAATCATAACGTCTTATTTAAGCTTTGATCAGTATAATATATTGCTTCTTCCATATTGTTATGGTTGTGTTCATGAATATACTGTATAAGTTACCAATTTGTCTTGTCTTGTCCTAGTTTGAGAGTTGAACAAACATTGTAGGACTTTCCTTGTCAGAAATCATTTAAAAAGTAATATACTCCCAAATATGTAAGAGGAAGTGTACGTGGTATCCCCCCGCCAAACCATTTTTACACTGCTTATACTGCACTTACACCTGTGAAAAAATTGCTGAGCTGAGCTGGAACAAATACAATGGCTAGTTCATGACATTTCCTCTTTAAACAGCTCAGAAGAAAAATATGAGCTTCTCTCATTTACCCTGAATGCAGACCGTTTCATTATACTGAGACCCATGAGTCTACAATTTCCAGGAATGAAAACCTCTAGTGTAACAGGGCAAAGTGGAAAATTCATCACTCACCTAAACATAGTAGCTACAGAGGAGTTCCTCTCACTTGGCAGTATTTTCCTTAATTCATCACTAGTCCGGTTTGTGATATATGAACTTTTCCAAAAGACATTCATGGCATGGATAAAAAAGTGAAACCTCAGCAGTAAGTGATTGTGTTGTCATCAAAATAAATACATCTTCTTGCTGTGTTGCCACTAAAAATCAAATGGCTGTCAGATACAGTAGTGGCATTACAGTTTGATTGCCTCTTGAAGGGACATGACTGACATGCAAAGACTGCATATGATGGAAATGTATTTGTCTACCTAGCTATTTCCTCCTTTAAGGGAATTAAATTTCTGAATTTAAACCACAATGATGGGGAGTGCCCGGGCAGCCTTAAACATACTGTACATACAGCACATACCATGCAATCACAGTGTCCGTGGTTCAACTTCAGCTAGACCTTGGTTGCATGTCATACCCCTGTGTTTCCTGCCTGTCTGTTCACTATCAGTGGTCACATACAGCCAATTAAAGTTTTTTAAAAGGCATAATAATGAATGTTTGTAATATTAAGGAAAAAGCCACATAATTGATCACTACAGGGTAGATGTCCAGCATATAAGTCATCCAACTGTGGGGAATGTTTCTATAAAATCGCTGACCACAACAGACAAGGCAGATGAATTAAAGGCTGGTAAATGAAAACATTGCTCCCTGAAGTACGCTTTGAATATAATGAATTTAAAGATTTAATAAGCAACGACGAACAGCACACTTAAGAAAGAAGAAATGTCTGCTTTATTATTCACTAACAAGCCTAAAAGCATCTTGAAAGATCATCAGGCTGTAATTGCTGTAATTGCAGTTCACACTTTGAATAGTATTAGCATTTAAGATTACATTTAATAAATAGCTTCTAATTTGAGTACCTCTTCACCCACTCAGTAATGAAATGTATTTGTTATTTTAGGTTTTAGGCATTCATTATTTCATTTTTAATTAATTAAATTGCAGTCAGGAAGCATACACTGAACACAACAGTTATCCACGCAAAGGATTCGGTTCAGTGTCTCAAGATAAGTGTGAAAGGGACCCAACACTTGCCTCAGCTGTGGAGGAATTATTATTGTTATTTTCTACCTTCAAAATCAGTCTGGTTCCAAGCAATTGCACTGCACCATTAAGGTATAGTGTGTCGCCTAACTGCCAACTGTAAATTAGGGCTGTGCAGAAAAACTGCTCTATTTTCTAATAGGAATTTTCCACAGTGCCTGGAATACGGGGATCTGTTTCTCAAGGGACTGATTTTTCACTTTGAATTACTCCTCCAGTTCGTTCAACTCTTGGCCAATAAAGTCCAAGATCCTGTTGATTCCTTGTCATTTTGGAGATTCAGTGTCAGCTCTGATTAGTTACAGTTCATCTTTCTGTTAACATGTTTCTAATCCTCACAGATACCTAAAGCTATGGTAAAGGCCCAAGGAAGACCAAAATGTGCTGGAAAATTAAAATACAATAAGAAGGAAAAGAGCGAAGCATTGTATATTCAAACTAGCAGGAACAGAGAGGCAGCACTGACTAATACACCAGTTGAATTGTTTTAACTTCAGGGCAGTACCTTTCACTGGAATATTTCAAGTAGGTTGTTCTTCTTCACAGAGTAAATCAGTCGTGGTTGTTTTGGATCAAATGGAAGCCACTTGCTGACTAAATAGACTGAGTTGTTGATTTGCAACTGTATAAGAAATCAGTCAAAATGAAAACCAACTGTAAATATCGACGTGAACCACGGGACATTTTCTAGATAACTACTTAGGTCATCATTGGCTGAATACAATAGCTGAGAGCAGTCATGTATACAAATGAATATCAGTAAGTATGAACAATATTTCTTGCAGTTATATAGTAAATAGAAATGAATTAAAGACTGTAAGCAGAAATGCTGCCCATCTACCTCGATCTGCTCTGCTACGCCTCTCTTACCCAATGGAGCAGCAGCAACCCATCAGTACCAGCCCCTGAAGCTATCAGGCTTTCCTCATAGAGGAACAGGATTACAGACTTTTCCATTTGTTTTTGTTTTCCCAAAGATGTTGGTTTCAGCAGGTGAAGTCAACTAAATCACCCTAGAGGTAAAAAACATAATACCTCTGCCACCAACTTTCTGAAAAAAAAACAAGCCCACTTCAGAGTTATAGTTTTGAGTTTTATTTATTTATTTATTTATTTTTGGAGAGGACAAAAGATTTCTTTTAGCCTTGTAAGAGTAATGACAATGCAGCACCAAAATATTTCATTTAACTAAACTAGTATGTGATATTTAGTCTTCATTTATGTTTGGATCATTACATATTTTGTCCTTACCACCAGTAAATTAATCATGCTGGTGTATGCAGCAAATAAATCTATTGTAAAGCCCAACAGAGACTTTCAAATGGTGGTGTAGCAATATGTTTTAGTTTCCATATACTGGGCAAACCATGTACTCTTACTGTGTGTCTTTCTCCTCCTCACAATGTGTCTCCAATTGGTTTTCCCTGCTGCCATCCAGACTGGCCTCTCCATAAAAATTAATGCTGCTCTGCTCTTCCAAAGTTTCTGACAAACCTTCTGGCAAATATGAACAATGTGGGGAAATGAAGAAGAGGCACAATGAACAAAGGTTAATATATCATGGTTTTATGCCAGAGACTGTAAAAAAAAAACAAATTTGTCTTCTGTTTCACCCATTCTTTTTTTCTACAGCTCAAAACAGCTACAGTTTTGATGTTCAGGTTGTCAATAAAAGTCAGAGTCAACAGTTTTATACAGTAAATACTTGTATCCCTCAGGGCTGTGTGTGCCCGCTGCTGTGCTGCTTTTGTTTATTTGTCTCTCTCAACTTCTCTTGTGCAGTCCCCAAAGATATCAACATTAAATTGCTTTTTGGCTCAGAAGCTACTCAGATGCATTAGAACTTGTAATGGACTTTGCCTTGGCGTAGGCGTCAGACGGCGTATTGATTGTGCCTACTAGCTAGAGATGAAACTGCTTCACACCTTTGAATAATTCATGTCACTGTTACAATTATTGTCCTAATTGTAACAAAGTTTGGATGGCAAATTGCAAGCAAGAAAAAAGAACTTATTTGTCTCCCTGTCTCTCTTCGCCTGCCCTATATTATTTGAAAATGTGAATAATAACATGGTGAGTTTTCATACATTATAATCGTATCCATTATGACGATGATAACTTGTAATGCCTGAAAGGCAAACAGAGTTTTAGACGGATCATGCCTCTTAGTTTTAATTAAAAACCACAGACAGCTTAATTGCAGTGCAGTTGTGCTCTGCTGGCCCGTGATTGCTTCAGAAACTGAAAACGAGACTGTTAGAGGGACTGTTACAGCTCTTGCTCCATGCCTCCTTTAAAGTCTGGACTTTACCAACTTTCTCTACAGGTTTTTTTTTTTTATGATGGTGTAACGTAGAATTCCTGGAGAAGGATTATTTAAAATGTACTTTGATAGGTGAAAACTGCTTGGACAAAGTGTCACTTAAACTCCTAATGTATACACCTGAAAGTCAAATAAGGCACCTACGGTTCTTCTACTTTCTGGAACTATTTTGTCATACTTGCAGCTCGTGAAGTAAGCCGCTTTCTGAAATGTACCTCAGCAGAATTATGTGTTTCTAAATTGATAATGCAGATCTGTAATTCACTGCAGGTGCTTAACAATATGTAAGGTGTCATACATATTTATGAAAATCTCTGGCTTATATTTAGATGATTGTGCACTTCCACATGCAGTCTGGGTTGGTCGTAATCCATCATTATGTCTCAAAGTAGTGGCTACCCCACTCACTCTCACCCCAACCCTATTCTAGATGTACTGAATTATCGCTAAACTTTATTGAAACATTAAAATGAGCAGAATCACTGATGGCATGACTTGATCAGTGAGACTTTCCTAAAAGTTCTGCACCTGCACTGAGAATTTACTTCTCTTACTGTGTCATCCCTGTTTTTAAGCAAACACACAACTTAACAACATACTCTTACCACTTTCAAGAGTCCTTTAATAGTTGCTACTATCAGTTTTATCTTTTTTGTGCTATTTACTTAACTTTCTCCCCTCTTTCTCTAGCCTGCCATGTTTATTCCCATTTGTTCTGCTGCTTTAAAACTGTCTGCAGTTTCCCCCCTGCCATGCTTTAAGTTTTATTTGCTTTCAGAAAATTTGATCCAGTGCTGCTGTTTCATTGGCTTGAAAGCCTCCTGTAATCACACATATCTTTTTTTTTTTTGCAATTTGCCAAAAATATTAAACATGATTGACAAGCATTAGCATCTGCATAAGCAAAAGTAGAATAGCATTTGAACATCAAAAGCTGTTAGTAACCTTGCAGACAAGTATTAAATTGGGTTGTTATTTTCAAAGGGCTGAAAAAATCTAAACAATATTTGGAAACAGAGAATGTCTTATCTGATTGTCTGGTGCATACACATTTCAAAGAAAAAGCCTGTTTTGAAACTCCAGCTCCGTGGTTTGAGTCAAGATTATTAAAGGCATTGATTTCCCTATAATAATGAAATATCTATTTTTGCTCACCTTAATGTTCCCTCAGCACAGTTTATGACCAGATGTTGCCTCAGTCCAAACTTCTTTAAATTCCTCTTTTATCAACCATAACACAAATGCCTGTCTGACTACTATCAGCAGTATCCCAGTTCTAATACTGTGATTTGAGAATAATGCATAGGTTGATTTGTTTAAGTTTCAGTTTGTTAATCACAACGTTATTATGTTGGCAATGTAATAAAACTGAGGCAGATTTGGTGATCTTGTTTCACTTACTGTTGAACTGTACATTATATGTATGTTTATGGCATAACTTTGTCACATTCTTGGTCTCGTCTGTTCCTTGTGCTTACTGTGATATTCTGTTTCCCTCTCCTGGCACTCTGTCTCCACTGCTGCAAGTAATCATATCCCCTCCCTCTCACCTGGCTGCTTGGCTCCAGCTATTCGCTATCAGCATGATTATCTATCATGCATATAAGCAGCACCTGCCTGCAGGGTTGGTGGAGCTCTTCGGAAGTTGGCGGAATCTGTGGACCATTTGTATTCTTACCGTTTGACTGTCTCCTCTCTGACAGAATCGGACTCATTATTTGAATTGGGCAAGCAAATATCCCAAGTCTGTAGCTTTAAGAAGAGACTCTTTGGCACTTTTTAAGGACTTCTGTAATGAACTGTGTCAATCTTGCTCAGCATAAAATAACCTCAGCCAGTCAGCCCAGCCCTCTGAACCCTCCAGTCATTAACCCCGGTCGAGTTTGTCAGCTGGCCTGTATACCTGTTGGCACTAAACCCACTAAAAATAGATCTCTGGCACCTGTAAATCAGCCACAGCCCACTGGTGCAGTTTTGGACCTAGTGGAAGCCAAGAGTATTTTGGCCCAAAGCTGGCTTCTGAGCCCAGCACATCTGATTTCTGCTCCTGCTCTTGTAGTGAATCCATAGCCTGTTCTCCAGCAGTCTCCTTTCTTGGGCACTCGCCTCACCATTCAGCTGGAGGGCCTCTCAGCCATGCACGCAACGAGGGCAGTCGAGCTACAGTCTCCAGAGTCTGAAGCCCATAGTCCAGTCTTGCTCCACACTGAGGCACCCTGAGCCACCCTCCAAGCCTGCACTAGTGTTTAAGCCTCGTACAACAATACTTCCTGTGTCCCTAGAGCCTGTCCTCTCACCACCTGGATTACTACAGCACAAGTCTGTTCTACAGCCATCCCATAAGAAGACATGGACACCAGCCCCCTGGCCTATTACAATCCAAGCCAGACCTACAGCCCCTCCTGGAGAGTCCATTTTCTGCCAAGGCTGAGCCACAACAGCATGAACTGGAGCCATGGTCACTGGCCCTGCCTGCCAGTTTCCCACAGGCCCCTCCTTTTACTGAGCCCAATTTGTTCATGCTCCTGTGCTACAAAGAAGCCGCTCCCCAGCGCTGCAGGCTAGTCATCCAATCCTGAGCCCAGGTCCCCACAGTCTGGCTGTCCATAACGTCACTGTTCAACCTTTTGACTAAAGTCCAGTCCCGCTAGTGGGTCAGATGTTCCTACTGATGCCACCATCTCTGTTCCTGGTTCCAAGCAGATTGACGCTGCCTCCACTTCAGTTCCTGTTCTGCCAGGGCTTCTGTTTTTTGGTGTGCCAATGAGAAGATTCCTGCCCTGGCTCCCCAGTGTGCCAGTGACAGTGTCCCCACTGAGTACCTAGTTCCTGAACAGGTTGGTGTGGACACCGACACAACTCCTGTTCCAGTGTGGTTCCTGTGGCAGCCATTGCCTACTGACATCTCCAAGCCATGCAATGAGTATACCGACACCCCCATACCACGCCTAGGTGGGCATAATGCATCTAAACAGATGCATTCTGAGGTTGTTTTTTTTTTTTTGTATCCAGTATTGTCACCAAATACCATAATTTCCTTTTCCTGATAAACATCTGGCATTTTCCAAATAATGTTAGAGTCCCAGTTTTGATTTGAAACATCACTGAATTGTCAAATACAACATGTGATGCTGTACATATCCGACTATGGCCTTTTGTCTAATTAAATGCATGTCAGTCTCAGTCGATTTTGCCCTCTAGTACATTAGCATTGTGATATATGACATATCACTCCCCAGGGTTAGCACAGATGTTGAACTGCAAAACTGATCCCAGGGCAGTAGTGAAATGTAAAGAGAAAAAATTAGCACTGGGTAGGCTGTTTGTCTTTTTTGTAAAATGGTGCAAAGAATGGCAAAAACTTGCCCTGGGTGGTCTGCCATTAATAGATTCCATGTTGATGAAATTATATAAACATTTAGAGTGCCAGCAACACAAGGTTAAGTCACTCAACAGCTGAGTGCAGCAGTATATGGAGCATGGTTATCGAACACCTAAGTGGAAACTACTTCAGCCCTTTATGTACAGTAATTCTACTCGTATGTTCCATTTGTGCTATTATAACAAAAAGCCAGAATGCTCCAAAACTTTACATACAACCAGCAGATGTTAAAAAAAATAAGTAACCTGATTTCTTCAAGTAGAAAGTGCAAGCACACATGGTAAAGTCAGTGTGCTGGAAGCTTTGAATTGTCATTGTGAGTATTAATAAAGAATGAGCTTCTTTAATGTTTCGCCTGAGTGAGCTCATAAAAGCCGACATGTAGTGAAGGAAGAGATGGAATACAAATAATCCTGGGCCCAATAAATGTCACTGCATTCCCTTTGTGTTTGCAAGACATGCAGGAAATGGGAGACTTGGGTGTCCACGTTAGGGAGACGGGAGAAAGAGGCAAGGAAACTAATTTTGCACAAGCTTGGCAAAGGGCATTGCAAAGTGCTCTCAATTTGTCATACAGAATTGGCTTCATGCTTTCAGAGAGCAGAGGAAAAAGGTTGTGTTTATATATAAGGTCTGCACTTTATCTGATTCCGCCTCATCATTGAAGAGTCACAGAATCTGATTGCAGTATTGCTAAATTGCTAGAATGAGCTTTTGTGAATGTACAACAGTCTTTCTCCATCGACAGTACATTTCCTTTTTGCTCAACTTCACCTTCACTAAGCCCTTATTCACATATTCCGATTCACTTCCCTGTATGCTTCACTGATTCAATTCAATCCTGAATTCCCCAGCCCTCGAAATCTGCAACTATTTTGTTGAATGAGATTCTAATTGAAAAGCATGTTTCCTTTTTTATTTTTACAAGAACATCTTGAATTGATGGTGCTTCTTCTCTTTCAGAAGAACAGCACATGTAAAATAGTTGTCAGACTGTCAGTCATGTCACAAAAGTCTAGTCACTGTGGAGAATCCAACCTGCCCCTTTGCTATGCAAAATTGGTTTGCAGAGCAAGTTTGTGGGCAGTGAAGTGAAAGGTGCTCAGCTGAAGCTTTAGTATTAGGTGTGTAGGTTCTTAGTATTTGGCAACTGTGGTTCAGTAGAGTGGTTGTTTCCCAGACCAGAGGGTTGGAGGTTCAAATCATGGTGCCTGCAGTCCACATGTCAGTGTCCTTGGGCAAGACAATGAACCCCCCAAATTGCCCCCGATGGTTAGAGCCATTGGTTGAGTTGATGCCACAGATGGCTGCCTCAGTTCTGTACTGGAAACAAATTCCTGTAACATACTTGCGTAACATACTTGGCCAAATAAAGGTAATTATCCTTATTAATCCTTAGTCATGCAGCACAAAGTCCTTCCACAGGTCTACAAAGCTAAGAATGTAATGTGAGCAGTCTTCAAGGGTCTGACCTTTGCACGTTTTCCAGGAAGAATCAGTCAACTCTGGGTACTTGTGGTTTATCATCTTTCCAGCACCAGTGAAGTTAAGGAAGAAGCTGTTCTGCTATTGGGTGTTTTGAGAAGTTTTGATATATTGTATTCATGAGGGTGTAGGGACCATCACAGCCACACTCATTTCCCCATAATCCCCATTACCTGCCTACTGCTGGCAAGGGCTCCACACACAGACCCATGTAACAGCCAAACAGGATGTGATGTAACCTTACTGCTTGCCACAGAGCCAGCACACAGGCATCATCTGCCACTTGGGCTGTGCACTGTGGCAGTCAGGAGACACACAGCTCTCTGTGCTGCAACATGAAATGGATATGTATCTTCAGCAGAACAATGGAGAACAAAGGGACCATGCTCCATAAGCACCACTGGACACTGTTCACTGTAAGCTTTCCCATCAGCATGCACTGCATGAGCCTATGAATCTCTCTGGCCGCAACACCACACTGTCAAGAAGATTACACCGCTCCTGCAGAACAAAAGCTAAAGTGTTGTACACACATTTTGACTAATGAATACTCTAATGATTTCCTAAAGCATTTTATTACAGCACAAGGCTGAATTCCAATTTGTACCAAATATTTACTTACTACCTGTCTAGCATATTAACATGTTTACAACTTCAGATAGGCCTAGATATACAAACATGTTAGAAAATGCATCTTAGAAAACTAGAGACATCCTTAATGATAATTTACTCATACACTGTTTTAAATTTCAATCAATAAATAAAAAAAAAGCCTTGCTATAGGACCTGACAAACTGTAATACGTAGAACAATCTAAATGAGCTGCGATTAAGCAAAACACAACTGAATGGATTAATATCAGCTACAAGAACTACAAAATATCCTAATAATAGGTTTTTTAATCAGTCAGCATTTATTTACTGAGCTAAGTGCTTTGCGCAGGATGACAGAATCAAAAATTGAAAATACACAGTCCAGAAGATAAAAAAGTAAAACATGAACAAACACAAAAGAAAGTGTCAGGACTCTACTAGGAACTAACAGCCAATGTAAACAGTCTATAACTTTGATTTAAAAAGTGTCAGATCTCTAATTGTACAGATATCAGGGGCAGCCACAGCAAAAAGCATGGTCACCCCAGTGCTTACACCTAACCCTCAACTTTCTAGGTAAAGCTGTCTAGATGGCCTGAATGCTCTTTCATTCTTCTTACAAATAAACATCAAAGCTTTAAAATCAACTCTAAAATATACTGGAAGCAATTGGAGAAAAAATGAATGGGGTTTATAAGTTTATGTTTGGCTGTTTTAAGCAGCAGCATTTTGTAATAGTCAGAGGTGAGAGAGTGAAAAGTGATTAACTCTAGAATAAAGAGCCTTATAATGGTCTAAACTGGAACTAATAAAACCATGGAATGCCTTTTCAAGAAAGAAATGGTAAGAAAGGGCTTAACTTTGGCTAACAGCTTATTCTTAAAACAGCATTAATTTGTTTATCAGCTTTCATGTCACTACAGCTGGTTATAGGAGGCAAGAGATTTACCGGCATTCATCATGGCGTCATGTTTTGTCACATATGGAGGTACCTGAGAAAGTATTTAAATAGGTTTCTTTTGGTTTGTTTTCTTACTGAAGGGGTACCCACTTCTGCACTACAATATGTAAGACTTAGGGACACCCTGAAAGCCTAGAAGCGCACCCATACAGGACCTCCAGCTCACCCCATTACAACTTCTTCATTTAAAGGGCACTTTATTAGGTTTTCTCACTTGTGAAAGGGCACACATGAGGACATTTCATTCCAGACTGTCATATAGAGTTACTTTATAGGGCAATCCATCCTGATTTACCCTTTACTAAGACCTTTTATGGAACTTTGGTATGTTTTGTGTGAGAAATTCAAATTAAGAAATATGAGCTGTACACAGTTGTTCCATTCTACACGATGCGTACTTTTACCTTAGGTATTTAAATATATTTTGATGCTAATTCTTTAGTACTTTTACTTAAGTAACATTTTAATGCATGAGCTTTATACTGTTGCTTTTATCTAAGAATATGAGTACTTCTTCCTTCACTGAGTACCACTATGCCTTACCACAGCCAGCTGCTAGCATGTCTGTCTTGTTTCTTCACCTTTGTTTGCCTTAGTATTGGTAGACCTTTGCAAAGATGAAAACTATGAAAAAATAAATACATAAAGGTTAATTTGTATTGAGCCCAGGCAGCCTTGTTTAGCCCTGCTGTGTGCACATCTCTGCTCGCTCTTTCTGCCACTGGGCCAACATACTCCACCAGCATCTACACACACAGTTTGCTCACATGGTGAAAGCCAAGATCACACTGCAGATCACTGAAAAGAAATAGCTAACAAACTACTGTTGTTAATGCTCTTTGATACACACATATGCAATTATGTGCATATTCCTCAGTCTATCAAGTATGTTCCCCAGAGCCATGGACCATCAGAGAAACAGAAGACACAAGCAGAGCCCTTGAGCTCTAAGGGCCCTGGGCCAAAAAAGCAACTTAAATCAATTCCATTTGATTAGGTGCCATGGCATACACTACATCATTATAATTCCATTAACGCAGGGATGGATTTTCAATGAATGTAACTGCAGGCAAATGGCTGGGTATAATTGTGTGAAATGAAATACAGCGCAGGTTCAGAATATGGGTATGAATTTTTCTCCTTTTTCTCCTCCCCCTTTGAAGATAAGGACTTTGTCTCATCCTAATGATGCCATCTTGATCTTTTCCTTTTAGCAAAGCTGCCTTTACCCTCACATCATCCTAAAAGGCTTTTAGAATGCTTAATCTAAATTATTTCACACTTTATTATATCAGCTTTGACTCAGTCAGCTGGGGTAAGACCACCATGCAATTGTCTGATTTAACCTCAACTGCTAATAAATAAACACTGTATATACATTAGTTCAACATAGAGAGGTTAAGAATTTGAATACACCTTATTATTTCTTTAATTTCTGCTAACATCAGGCACATTACATCTGCAGACCCAAAGCCAGGATTTGACTGACGGTTGGACAGACTTTTAATGTGATTTCATGAGTCACCTATGGAGGCAAAAGGCTAGTCCTCAGAGAACATCAAAGCATGATTGAAGCCATGGTGTGATTTTTAAAGACCCACAGTAAAATATCTATCAGGAATCCATTAAATATACAGCAGCTGGATTTGCTTCATGACTGTTGCAATTTTATGCCCCACTAATCAAACTTTTACTGTATATATAGTAGGCTAAGTTAGGGCCAGGGATCTTGGGACCTTTATTTCATGTAGGCAATCATACATAGCCTGAGATACAGACAGTTCTTGTAATCACCATGTTGGTTGTGGGAGAAAAAGGCAACAGACCCGAGCAACACTGACAAGGGCATAATTGTTATGGTTAGACGACCGCACTGGAGCAAATGGCAAGGTGGTCCCAATCAGCAGTGATGACCAGCAGTGGTAGGGACATTGGTCCACAACAGGACAAACCACAAAGCAATGCATTACTGATCCATGAGTTGAAAGAAGCCTAGCCTATGTGGTCTGAACTGACATGGCAGCAATATATCACAACACTCAGTGCATCACACCCTGCTGCATATAAGCCGAGCTCATCAGTGGTATATTGTGCAGGAGATGAAGATGCACTTAAACATCTCTGGCTTTTGAGTTGTGTATGAATTGTTCACCCAAATTTACAGGTTTGGTCCTGTATGTTTTTGAGATCACTGATCACAGCCGACTCAAAGTAAACTGGTCCTTAAGCTGCTGCACTCCGTGTCAGACACGGTGCTGCATCTTTAATGCAGTGCTAGCCAGGGGACTCATCAAATATTTGTGTCTTTCCCAGTCAAGTAACACAGTGCTTACATTGGCTGAGTGACTTGGTGCCCTCATGTCCCCTCTTGGAGAGTTTTCCTGCACTGAATAGATGCTGAAGATATCTGCAATGACAGAAAGTCCACTGCTGAAGGTCAAAAATCCATCAGGCCCAAAGGATGGAGAAAATGATGAATGTACTATATGTAGCAATGAAAATACATCCCACAACATTGCAACATAAATACTGTCCATCTATAAGTGGACAGTATTTATTCTCAAGATAGAATGAGCTATAGTGTTGCACACTTCTGATATAAGTGTGTGCAGGTTGCCCTGGCTCTGGAGCTCTATGTTTCTGACGAGCAGTCACCAGCCACATTGACCTGATCAGTGTTTGATTGTTGTGTCTTGTTGCTTTTCTTCTTTTCTCTCTCCTTTATCCACTCACCCCAACCGGTCGAGACAGAAGGCCGCCCACCAAGAGCCGGGGTCTGTCGGAGGTTTCTTCTTTTAAAGGGAGTTTTTCCTCCCCACTGTCGCCAAAGTGCTTGCTCAAGGGGGATTTGTTGGCTTTTCCCTCTGTAATAATACTGATAACAGTAAGGTCTAGACCTTACTTTCTATACAAATAAAATTTGATTTGATTTGATTTTAAGTGTTTGGACTCATGTAGCACCCGAGCTTCTTTTAACTAACTTTATCAAAAATAATCAATCAAGTCAAAAATACTTACATGACTTTGACTGAGAATAAATTAGGAAAGTGTTATTGCATTTTTTTTAAATATCATTTGCCAAGACACATTGGTCAAACATTTCCAGCTCATATTAGTAGGCCTCTTACTGACCTCCAGAATCATATTCAAGGGCAATGGAAGAAACTTGTATGGATATCCATATTATTTTAGTTATTACATTACTGTGATGAGCAAAGCCATACTGTATTTACTCCATAGTTTAATATTTAACTGTGAACCAGCAGCACTTTGCCAGTGAGGGAACGGAGAAACAACTGTGTCTGTTTATATTGAGTAGCAGGAAATCAAGGGGAGATTTATGAGCATAATAATGAACCCTACGCCTACTTTAATTACAATGATCCTGGACTCTATGAAGTATGCTGTTGCAGGTGGAAATCCTTTGCCTTGTGTTTTAGTTTTTACACTGAACAGATAAACATGGATCAAGTATAAAATTTGCATGTTGGTGGGAATTTTTAAATTATTTTCTCATCTTTTTCAGTATTGCTACTAACAAATTGCAACAAAAAAAACTTAATTGCCAATTCTGCTTACATGTGTATCACAGAAAACATTTGCATTCATGCTGACTTTCATTTAATGAAATCTAAACCAAACTGGGGGCTTAACTAGGTTTGAGACATGCTTTATGCTATGAGCAGCTCATAATAAGCACAGATGATGCTAATATATTTCATGAATAAATTTTGAATGTTAACCAAGCATCATTAGAGGGGCAAAGAAGAGCCTGGCACAGATGCTTTTCACCCTTGTTGTCTCTAATGTGCCTGCCTACCCCCCCACCCCCCAAGCTAAACAAGGCAAACAGATCAAAATCTGTGCCAAAGCAGGTGTGTGACAGTTCCACCTGTGTTTCGCCAGGCATTTGCTTTTCTTTCTCATGCCCAGATAAAGAGTCTGCTCTCTGGCAAAATAAAGAGGATTTGTCAGCTCTTGGCAGGCTGCAGATCTCCAAAGGATCAAGCTCCCAGAATGCCCACCTGCTCTCCCCAGGTGATGCTGATAGAGGGGAGGTTTGACAGCTGTTTTTGATCCTGCTTTTAGGTAGGATTGCTATATTTTCACTTCAGCTTTTCTCATAGACTCAAAAACATTAAGGTGAAATCAAAAACTCCAATCTGTGTCTTAGTATTTTGTCATAAGCAAATGCTGTCTTGTCTTGTTTTATTAATTAGGCCTTATTAGTATTTCATTATAATGCAGAGTGCTGCATTTATTCTGTCCTTTGTATTATTCACTGAAATAGTAAAATGTACATGATTCTTTACATACTAAGGAAGCATGGCCATCATCAAAGGAATAATGTGCCCATTTAGGAATATGAATACAAAGATGTACATGATACATGAATAATATTCAAACTAGGGTCCAAAGTTCACCATCAGTATGTGCAGCCAGGTCATGGAACTGCAGTATGCATGAAAGATTAGTCTTACTTTACCAGGTTATACAGTTTGCAGAAGAGGAATCTTCTACAAAAGTTCAAAGTGGAGAAAATGTGAATTAGCTTGCAGAAACTTGCCTGTGATGGGAAGTAACTTTTTTAATAAGGAAAAACAATTAATCCATGAGTTCATCACATCAAACTGTTTAATTTATATGATATGCAAGCACAGTGCACCTAAAAAACTGCATGTAAATGATAGAAATGAAAACATCCAACGACAAATAAAGTTATATAAAATGTCACAGTTGTCATGGAAGGGGAAATTAGCTATAGAGACCAAAACATTTTTTTACCAGGCTGTAAACATGTTTTTCTAAAATGGAAAAGCACAAGTATAGTTCCACTGCCTTTGCAGACATAATCTTTCTTGATCGATTTATTTCCTGTTTACTGAGAGTGCAGGCAGCATTTCAGCCAGCATCCCAAAGTGGACCTTTGTTTTCCCAACCGATTCTTCTTTCTCTCTCTCTCTCTCTCTCTCTCTCTCTGTGTGTGTGTGTGTGTTTATTTATACATATATATTTTCCCAGGAAGATGTTGTTGCTGTTGGAGAAGGTCAGAGTCCAGAATACTGCAGGGGAAAACATGCTAAGTGAGCTGAGAGGAGGCAGAGTGTGTTTGATGGATGCTTGGCAGGTTTAGAGTGGAGCGCCTTAAGACCTCACACACACTCACACCCACATATTGACTGGCATGTACTGCTCTTTTCATGGGGTGGTAGAGGTTCACATGGCATCAGTCAAAAAAGATGAAATTAAATTAGTGATTAGAGGATGACTTAAACATCTAAATTTGCTGTCAGATCTTTGCAGGCTTCTTTAGCGCTGTTGATGTGGAGGGGAACTTCTGTCACAGTGACTGAGCAACACTGGCCTCTATAGGCGGCCAGAGAAACAAGAGTTAAAATGAACAACTGCGGGCGAAAAACATGGCTCCAGTCTTAAAAATATCAAATCTTTTTCTGTCTCCCTCGCTTTTTCTCTCTATGAATGTGTGTTTAGGCTTTTTTTCTGTGTGTGCACCTATCTTCTGTATTTGTTTGTGAACATGTCAGTGCATGCTGTTCCTGTCACACATCTGTTCTCTTTCTGGCTGTGTTTATTAATGTCACTCAAAACAGCCAAATTGAAGGTGCCATTGTTAGTGCCAAAGTGCAACAGGAGTAAATTCGACAGCTTGACAGGTCTCATTAGCGTATTATACAGAAACAGTGGCACAGATGCTCCCGGTCAGTCCTTGGTCAACCCTGAAGCTTCGCTTAACGGCCTGCTGACAGGTGGCTTTGTGGCACTCTGTCTCATGGTTGACAGGGTGGCAAAGCAGTAGCTCATCTCCAATAGATTGCTGGGATTGCCAAGGACAGCAGATATTTCACAGACATGAATACTGTAGAGAATAACTAATGGATTGTGAAGGTTTTACAAACACGCAACCACAGATACAGTAGGCCCGTCCAGTGAAAATTATCAAAATAAATGACTAAGAGAAAATGAGCTAGAGGTACACATGCACATGAACTTGACAGTTGGTGGCTGGTTCTATGATTACTTGAATGCAATATCAGCTATTACTAGAAAAATAAAACATAGTAAACATTCATGTTATAATGTCTAATAGAATAGGCAACTACCTGTGTCTTCATCAGGATCTCTTTTGCTTGTTGCTACCTCCGCCAAGGGTGGAGGTAATGTTTTTGCTGGAGTCTGTTGGTTTGTTTGTTAACAGCATAACTCAAGAAGTAAAAAATGGATTTTGAAGAAAATATTTTGGAGGGGTAGGGTATGGCCCACTAAACAAGTGATTAGATCTTGGTGCTGATTTGTATCATTATTTTGATATAGGACTTTTTAAAAGATTATTCACCATTGTGAGTGCTGCACAGGCTGTGAGCCCCCTTGTGGCCAAAGTACACAGCTGCACTGCTGAGCACATGAAGCACATATGGAGAGAAATCCCTTGGCCATCGGCAGCTGCTCATTTACTGTCAGTGGAAACCGGGTGCTATCACTCAGTACGTCTTGTGACAGAAAGAGCCCAGCAAGGTGACAGCTCACAGCTGGGGAAAGATCTACTTTATCCAGCGGAAACTGAGAAAGAGCCAGTCAGGACTATCTTGGTCCCAGACTGTGACGGCAGAGATTTTGAGCCAGGCTCAAAGCTGTTATCATTTTCATCCTAGGACTGGCATTATACCACTTATTGAGAATATGTGGTCAGTTAATCCCGGTAATACCAATTTAACTGTCGTCTAGCATAATCTCACAGGTTGACACAAATGGTCCTACTTTGATTTTCACTGTATTTTTGTGTGTTGGTCTCTGTTTAAAAGAGAGAGGGACTGCATGCCTCTCACACACACTCACAGGTGAGCACAGGACATAAAGCATCACGCCACGGTGAAACAATTAGCCAGTAATGGAGACTGTATGAGCAGTTTATCAAACAGCTGTTGAACAAGCAGAGCACAGCCTTGCAGAAATTAGACATCTTCACCGCTTTGCCCATGGTCCACTCTCTGAAGCCCTTGTTTCACCTCTAATCCAGCAAGGGAATGTCTGTCATGTCTATCATATTTCTTGAACTACTAATAATAATATCAGCATTCTACCAAATGCCAGCAATAGGTTTTCATGGCCAAGCAATCATATTATGAGGGTCAAACCATCAAAGGAATATTGCTTTTAGGTATAATAGCATTATGGAGAAGCTAAGTTACCCTCGGCGGAGGTTTGCACTCTCTGAGTAATGTCTAGTATTTATTAGGAAACAATGTCAATAAACAATGACAAGAGCACACATTCAGATATATGTGTTCCATGGAACATCTTTACTACACATTCATTCCCACAGCCTCAAAAGCACACTCACAAAACACACAGAGCACATACACACATACGGTCAAAGCGTTCTGGACCAGTGGTTCATGCTGAAGTTAAATTTTACTCTTTACTGTAGCTGTTGTCATTTGTTACGGCACAAAGCTCAAAAGTTCAGTTCTCACTTTTACTCCTCACTAGCTGAAAAAAATCAGTGCCAGAGGCACAAAAGTTCTGTTAAACTGAATGAAAGTTAAATGATTTTTTCCAACACACCTTTTGAAGTTTTTGCGGTGCCTCAAGGGTAAAATAGAACAGGGTGTACAAGTAATACAGGCACTGAGAATCCTGTGCAGGCAAATAGTTTGAGAAAAAAGTTAAAGTGAGCCAAATGAAAAAAAAGTGAATGTAGCCAAACAGTGAGAATGACTGAGCTTTAAAGAAAGTTTCCCTTAAATTATTTTTAACATTTACTGTGCTTGAACTTTTTGTGTGACAGAATCTTTTGACTTTCTATGCATGTATGAATTTATTTCAAAATGCTTATAGTTGGCTCAGCAGAAATCAACATAACAGAATGTCATAAAAACCTTTGGTTTCTGTTCTTGACCTGAAAAGGTTTGAATGTTTGCAACAGGCTGATTGTGATATGGCAACATCTTTCCTGCAGTGAAAACTAAAGAAAATGGTTAGATTTAGGCACAGAAACTACATGGTTAAAGTTAGGCAAAGACCTACGGTTCAATTAAAATGCTCTCAAATGAAAAGTTCAACATAGCACAAGGTCGAACCTAGGCGACAACCTCCAGTGGTCTGCATGAAAGTAAGGTGTTTGTTGGACCCATCCGTGCACCCCAACCATCACCATCTTAGTGTTTCCATTTGACTCCAATGGACACTAAACATTATAAAGATAGCTACTGGGCTGCGATACAAAAAAACGCTGGTGTATCACAATTTTACAACCTTTGTTGTGGTATTACTACATTTTACATTGCAGTTCATTGTAACTATTATGCATTTTCATGTGAGACTGGTTTAATACAAGAGTGGTTTTGGGTAGTTTTGTCCTTTTTCTTTTTTCAAGGAACAATATGCAGGAGATTCATCAGATAGGCTATTTAGAAAATTAACAACCCACTGATGTAGGGGAAAGACTGTCAACATTGTCATGAGCATTTGTTAAATTTGGTTTCCTGGGACATTTAATGCAGTGTGAATCTGCTGTATATTTTCAGGAGAATTACTGAGCACAATATATTTTAGGAAAAAAATGATGTTGTCATTTCATCACATTATCACACAGCACTAATTGTGTTATTATTCATGCATGTTATATATCAAAAGTGAAAGGTACAATATGAACAGGTTTCTACTAAAACACAGAATAAATTGCTGATATGTGAACTTCCA
Source organism: Monopterus albus (assembly GCF_001952655.1). NCBI lineage: Eukaryota > Metazoa > Chordata > Actinopteri > Synbranchiformes > Synbranchidae > Monopterus > Monopterus albus. The sequence goes on along the minus strand of NW_018127903.1, from coordinate 2,268,811 downwards.
AGCCAGTGACAGAATGTTTCACACCTTACATAACCCCTAAAATTGAACCTCGTAAAGACCATGCTATGTTTGGACTGGTGCATGCTGGTGGCAGGGAAAAATGACTCAAATTTGTCATGTTTACCTCTGGTCTCCAAAATAATGCTCTGTGTAATTCTCTTATGAGCTCAGCAGGTTCAACGTAGAATTCAATCATCAGTGTCTTTTTTATTTCATAGGAGCGGCGACGGTGAATAGAGTGGAGGAGGGAGTGAGAGCCTATTTGTGACACTGAAATTTATTAAAAAAAAACAGTATGCTTTGCAGAAATGGCAAACTTGTACAAACACAAATCTAGGTATGGAATGCTTGTTATTTAAAAGGCACAGCCTGTAATAAGCTAAGGTCACAGGTTACTTTTCCAAAAAGGTTTAGATTAGCTGCAAATCTGAGCAATTTCAACTTAATCCACTTTAAAGGTTTATGTCAAATAATGCCAGCATATGCATGTTATGAAGCATAGTGGCTTTACTGGAGGCATTTGTTTGTTTTTTTGTTTGTTTGTTTGTTTGTTTTTGCATGCATGTGCATTTACTGTATACACACATAAGAATTTCACTTAAATGCCATAACTGATTCTGGCCATAAAACAGACTGACAGGTACAGATATAGAGAAATAATCAGCAGAGCAAAGAAATGGACAGAACAGTTATGTGATCAATCCTTCCTCTCAGTCCCTCAAAAACAGATGAACAGATGAAAGACTAACATCTGATGAAGCAATCTTTTTTGTCGTTGCCCATGAAAACAGAAAAAAATAGTTTCAGGGCAAATAAGAATTGACTATTCTCTCTAACATCCCAGAAACTCTGTAATTGTGCAAATCAGCTCTTGTCAGCGGCAATGATGCGAGACGCCTTAAAGCCTAGAGCACTGCTGCCAAAATGAACTGTCCTCACTGATTAACATTATCCATTACCTCGCCACTCCTTTGTGGAACATTACTGCACATCTAGACAGGGAGAGAGATGCTATTTACTTTGACAGTCTAGCCTGTTATTCATCACACACTGTAGCAGACTTGTTGAGAACTGCAAATAGCATTTTGAACATTTTTTAAATCCTGGAATCAAACAACATTCATATATTTATTCCATATAGTCACAGTTTGTTTGTAATGACTGTGTGAATCAAGCTACTGATGATGTTACCCTGTACTGTACGAATGCTATATTATTATGCACAGTCATGTACATAGTTGATTAAAAGTTTGTTTGCAAATATGACTGAGCCTGGGGTTCACTGAATTTTTGGCAGGCTTAAATGAGAATGTGTTTCATTATTTAAGATGGCAGCCTTGTGTATTTGTGTACATGTTATGTTTGCACTCCTTTTTTTTCCACCCTCTCATATGTCTATTGACAGTGCACTCTGGATAAAACTAGCTTTGCTCATAAGCCAGGGAAAAGTCAACAGCAAGAAATTAAAACAGTCAACACAACTAACACTAGATGGTGAGGATGGATGAATCTGTGAGCATCAAGTAGGATGGACGGTATTTAAAATAACATCTGATGACAATGTGGTGGGGATAAATCCCAGTCCTTGCTTTTCAACAGATTATGCATTTTACTAGCAGACAACATTGAAAAAACACTCATCTCATGCTGGGACATGATCCACTAACACTAAGCATGGAACTACCACACACAGTAAATAACAATAATGTGATGTGTTTGGAGGTCAAGGCCACAGGAAACTTTGTCTTCATTGTAATGCAACTGTGTATGTATTCAAGGCTAAGCATAAAGGACACTAACTTGTGGTATTCACCCAAGATTCATCTGCTATGTAAAAAGTAAAGCATTAGAGACCTACTTTTCTATCTTCCCAAATACTGAAAATAGCACTTTGGAAAGTATTCCCAAGGTGGACTTCAAACAAGTGAGTGATCTCACAGGATTTAATTTAGCGAACAGCTTTTATAAGTTGTTCCATGATGAATCATATCTTTCCCAGCTCATTCATAACAGAGAGTATTCCACTCTTCTGTCTGCAATAAATCTTTGTCTGCATTCAGAAAATGTTCTGAGGCCATTGGATGTGCAACATATTAAAATGATGCATACATAAAATTACTATAAATAGTCTGTTTCATTATTAGAAAAACAGTGGAAACAAACAGTTTTATTCATTACATCCCCCGTAGTCCCAGTTGCTTTCAAACACCAGAAGTGAATTCTTGTGATATGATTCTTTTAAATTACCTTTTTTACCCAAAATGTTTTATGTTCTGTGTTGGATAAGTAAATAATTTGTCAATGTGAAACTGCAACACATCAAGAAAACCATTTAAAAAAATCTGGTGCACAGTTGACATGTAGGTGGCCTCATGAATTAGTTTTGTCCCAGATCATCAGAAGAAAGAAAAGAAAAAGCTATGTCTTCATTGTCTGAATTGACTTTGTTGGTGATAAAAATGATTCACTTCTGACTTAAGAAAGGTTGTCATGTCACATTTGTGAATTCAGATTCTTGCAGAAAGGCTATGCAGAACTACTCTCATGCCTGCAAGGTAAACTGGAGCTAGCAGCTAGTTAGCGCATGACTGGGGACAGAAGGAAACAGCTACTCTGACACCAAAACATAACAATATTTGTATGTCAGATTGTTATGTTAATTAATGAGCTTTAGAATTGCTGGCAGGTGGACTGTCTTGTTTTAGGACAGGGCCAGACTATTTAATCTTGCCATATGTCTCACATGACAAGTGATGATGACGCTATGCAAATGTGTCACTTTTCTTGACAACTCATTAATGAAAAAATAAAACAAAAGGCATTTGACAACATTAAGTGTCAAACCTATGTCCTTGCTTACTGTTTGATGAGTGACAGAGTTCCAAACAAGTAACTGAAAAAAACTGAAAATGAATTGCTTATTGTGGCCGGTTAGCTTAGTTGGTTAGAGCGTGGTGCTAATAATGCCAAGCTCACGGGTTCCCTGTACGAGTCAACTTAGCTATTTTGGGGGCGAAAGTGGTGCGGTGGGTAGAATTGTCTCCCAACCGGAAGGTTGAAGATTTGAATCTCGGTGCCTACAGTTCACGTGTCAACGTGTCCTTGGGCAAGACACTGAACCCCCCGTTGCCCATGATGCACGCCGGGGCCCTCGGCTCCAAACATAATTTTGTTGTAGGTGTCGTAGTGTTACAATGACAATAAATAAAGCTTCTTCTTAAACTGTTCTCTTACAAGCTGCAAATACAGACACGTGTACTCCATTCCAAAGCAAGAATCACTGTGAATGCAAACAGACACAGCAAGGATGCATATTTAAACTATCTTCAAGGGAATACTGCACATGATAATTAGATAATGTGGGTACTAGGACATGAAAAATGAGAAACAAGTCAAGTGAAGATTGCAGACTGAGCCCACCGGAGCTGAGCCCCGTCTCCTTTAGCATCACAGCATTGTCATTTCACACTTCTCACACACTCACTTAATTGCAGTAATATCCTCAGCATGGAACTTACCTAATCCCTAAAGTAAATAAAAAATAATTTTTGCTGATAGGCCAAATAATGACCACAATTGATTGCATTCAGTCTTCAAGTTACTGTAGATAGCGTAGGCATAGTATCTTTGCACTGAGCCGATTCAGTGAAAATATAGCTCTTTATTTTTGTTGTATTCATGGACAGGAATTTCAATGTTTTGTGAACCATGTGAAATGGAATTATGGTCTTTGGTCATACCATTAGTCAATATGTCTGTTAATACAGTATGTCTGCTATAGATATTTCCATAGCAGTGATTGGTGTATTTGTAATGAATGCAAACAGATTCTCATACAATACTGTAGTTCTTTTTTTGTCATAGGTAAAGAATGCACATGCAAGTTCAAATACCATATCTCTAACAGTATATACTTCCAGTGGAATGAGAAGATATTAGTGGCCTTGACTGTATTTGGCTCATTTCAACAGCAATTCATACCCACTGTGTCTTCAATCATTTCAGCAAGATTGGTTAATTCTTAGTTCATTCTTAATTCTTAGTTCTTACAAAGGTGGGGGACTTCAGGTCTTCAAAGTTGATCTATCAAGAGAAGAACATGGATTGATCAATGTCTAAGTATGATTGAGCACACAGTCTGAAGCAGTTTTCTAAATGTGATAAATGAACTCTAAGGCAATAGTGTAAACCAGGCAAACATAGCTTCAGAGGGGCATCCGCAGCATTGTACTTAGTACACATACCCTACTCACACACTAGATATTTATATCATGGCAAATTTAATCCAACATTTCTAATAGCCATCACCTAGCACAATTAAGAGAGATTTTTGCTCTGTGGCCGCCTCTGAAATACATGAACTACATCTCCCATACACTGTAGGCTAGTTTTTATTTCCAACAATCCTTTGCGTTGTCCTGCAGCTCACACAATAAGGAAGGTCGCAAGTTTAGTTTAATTGACGCTGTACTGAGGAAGAGGAGAATTCTGATCGTAATTATGCTGGGACAAGCTGTGAGACGATTCGCAACGTCTGCTATTCGTTCTTCTCACTATGCTGAGGGACCAGGGAAGGTGAGATTATCTTCTTAAAGCAGCATTATTATTTTTAATATGATATTTTGCGAGACGAGGCCTTGTCGGTGTCCACCGCCTAGCGTTAGCGTTAGCTACTTGGAGGTCATATCTGTCACTTGACAAGAGCGTCATTGTCATTCTGCAAAAAGATTTTTTTTTAACTAGCCAGAGAAGCGGCCGTTTTCGCCTTTACAAAGTTACAAAACATTTCAAATTGTTGATTTGTTGATGGGCAGTTTGGGAATATAGCGTTAACTTAAGCTGTTGGTTAGCATTAGCTTTAAGGCTAGCATAAGTGGCAGGTATTGCTAGCAAACTATATCGATGCTAACAAGTTAGACAGCAACTATAAAGAATTAAGACAATGCTGTCAGCTAACGTAGTCTAACAGTCAAATATGTTATTGTGATTAAGATATCTAAATACACTAGTACATTAACAAACCCTGTAATGCGTGCATTATTATAACGTAACCTAGATATCAATTACTCGACCGAGCTGTTTTGTATTTATGGCTAGTATCAATAAATTAAGGTCACAGTTAACGTTATATTCTATCCACAGATCAGAAATGTGCTGTTTAACCTTACTAAGAGTCAAATATTTGTACTATGTGGAAATGCTTCAGATTTTCTGAATATTACTTAGAAAGTCAAAAGCATGGCGATTTTGTTTCACTTTGACAGTCAAATAATCCATTCACATAGCAGGGGGAGAAATGGAAATGTAAAATACCTATTGAGTCATTGCTACACTTTGTGACCTGATTTATGTATGTATGTATATATATATGTATGTATGTATGTATGTATGTATATAAATTTTATATTTGTATCAAAAATGAATGTTTTTTTGCAGGGAGGAATAAAAATAATTGTTCACTAATTCATAATAATGTAAGGAGTGGATTGAATTTCTTAGTCTCACTGCATTTTAATACTCTGTTTTGGCAGAACCTGCCATTTTCTGTGGAAAACAAGTGGCGCCTGCTGGGCATGATGGTGGTGTTCTTTGGCAGTGGCTTTCTATTCCCCTTCATCGTCGTCAGACATCAGATCCTGAAGAAATAAAATGGCCCAGTGCTATTACTCAGCCTTCAAGGTAATTATGGCAGGCATGTTTATTTTGCATTTTATCAATAAAACATCAGGCTGATGTGACATTTACTTCAGCCTTGGTCTGATCATTGGCCTTAGACAAGTGTTCCTCTTAACTTTTTGCTCAAATGCATATTTTAAATTACTTGTATGTCTGAGAATGACTAACAAATCTCATGTGGGTTCATATTGCTGCTATGTTTAGATAAATTAGCATTTTAGTAACTTAATAGTTGTCTGTATTGCAGACACTGATGTGTATCAGGTGAGAGCAGGTCAGAGTAGTTGTCATATTTATCTTCACTAGTGTTAAGTCAGAAATTGCTTTTCTGTCATCAGGTCTGTGTGAGGCATCTTACCACTTCTTTCCCTGTTTCCTTGTTCTCCCTGCAGGTCATCAAGTGGAGCATATTTGTATATCAGAGTTCTGTCCAGGCAGAAGAATGGGAATCTCTTAATTGTCTTTGTAAATAAAGTTTCCTCAAATATGAGCATGCCTATTCTTTATTTTTTAAAATGCCATAGTTGTTTCTTTTTATTTACTTATTTTTTATTGAATCCTTACGAAATTGAAACATTTTGCTGCTAGCACTTAAAGCAGACAAATACAGTGGAAATTGAAAATCACTTTTGAGGGCCTGCATTGAAGAATTCAGTCAACATCCACAAAGAGAGGTGTGGCTGCTCACTTGGGTAAAGTAAAAGTTGAGGTTTTCCATGTGTCTGCCATATGCCTAAATTCATTTTTAGAAATCCACTGAATTAGAATTTTATTTGCTCCATCTGTACAGAGGTGCCTGACTTGGCCTAAAGACACAAGGGTAAACGTATGGGACAAGCTGTAAGCATGAGAAACAACCTGGCATATACCCTTTGTAACTCCATCACTGCACATATTGTGCCATCTTGTAAGGCTGTCGGGTGGTTTTATGTTTTCCTGAATTTGTAAGGATGTTATACTGTCTGTGCCTCTGGGCTTCCTGGTGTGGAAGATCAAACAGGTTGTGTAGCTCTTCATTAGGCTCAACAAGTGGGCACTGTTATTTCATGGGTGTGTTGTATTGTCAGTGCTTAGAATGGGTTGACCTTTGTTTATAGCTCAAGGAGCAAAGGAGACTCATCTTGATTCAAAAACACTACCCAACACACAAACATGACACCTTAAAGGTGCACCCTCCCCAAACAGTACATTTATAAATCTCAAGATGTTTATTAATGTTCACAGTTAACACCTGCACAGACATGCATATTGTACCACACAGATACTGTAAGTCTCATCAGACTTTCTTCAGTTTATATACCCTTTGAGGTGACAATGCAACTGAAGACAGCAGGTGAGGTTGAGTGCATTTTCATAAGGTTTTGTTAAAGTAAGGTGGGGAATGGGAAATCATCCACACTGCATAATGCATGTAATTGTCATTCTGCTCAGTGATATCACAATGTCTGTTTACCAAGAAGAACTTCCAGACTGTCTCGGCCTTAAATAATAATCCTTTCTCAAAATGGGCTTTATCAGTATATAATGAACCATCACGATGAAGTGTGCAAGCTGTATTAAGAGTGTAGTTGAGTATTTTCAAATGCAAAGATCACTTTTGTCCATTCTCAGGGAAAGAAAGTGCTCTCAAGTGCTATTAAGAGACAAGCTCCAGTGAAGTGCTGCTCCATGCAAAATCTGGCTTTTGAGTATCAACATTTGCCCTCATCTAAGTGGCTCTGAAAAGTTAGACTCCTCATTCCTCATATCCATCTTGTCAGAACAAGTTATTAGCAGAGTTTTTTTTTTTGTTGTTTTTTTAAGCACATCATTTTGCCCATTTGATTTCTTTGGTTCCATTTAGTTTCAGTAGTAATACTCCACTTCTGTGCTTCTGACAGTTTGGCACCGACTGAACAGGACTGCCAGCAGCTACATAAAATGTTATAAATTGTTAACCTGGGCTCTGCAGTACGTCCCAGTACGCAAGAGTGTTAATTTAGCAGTGTCCCCGATATTTGGATTAATTTCATATTTAAAATAACACAAGAAAAAAAGAGAAGATGATTATAAAGAGACGTACATCTGCAAATTTAAACTGGCACTGACACCTTGAGAGGTCAGGTGTGAGAGTAGTGTCATATTATCAGTGCATCCAAGAGTGAAAAACATGAACTAAGCACTCAGTACTTTTTTTTAATCATAAATGTTGATCTGTTCTTTGCGCTCTAACTGGGCCTTTTAGAATCCTTGTTCGTGCCAGGCATCAGCAGTGAGGACCAATTAGGCACAGTGGTGTTGTCTGGACAAGGACCAAGTTGCACTACAGTACTGGCAACTTATGAAAAGTACATAACGGTGTGCTGGCACAGGGCTTGAAGAGGTCCCATTGTGCCCACAGTAGTCTACATCACACATTTTAGATGTGCTTGCACTTTGAGCAGCTGCAAGAAGGAAGCAGGAGGGGAGACCAAAAAAAGAACACATTACAGGAGGATTACATACCCAGCATGCCAAGCCTCTTGCAGCAGCTTGTCATGCTGCATTTAGTATGTGACTGTCAGGGAGAGAGGGACTGCTATATTGTGTGTCAGTGTATTTTGTGGTTTGCCTGAGTTGAGTTTACACCTTCATTGTAGCAATATCTGATAAATTCATTACTGTAATAGTTGTTCCAAATGCTTTACATTCCCTGGCATAAGGGTACTAATTAAAACAAAGTGTAGTCATTAAACATCAATTCCATACCAGCTTAGCATCATTCAGTGATTGTCTAACATCATACAGATGCATGCTACTAAAATGAATAGATTACTTTCAATTCCGATGTTGCACATGACGGCAGAAGTGTAAACAAAAGTGTGTCCATTTTTATTCATCAAATGACAACAGTATAGCTTTAGCAGATACGTAAATCTCTTTATTTGCAGTATTTGTGACATTCATTGCAGCCTCTGCAGATTGTTCAATAACAGACTTTTCTCCATCTCATGTTTGGAATCACATTTGCACTTCAGAAGAGAGGATAGCAGGCTTAACTTAGTGGAGAGCATACATGGTTATCTAATAAGAAGACAATGTTTTATTGAATCCCTTCAGCGAGAGGCCCATTTTACATTTAGCCACAGTATTATAGTCAAACAATTAGGCCGGTAACTATTAGCTGGCGAGAGCAGACTCAGTAGTGATTGATGGTTATATAAACATTTACTTATTCTAAATGAGAGCGGGTGCCTGACAAATACTATAAGACTAAATTACCCCTCTGGGTGAGTTGGATGAGCTCCAATCAGCACGCTGTTGTAAACATCTTGCAGAATAATTAATGTATTGCATCCAGTACCAGGGAAGCTCAATGCATCATATCAGCATGATGACAATACTAGGTGAAAGCAGTCGCTGAACAGCACCCTGACACTGCATTGTCAGTCAATAAAGTTTCAAGGACATGCTGAACTCCCCAAGTTTTCTGCTAAGCCCACCTTCTTTCCCTTCTTTTTCCCTGCCTTCTATGTTTGCCACACTCTACCTCAAAGATGCTGACTTGTGGAGAAGTGCGGAACTGTCAGCGCAGGAAGATGAAGTGTGCGTGCACCTCCCACTTCGTCAGAGTAGGGCTCTACTGCCTCAGTCAGGAACTCTAAACAGTTAGTCCAGAACCTCCAGGGGATGGCCGTACATAGGAGATGGGTGCTGGTAGGATACCAAGTTGGCTCGTGTGTATGTGCATGTTTTTGTCTGTCATAGGTGTAAAAAAACATGCAAGAGAAACTTTACCATTTAATAAACAGTCTCTGATAAGGGTAAGGGAGGAAAAATAATAGTCTCATCAATTTAAAAAAGCCACAGTGTCAGGAGAATGTTATTCTTACAGGACATACTGTTTTTATAAGGTTTATAATCCATTAATGTTGCAATACATTTGCTTAGAGAAAAATCCATGCACTCAACTACCTTAAGGAGACCTGCCCTCTCTTGTTAATGGATCACAGAAAGGTTGTGAAGCCACAAGAGAATAATATATCATGTGTCCCTTCAGGTGTTGCACTTGTTTGATATGAAAATAACAGGTAAAAAGACCTGGCAGAGAACCTGGTCGAGTTCAAACTAAGATAATCTCTACAGTCCCCTTTAGTAGAACAGTAGAAGCTTTGGGGTTTTAATTTTAAATAATAATTTCAGTCCACACTCTCCCACCTCTGAATGGTCTATGTGGATGGATATGCATTTGTCTCTGTTGCTTCATGCTACATACAGTGCATTTTAAATTTCACTTTGTTCCCTCTCAATGAAATCCCCCCCATTTTACAGGCTATTTGGTATAAAATACTTCCAGGCATATGAAATCGAGAAGTTTTAAGATCTTTTGTCTGTAAAAGTGTCTCCTTTCCAGGCTTTTGTGACTGAACTCCTAGTGATTTGGATTTGATATCTGTGAAAGTCCCTCTATTTTCTGTTCATATGCAAGTTATTATAGCTGCATAATTGAATTAATATGAACTAGAACTGACTAATCGGAGCCTGCATATGACATTTTTGGTCACTGGTACATCAGAAAACCAAGCTGTTTAATCTCTTATACCCCCTTACTAATAATATTTTATCATTGTAAAGCCATACATAGCATTCACTGTAACAAACTTTGCTCAGTTTCACCTCATTTTTTTGGGTTGCATTCATAGAAAGAAAAACTAACAGTAAAAGATTTTTTTAATGATATGCTTTATCTAGAGATGGTTTCTGCTGGGATGGAACAGTGCACATGTAGTGTGGGAATAGGGTTTGACAATGTGAGACTACTAGAGATGGAAAGTGAGAGGGGTGGCAGAAAAAAGAGGCACAGTTGATCATTTGTTGTTGTTTTCTCTGCCATGGCTTTCTTTCCTCCCACAGATAGAGGGAAAAAAAATATTGGAACCTTTTCTGGGCCAGAAACTGTGTCTGTTGCTCTCCAGTGGTCTCTCTCCCTCGTTACTCTCACTGGAGAGATTCAACCCACGGCATTTCACACACTGAGAGGCTTCCAAAACAAAACTGCATAGTCACTTGCACATTTGTGCACACATAAGCCCCGCAACAGATACACAAACACTGTTCAAGTATATTCAAAGGAAGGCTACAGAAATATGTATATGGTATTCACACACACATATATGAATATACTGTATGCACTGTATATATGTAAGAGAGAGAAAGGATCTTTGAGTGTATTTCTTTACTCGGTTTACTCATTGTACAGACAGCCGGAGTGAAGACAGACAACGGAGATATTTTGATGGATATACAGTACAGACACAGGTGAAGAAGCTGCATATGTACTGTACAGGAACCATTTCTACAATTGCTCCCCATTGGGAGCAAACAATGTCCTGAATTCTGAGAGTCAGCACTTTATAGTTTTTGCAACACAGTTTAGCATATTTGCAAGATTCCTGATGTAGCTCTGCAGCAGTCTCCCAGGACAGAGATGCAGAGGCAGAGAAACTCTGTAGTGGTACACTAATGTGGTGTGGCCTGGCAGCCTGATAGCTCCCCCATCTGGACAAATAACGACAAACTATCAGGATGTAGTCATTTTTAATGAATTCTGGGAGACTTGAAATACTTGCCAATGTTATAGATGTTACCTGATGACAAAAAAAGTGTTCAGCTGGAATCATCACTCTTTAGTTTAAACCTATGTTACACACATTCCCATTGATTGAGATAAGTTCATATTTATAACTATGTCCATTGTACTAAGCTCAGAGTAACAGAGTACCGTAAGAGTCCATACAAAAACTATTTGATCTCACATACTTTTTGTCAGTGTTTGCTCAGAGGGTGGAACGCAACAATAATTGTTTCCTTTCAATGTAAGAACAAAGCACCAACAGAGATACAACACAAGTCACAAATGCAGAACTGGTTGTGCAGGGGAAATAAGAATGAAAGGCTTGTGTCATGCAGAGACAGGGAGGGAGAACTGGGTCAGAGCAAGGCACAGGGTGCTCTGAATGGTTTGCTTCTCTCCAGAACAGTCTCTTCCAGGATGTTTTTTTGGACACACCAGATGTTTGGATGAAATGAGCACGCACAGTTCAGGTTGGCCTCAGTTCAGCTGGTCCATGAATGGTGCTTTTCAAAGCTCCGCTGGACCACATGGTGCAGGATCTCAGCCACAAAGCCTCATTAGACTGACTCAATCTTACAAACATAAAATGATCAAATACCTCTTTTATTCTTTGTTTAATCCTAAAAAGGCACAAATATTTGTTGTACAAATTAGATAATATTTTGAATGCTCTACTGTACATGTATTCCCAGTGGCACTTTCAGCATAAAGTAACCTAGCAGATAGAAATCCTTTAGATCTGACATTAAGGATGAGCCGTTTAAAGTTCTGTTTGGTGAGGAGCAAAACTTTATTTTCACAGCAGTTTTTCAAAGTTATACAAATTTAATTACCTTTCATCTTTAAACAAGATGTAGACCAGTTCAGACTTTTGTATTTTCTTCATCTCATTTGCTTTTGCTGTGCATGCTAATCGGCTGAGAATTTCTAATTTATCCTATTCCTCTTTGCAATTACAAAGACATAAGATACAGATTAAAATGCGTCTTCACTGATGAAATCGTTACCTGCTGATTTTAGTATGCATGTGTGTGGAGGTCTGTATAAACAAAGCTGTCCCACTGCTCCATAGCCTCTTCACTCTGATAGCAGAGGCCAAGATATCCATTTATTAAGAGGGGTTAAAGTTGACTTTCCACTGGCTGGTCCAATCACAGTAAGTGCCCCGGTTAATTTGGTGAACAAAGTCATGGCAGGGGTGGGTGGCCCCTTAGGGAAAAGCAAGGTGAAGGAGAGGGGATGGATGAGAGGAAGCAAGATAAGGACTGACTGAAGGAAGGATTGCGGCCCCCTGACAGCTCTGTTTGCATGGCAAATGAGGGAGCTGGCTGAACAAAAACATTTGCTGAATCTGTAATGGAAATGATCAGGTAACGTCAGCAGAAAGTCGTGCAAGACCAAAACAAAATGTTTGCAACAACCAGAACTAGATAAAGACCTGGTTTTGCTGCTTTGGCAGAGTGAGTCTTTGTACTATACATAACATGTGCACATAAATGTTAATGTTTCTCTCAAAAATCACAGTTCAGCCTAGTGAGTGTTACACATCAGCATTCTGTCAATAGCATGTTATCTCTGCTCAGTCCAGAGCCACAGAACATGAAGGCTTTCTAATGGGACATGTGGCTCAGGACGGATGGCCAGGCATTCAAAAACATTACACTTGACTCTACCCAGGAGGCCGGTGACTCTCCATTCTGCAAAGGAAACCTCTTAGCCTGAAAGAAAAAAGATATTTCCAAAATATAGTATGTACACGCACACATCACTGGGACTGGAAAAAAAAAACTGTATCAAGTCTGACAAGCAGCCATGGACGATGCTCAAGCAAACCCACTGTTCTAAATCCATATACAGACACTGACGCCAGTTTTGCCTCAGCAAGCTGAGAAATATTCCTGTCTGCTGACTTTTCTCTCTCTCTCTCTCTCTTACCCTGCATCCTGCTGTCTCCGTCAGATCTTTCACCCTTTGGTTTATGAATTCAAACTGACGGCAGGCAGACTTCTTTTCAAACTTTGAGAAAAGTGACTCTCAATACAACATGTAACCCTTCTGCTCCTGGGGATCCAAAACTCCAGAGCTTTCTTGAATGGTGCATTTCAGAAGTCAGGTAAAGAGAAATATTCAAAATAAAGATAGTAGAGAAGTAAAATATATATATATATACATTTCTGAGAATTCAAACAATGATAACCCTAGAAAGCACAGGTAATAAAGTGATTTAGGAAAACTGAAGAAAGCATTTGTTTAATAAAAAAAATTTGTACAGAACTTTAGCCACATATTACCAGGATTTCACTGTTGTTTCATCATTTCCAGTGCAGATCTAACCTAATCATTATTGGCTCTTAAAGAAGCATTCTCAGCAATAATATCTTGATGCAGTGTCATCACATCATCGAGTTCCCTTATTCTGAATTAATGTTTTCATCCATCCTTGAAAAGCTCCCCCTATGGCTATATCATAATATATTATTACTTCGGTGTAATTTTCACAGAAATAAATTGAACAAAGTATGTTGGCTTAATTCGATGCAGCTATGGTCTTTTAGAGTTTGAAATTGAATTTCACCTACCTTCAAAGTCTGGTAATGCAATTAAGCTTAGTTCTTTGACTTTAAATGTGATTTTGTTTCAAGGTGTCTTTGTTCTGAAAGTCTATTCTTAGAACTTAATTGCATTTTCACTCAGTGTTGTTCAGCAGTATAAAGTGGGCATTTGTGACACATAGCTTATATTGCTACTCACAGGCTGCTCTTGTTGTTAAATACCTCACTGCAAGATAACATTAATACTTTTGTATTTTTAGCTTAATGGAATCTGGGTTATAGCAGAGGTCTGTGCACTAGCAAAGGAAATGTTGGCATTTTTTTAGTTTTGGTATTCTTTTCTTTGTTTTGTTATGAAATTGGTCTTGTGTTCCCTCTGTATTTAACACTTAAGAACCCCACTTTTAGTGGCTGGAAATTTTAATGGTTCATTAATTTGCTTTCCTTAGCAAGATCCCAAAAAGGCCTCTTAAAATGAAGGTGAATGGCCTGCCTTACAGAGCAAGAAAAGATGGTCTAATTAAACTTGCTCCCCACCACTCTATTTAACCTCTGACTGGTTTCTTTAATGAGTTACTCACTTGGAACAGGTTTGATTTATATTCCATTTAATCATGGACAAAACTATAGGCCGACCCTCTACAAAAACCTTAGTCTTAATTTAGGATTATCACATTAAGGCGGTCTGCAAAACTATAAGTTTAATATCCTTTAAACACTCCAAAGTTATACAGTCTAACATTTTATCCCTTAAAGTCGTCCTCATAACAAATGGATGAAAGTTGCCTCAAATCTTCTGAGAGTGAATGACTCTTAAGCTCCGGGTGAAGACGAGGACAGACACGGGAACAGAACAAGCAAAACAATGGTGAATCTACTGGGTTTTGTACATACATAATAAAGCTGAGAATCTGGCCAATCACTCCGTGCAAGCCCAGTTTCCCTGGAGCCTCCTCAGCAGCCATCTGTGAGCGAGGCAGAGAAAATAAGCAACAGGGAGTTTGGGAACTCTGAAAATGCTGAATCAAATCAGCACAACCAGCTGCAAGAGGAGAAAAGAATGATATGTCCATGGGGGACAGGACGTAAAAGCATAAGAGGAGACCTGGTTTTTGATATAGTGAAAATAATGGATAAATGCTGTCTCTGTGGAGGAGAGACACTTGGACTTGCAAATTAAGGTTAAAATATTTGCTTAATTTTGTTTTCTCTTTTCCACAGCAAGGCTAAGCTGTGTTATGAAACATGCATGTAGCCTGTACTGAATTATCATAAAAGAAATGCAACTAAATTGTTGAATCATGCCACAAAATGCTTTTATAAAACAACTATGCCTTGTTCTAAATAGGGCCGGCCAAATGACTGCTTGACTGACTTGAGCAAGGGGATGAATGACTGGGGGCAAAATCGGGGAGAAGAGCAAGAGGGAGGGAGAGAGTCATGGAGTCTGGGAGGAGAGGACCAGGCTGCTCTATCATCTCCACCCAGACACTACTGGGATTTAGAGTTTGAGACAGTATAGGGCAAGGGAGAGACAAATCGCTTCTTTTGACCTTTGAGAGAATAGCTACACACAGTAATAATCCACTTGGGGGTGGGGGTGTGTGATTTCAGCTGGCCATAATATTGAGGTTTTCAGTTTCACCACAGAGAAGTATTCTTCCAATAAACTCCTGAAGACAATAAGACTGGAACAGCGGAGGTCTAAGAACTCCCTTTGATTTCTGTACCTGCACGTTGAGTTTGATCTCTTGGTCTTAGATGTCTGGTGATTATGTGAAAATTCATTTATCTCCCAAACTGACCCGGTTGCCACAGTGCACTGAGGATGCTAACACCAATTTAAAAATTTGCTCCAGCTGCATCAAAGTCATCCTTTCAGTCTTAGGACTCTATTTTTTCTCCTTGCTAGCAGTTCACTGCGGTCTTAAACACTGAGCTATCCACTTTATGTGTCTCCATTAAATTCCAACTAGTGCTATAATTCTCCACCCTTTGATTCAAAAGCTTTTCTCTGCACCTTTTGCCAGAGAGTACATGAGGGATATAGCCTGCAGTGATGTGCAAGTCATGCTGGAGGATTATGGACCCTTAACTTTTTCATCTGCTACAGTGCAAACCTGTCTCCTGAAGGTTAGCATAATGGACCAGTTACTGGTGGTGCCTGTCATTATACTGTGCACTGCATTCTGATTTACATCGTTCTGGGCTTTAAGTACTACTTCAAGCCCCGAGCAATTATGGACTGCTTCACTATAGTGTGCCAGAGAGAAAAGTGAAAGTATATTGGTGGGAACAGCGGCGTTTCAAGTGGTGAATTATTAATCTGTTGCATTACTGCGGAAATGATTTAGATCTTTCTATGGATTGCTAGATTCACTTTCACCTGTACTTTCTAGCAGTCAACTCTGTCATGCTTTATAGAGCTTGTTTGTTTGTTTGTTTTTGCTGTATCACACACTTCCCAGCTTATAGATATTTTAAGAATGGATGAAGTCTGCTTTAAAGAGCTTATCCATTACCAGACACTGCAGCCTCTCACCTGTTTGCTCCTAAGGTGTCATTACTAATCATCATCCCTTCCATGCACACCAGTTCAATATGTGGGGAATCAGTTATGCACTGAATCCAGTTCTGGGGTCTACAGATGACTGGGCAGGAGCTGACCTGCTAGTCAAGCACATACAGTGTCCAGTGGGATCATGTCTTGCTGCATGTTACAGCAGGAGCAGGCTCTGTTGATTTACTGGAACCTCAACACACAGACACATTAATAACTGCCATAAACATTCAGATCATCCTCCATGAAGGGTGTGCTGTACAGCATAATCAGTTTCAGGAGAGCGCAAAAACATGCCACTTTATTATTACAAAGAATAAATGAACATTAGGCAGCTAGTAATGCAACCAATTTGTCTTTGTGAGGGTCGCTAATGGCGCAAAACACTCAGTGTGAACTCGCCAAAAAAAAAAAAAATCGCCAAAAAAAAAAAAAAAACTTTGGATATTCTAGCACTTTCCATTAAAAATTGCACTCAGTGTTGTAATCTTCAGCTGCAACTCTTGCTGAAGTCAATGGTGTTGAAACAACAGCCAGCCAGTTCAATCTAATATCAATCAATCATAAAAGATTCTGCTCAGTGGATTAAACTGCTGAGACAGAGAGATGGAGGTGGATGGCTCTGAGTGGTGCATACATATACCCACTATATATTCTACATTCAGACAAATGTGAATTTACTAAGGAGCAGACTAAATGTTCCCGTGGACTGCCTTTGCAGTGTGATTTGTTTTACAAGTGAGCACACCTCTTTGAACTCTGCTTGACCATCCATTAATATATTTGTTGTTCTTTAAGCTGGGGATGTCCTTGCCTGTGCGCTCCAGTCACTTCCTGTGCTCATTAAATATCCTCTCATCAAGTCACAGGGTCACGAATACTGGGTTGAGCCGTCTGAGGATGTCTGTGGTGCAGAATACCAGACAAGCCCAGCTTGAGTGCCAGTCAGACGGGCAAACCCCTTCCACTCACCCACCCACACTCATCTCTAATGAAACGGGTGAATTATGGCTCTGAGTGTCCAGAGTTTTACAAAAAGTGACATTAGCAAGAGCCTCAATAAAAGTGTGCCTCAAATCTTCACAGAGAAGGTAAGAGGGATGACTTTGGGCATTGCGTTCTTCATGTGTGTGCATTTGTGAGTCTGAAAGGGAAGGGGAAGGTGGCAGATAGGAGTGTGGGAGAGAAGGAAAAGAGAAACTGTACACACAAAGACAAACACATACACACATATCAGCCCTCCTTCCTTCTAGAATTCAGTGGCTCAGTCAAGTCTAGACGTCGTAAACAGGATTTATGTTATTTAATTAAGATTTTGTACAATTACCATTATTTACAGCTGTATGAAGCAGGCAATGGGGAACTCCTGGCAGTTTGAACCAAACAGAAAGGTTGTAATTTCTTTCCTTTGCTTCTCTTTTTCCCAAGATATGGAAACAACACTCCTGAGTATGGAGACTACATGTTTTGCTTGACAGAGGTGCATGTTTACATTTATCGCAAATTAGTTCTTCTTGTGTTTGAATAATAATTAGAGTTGGGTTGTAAGTCGTTTTCAGGCTATGTCATAGTCTTAGCTTTGGGATATAGATGGCCGGGATGTGTGCTATCTAAAAATGCCTTCTTTATGTCAAACTGATTGAAAGACATGAAAATGTAGATGTAGAGCTCAGACTCTACAGCCTGCTAGACATATTCTGAGCTGCAAATTTTCTTTTGTTATCATGACCTATTAGTACGTACCTTTTATTCTCACCAATATGTTTCCTAATTTGATGAGAAACATGAGGCTGACATGTCCCATAATGGTGATATATTTTCTTGCATCTTTCTTGGGGCAATATAAGGACAACTGCTTCAGCCTTGATGATACAGTGCCATCTACTGGCCAATCTAGAATGTTTCATGTTTAATTAGTGGCTGATACAGAAAATAAATCAAAACGTGTGATTCTGTGTGCCATGCCTGTCTGGTTTGACCACAGCAGAGGTCCTTTCTAACAAATGTTCCAATCTCTGTGTCAGAATCAGAACACATGGCAGCGTCTGTGTGTGCTGGCTCTCTGCCATGTGGCAGGCTGACACAGACAAAGCAAAGACTGTTGGCATTGTTGTCTCTCAAGTAGGATGTGAATCTCATTAACAGTGTCATGCAAAAGTCACACCACATCATCACAGTAAATATTTCATTTTTTAAAATGCTTTATTATATCAAATTTTAAATATATAACAAAACAATGCTTTATGTGCACCTGTCTGTGTCATTAGGTTCAGTTGCTTTTTGAATATTTTCAGTTTCACTTTTACAGATGAATGTTACATTGTGTCTTTTTTTTTCTTATTCAGACAAAACATCTCTTGTTTTAGGGTTGCACAATATGACCAGGAGAGGGGGCTGTATCTACACTTTTCTTTTGAGGTTAGCACACCATGGGGATCAGCAAGTCACAATGTTTTTCTGTGGCTTTTTTTTTACATTGATACCTCAAATAAACTTCAAATCAACATTGTTAAAGATATATCTGAAATCATTTAGCAACACTGTTTGTGAAAGTGCTTTTGTGCAAATAAAGGTATCTTGTAAATACACTTAAAGTTGTGGATGTATGGTAGTTATACACTTTTAATTTAGCGCATCTACTTATCACTAATTCTGTTAGTAAACAGCCGAATCTGTATCCTTTTCGTGCCTCCTAAGTATAGTATGCTGTATGCTATTTTGGTGGTGTTGTTGTTGCTGTGCATCATGTCCTTTCGTCAGCCTTTCTCAATGGGATGGGACATGAAACTATGCAACAGGCCCCTGAGGCACTGTGACTGAATGCAGAGCTTTACTTCTCATTATGGTCCTCATAAAGAG
Organism: Monopterus albus; assembly: GCF_001952655.1. Taxonomy (NCBI): domain Eukaryota; kingdom Metazoa; phylum Chordata; class Actinopteri; order Synbranchiformes; family Synbranchidae; genus Monopterus; species Monopterus albus. Next base: position 2,249,571 of record NW_018127903.1, on the reverse strand, counting down.
GCTTTTGGATGCTGTGGGCCTGAGGAGGCTCATTGAGGAAAGTTCAAAAAAAATTTAAAAAATAACAAAGATAAGGAAAATAAAGAGGCAGGTGGACGAAAGAGCAGAACAAGACTAGTCTGTCTTTCTGACAAGTCTGGATTTGCCAGTCACAAAACAAACATGGCACAGAGATAAAGGGCTGACTTCCATGAAATGAATTTGCATCTATCTATCTATCTATCTATCTATCACCAGTGTTGCATGTTCAGAAAAGAAGCCAGCAGCTCTTGTCTGATCCATGTGTCCTTTCAGCACAGATGGGCATCTGTCACTTACTTTCAGCCTGATTAGCAGTTGGATTTCTATAAGCTTTAACATAATTTAAAAACAAAACAAAAAAATCCTTCATTATCTATGTGATGCCACAGTTGTAAGACAACTTTGAGAGCAGGCTATATTCTCTATACACTCCCTAACATGTGTGTACTGTATTCACAGTCATGGATTACAAATTCATAAGCTGCAGTTGTTGTGGAAAATCAGAAACAATGAAAAGCCACAAACAGTTTCTTTCACTGTGCTGCTGCAGTCGGTGCCTTGAGGCATTTTCACAGTGTTGCGGACAGTGAAGGAAAGGAAGGATAAATAGAGTTCCTGTCTAGCCAGTAATGATAAAACCATACCTGCTGATCCGGAAGCTAACCTTCATCTCCTTTGAATACAAACAGCCAAGAGCAACATCAATAAATCCTAGCCTATTCAATCATGCACAAAACACACCACTAAAGTCTATAGGGAGTGGTTCTTTGCAGTGTTTTCAGCTCACATTTTTGATCTCTAAATTCAAAGGTGTGTCCTTAGAACAGCTATATTTTCAATATATTTTTATATATTTATGCAGCACTACATGCCCTAGATCATGGGAACAAATTCCATATTCAAATGTTATATTCTGATTAGAGGTGGTAAGGAAGTACAGCAAATGTGCAGCTGGCAGGCAGGGGTTGTGGGTGTGAACTTACAGTATATGTGTAAGTCTTAGTGAAGGGTGATAAGAACATTAGCTAGTAAAAGCAGGGGATAAAGTGCTCTTCAGTGAAAAAAAAAAAAAAAAAAAAAAAAAAAAAAAAAAAAAAAAAAAAAAAAAAACTGGAGACCTTGAGAAAATTGCTGCTAGTGAAAATGCAAGTTCATTGCTGCAGGGCCTTTTCCATTCTAACTGTTCTGTCTAAACATCAGCATCAGGAACATTACAGTGAGTGCCAGAGAGGCCACAGGTTCAGTTACATTGATTTTCCGATAAAGCATATACTGTGGTAATTTTCTGATATTTGGGTCAGCAAAGCTAATACTGAAAATATCCAGATGAACAGAACAGCAGTAGAAGCATCTTTATTTTAAATAAAGACGATATTACTCGCCTGTTTCTGTTAGAACACATGGGTTACACACAGAAGAGGAATATCTTTCATCTTCTAGTGGCTTGTCCTAGATTCCCCCACCTGCAGTGCTCTTATTTTTCACAGTGGTGTCTAATCCACCATCACTCATCCACTTAACACATAACACAGCCTCCTACAGTGTTACTCTAGGCTGCCCATGAGCTGCTCTACTGAGACCTACTTCATCACATTGTAAGTAACATTCCTTTTTATGACATTCATTTCAGGGAGAGAATTATTTCAAATAGACAGCAGACACACACCTCTTGCCACCAAGCACTTTGCTAACTTATAATACCGTCTAGTCTATAATCTAAATTTGTTTTACATTATTTATGCTTGAATATGTTTTTTTCAGAGAGATAATTTGTTTGTCATTGGGCCACTGGAAACCAAAATGGTATACATACAGTATATATGTCATTTTGTTTTGATATAGGCCACAACAGCTGAAGTGATCAAAGAAAATGTTGCTGTCAGATTGGAGAGTTAGTCTGTAAGTTTATTAACAGCTACCATCATAATGGCACAACCAGCTGTGCAAACTGCACATACTGCCAGACAGAATGATCTTACAGTGCCCTCCTCCCACTGCAGCTTTTATAAATATCATGATTCAGTGCAAGGAGTGAGCTATATTCCAGGGAAAATGTTTATTTTATTTTACTTACTTACTTTATTTTCCCTAGATCACTGGATTTACTGTGGCAAATAATTTAAAGATTGTGTTTTACTTCCTGATTAGCAGGTGTCCCAAAGACCCCACAATAATATACAGTAAGTAAAAATAACAATAATCATTGAAATATCAGCTTTTTTCCTTTAAATGTTTTTCTCTCATCTTGACCTTAGTATTCAAACCCAGTCTACTGAAAAATAAATGTAACACTTTAATTTTGCCACAAGTGTGCAAATTTAATTAAGGTTTAAAAAAGGGCAATAAATAAGCAGAGTAAAGAAATAGTTGGTGTTTTATATGTGCCTTGCATTAATAAATAGATATCTTTTATTTTCCAAAACTTCATTCACAGATAATAAAATGCAAAGGTGGAAAGACACTAAATACATTTATTCAAGTACTGTACATAAGTGCAGTTTTGTGGTATATGTACTTTCATTTTCTGCTACTTGATACTTCAACTTCACTACATTTTACAAAAAAAAAAACAAAAACAAAAGTTAGCAGTTTATTACTGTTAATGGTTACCAAAATTGCCAATTCAAAGTTTTCAGTAAAGTTCTATATTTGTCACAAAAGGTAGTTGCCTACGTTCCATGACAATATTATTGTATTGTTAAAATAACCCATATCATGATCTGGATAAGTCCTATGTTTACACACACATGCACACTCATGTGTTCCACTAATACACATTTTAACCTTTATTTAACCAGGTCGAACCCCACTGAGGATAGCGACCTCTTTTCCAAGCGAGACCTGGTACAGACCAAATGGGCTGCATCAACAGCCACAGGGAGCCCGATCAAGCACAATTAAACCACATACACCTCAGTGTTGAACAGTGGGGGCTTAAAGTACAGGCAGCCTAAGTAGCAGATTTAGCATAACACAAATCAATAGGGGCATGGTGTGTAGCTACTCTCAAGAGATTTTCTATGTTGATGCAATAAACTGCGGTGCCATTTACATTTGTCTCACTCTCTACTTTACACATAGAAAGACACATGCTGTATACATGCAACCATAATAATTCTTATATGTGCACATGTAAGGTCTGTGGAGAGACACTACTGTCAAGATGCTGTGACTGTCATACTCTGGTCTGCAAGGACTGTATGAGTGAGATGGTAAAAATAACAGCCTGAAGTAACAACCTTAAACCAAGTTACCACCCTAAAATTCAAAAATCTACATGATGGGGACCTGAATCTGGTCCACCTGAGGAAGCTGAGTACCCACAGTGTGACTGTGTAAACAGGTTTTGGTCCCAACAGTGTGAGTGCGACAGTCTCTCACTCTCACCCCTGCAAATATTAAAAGTGATTGCAAAATGTATGTAATTTGTTCTTTCACAGAGAAAAGAAAGTTGTGGTCAGCTTTGATTACAGTCAAATTCATTTTTTTCCCCACCACAGCTGATTCAGTTTGTCCCTGTACATCAATAAGCTCCCTTTACATTACTGGCTTGTTTGTCCAGTATAGTTGTGAAAACTGGTAATGGGGAAATTCTGCAGGGTGCGTGATGTTGCAATAAAAATAACAAACTAAACAAAAACAAATTACAAGCACAGCGTGTTTGGTTCCTGGAGCTTTACTATCCTATTCAGGCTCAGTCCCTTGTAGTGATTCATTCTTTATTGTTGCACACAGAACAAATATCCTAAAGGTAGGTAATTGAACAGGACAAAGGGATCTTTGTTGTGTTTGAGGAAATGCTTAGCTATGTTTAACAAGCAGTTCATCTTAAAGGCCTGCCTCTAAAGACTGCCCTGTGAGAATTAAGTGGGGGCCTTGCTTTCTTACTGCTGCTCTGATTTCTCATTTTGTCTCACAGCAATATTGATCTGCACATCCTGTTTAAGGAAAGATTCTACAGGAAGATCACTGATGAATTGTTGATTTGAAACCACCTCTGCTGTGAATAAAGCCAATAAAATGCTAGAAGGTGATCAATGGTAAAGATTCTAGCAGTGGGAGAATGTTATGCTTCTTTGATAAAGGAACCTCCGCTTGTTTTTATGAGGACTGTACTATCTACAGCCATGAAGTCCACTGAAATATAACAAAGGTAATCTGAATTCACAAAATGTGTTATTTATTTATTTATTTACTGTATACTGTTCACCATATGTGTAAAAGTAATCTTATGAGCATGACATTTGTGGCAGAGAGGCCCAGAAACAGACTGCCATCCTGCCCTCTCTCTGGGAGCACGCAGTGCGCTGCTGTGAGTGTTAGCATTGGACCGGTCTTTGGGGATGCTCCATTATTTACACTCTACGTTCTTGTGGCCCCAATGAGACATGACAGGAGCCACAGGAAGCTCATGAATTAAACAGAGGGGCCTAAAAGCACAAGGTTAGGGTAAAGGGCGACGAGGAGGCCTGAGGAGACAGCAGACATCTTGAGCTGCAGATTGTAATGCACACTATCGTGGCCTGAGGAGCTGGAGGGAGGTGAGGCATGGAGAAAGGGACACACAGGGACAGAAGAAGATAACAGATTGGAGGAAAATGTTTCTTTGACAAAAATTTAAAATGCAACAAAGATGAGACATAGACAAGCAGGAAACAAAACATAACATTGACAGGAATGATCTCAGCAGGTTGTAAGAGACAAACACATATTAGAGAAATACTGTACCTAAGAAAGCAACAGCAGTCTTGATTTAGCCAGACAGACATTATTTCGATACTGATGCATATAAAAGACAAGAATGAAGATGATGTCATGCATTCAGTGGACAGTTAGTGGGGTGTATGATGTCTCAGCTGTTACTCAAATAGGCTGGGCAGTGAGTAGCTTCTGGTGTCAGCCTGCATGTCCGGATGGATGGGATAACCTCATTTAAGATGTGACTCATCATCTGATGCAGCAAACCAATACACAGAAGCTGTGGGCAATAAACTACTCAGGCAACCCTTCCTGTTTTGATCAAGTGATAAAGTTTGACTAATGGGTATTGAGGTCACAGCTATGAATGGTGAATTTTGATGGGTGATGAATTTCCTGCATATTTATATCAATTCCTACACTGTACTTATGCATATTATATGTTTATTATCATATTGCATCTTACCATTTGTCTCAGGATTAAACCAGAATGTGGATTAGTGTGAGTTTGTGTGTGAAATGGCTCAAATACAATGACTATTTGTCAACTGACACCACACTTTTTGGTTTTTTACTCTCTCTCTCTCACACGCATACACCCACACACGCTTTATGAGTTTTACAAGTCTGATATTTGTAAGTAACATTTTACAGGAAGTGCCACTAATGACAATCCCTTTCATTAGCCTCAAGGGAGCTGCTGTCCATCTCTCATGGCAACCTTAGACGGGAAAGGAACCACCCACACCACTGATGCCAGGGTGATATCATCTGATCATCAAACTCAGACACGGGCGCTGAGCCACACAATGCATTTTCATATAGTGAAAGGTCTTCATCCTTCACTTTCTCCTTATATATCCAGGGCATACTGTTCTGTGTATATTGATCCTGCAGAACAAGTGGAATTGGCTTGTCATATAAAATGGGAAGTTGTGGACATTAAATATCTGAATGAGTGCCAAGTAATTTAGGCTTATTAACTCGAATGAGTAAAATCTTTTTTATTTATTTATTTATTTTTAACCTCAAGCTGAATGTATCTGTTCTTATTGACACAATCCATTAGCTGTAATAGTAGTCTGTCTGTGGAGTATCAATTGCCATTCTACTTGTGCTTGAGTGCTCTTAATTCCCTCCAGAGCCCATTTGGACAAGCATCGTTTCAAACAGTATGACAAGGCACTACAATGCAGAACCCAAAGGCAGACGTCACACAAGCAGAATATTTACACAAAGATTTAAGTTATTCCTGAGTCATCATCTATAATCCCAAATAAGTTCCAGTGTGTTCACTCTATTTGATGAAGCAATGACTGGATAATGCATTTACATAAACAATTTCACTGACATAGGTTGATACAGCATGTAAAACAATTAAATAGCCATGTCTAAATACACAAATACCAGAACAGAAATCAAGATGTCTCAGTAACCCCCCCTTTTTTTCTTCTAACACACTGTCATTATGAAACTAAATAAAGTATGGGCTTAAGGCACCAGGGGGACACTTTAGATTATAATATTTTTAGTCTTTCTGAAAAGAATTCATGTAACACTTTTGAAAAGCATTTAAAAGGTTTTCTTTGAATATGTATCTGTTAACACCTGTGTACAGTATGTGAGCATGAGAAAGAGGGACAGAGATACTGTATAAACATTCATTTCTTTTGTTACAGTTTTGATTGTAGACATTATTTCAGGAACAAAAATCATATGTAAATGCAACAGAGCTCTCTAGTAACATGTAATGTTGTCTATATTACTACTCAGAAGTCATAAGAATAACATTTGGAAGTATTTACTGATGGCACTGCAAGTGTCAGTAAATATAGGATAAATTATGAGGACAGTGCAATAGCACTATTGTTGATTTTCCAGAAATAATACTGCAGCTTGAGTTTGGATCATGTTCACATTGTACAACTAGCCAAGAATTGTTTATCACATTCTAAATTATTTTCTTTTGTAGTCTTTTTTTTTTATAATAATCAAAAGAATTGTGCACACAGGGAGTTTCCTGTTTCCTATTGCTGTCCCTCTCTAAAAGTGTGACTGAGGGGGCCATGTGGTCCCTGCCCCCCCTCCACCCCATCTCACCACCACTGTGCCCATATGTGCAGTCGAGTGGCAGCTGCAAACTCCCCCGCTTGCCTGCTTAAAAAAGAAAGTATAAAACAGCCCTTGACACCACAGGGGAAGTAGGAGAGCTTTTCTGGTCAGATCATGTCTGGCTGCCACTGTGAGCGTCAGATGAAACAACAAAAAAATGCTTTTGGTGTCTCCTGCAGAAAACAGTAAGCCAGTAATTTCTAAGGATTCAGTATCATCAGTATTTATTCATAAAGACAAAAAGTCTCGTTTTTAAATTTAACACTGTTTTGTAATTGAGTAAATGCATCAGTTACATGCATGTGTGCACACACCATCATACACACAACCTGTAGTTATTCCTCTAATAAAGCAACACAGTGGCCTCTCCATCTGCCTTCTTCAACTCCCTTTGGGAACTGCAGAAGGTGTAGAGAAGCAGACTGTGCCATTTTCTGCACAGTGCATTAGTAGCTCACTGACACTCAGAGGCCAAATGAGCACATATTACACATATTGAGGCAATGCCATGAAGTGGAAGTCTCAACCAGCAGTAATGAGACTATTACAAGATAAGTGAGCAGGTAAGGAAACAAACACAAGAACAGAGTGCACACATAAAAATACATATGCAGCAGACTTCATGCTTCTGTTGTTTTTCACTCTCTGTTTTACATAAACCACAATACTCAATGAAATGTCACCCAAAGTCCACATACACCAGATCTGTTCAGCAACAAAAAGACATGCTGCCTGTTGCAGCGTAATACCCATCTTGTTCAAGGAAGGAACTCAAGTCATGTGAAATGTTAATATGCTTTAAAAAAAAAGATCAGATGAAACGTAACAGGGAAAAAGTATCTTAAATGCAATGTCCTATTCTAAAAAACTGAAGCTAGCAACAGGAAGTTATGGTAAAGAAAACATACATGGTGAACTCATAAAATGTAAAGCACATGCTATGTAGAAATAATACAAAACACATTCCCAGACATAACTTATATTCAGTACAGTGTCTGGTGTGCATTTGCTTGATTAATTAGATGCGGTTTTATTTCACAAAAATAGATTATATTGCACGATAATGCATATATATTAACAGAAAATGCTACAGTTGAGCCTGATGTGATGCATATTCTCAGACACACACTCAGTCTTTGATGACGACTACTTAACATTTCATGTCAAATCCTAACATTCACACTGGTAATTCACATATGGTATTAAATTTTAGGGATCTGGTTAGTATTAGATATAGCATGGGATGAGTTCATAAATCCTATGAAAGAACCCATGGAGGACCAGGGACCTCCTCCTGAGGACTTGTGCTCATGTGCCACTCGCTTTTTTTTAATTTTTAGTTTTATAGTAATCTGGTGAATTGTTCACACAAGCCATAATGTCCCTACAAGCATCCTCTGATTGAGATGAGGAAGAGAAATGGATGTGTGTACCGATCAAGGACCTAATAACATACTGTATGTGCTAATGTGTGCACTTCATGCCAGACATCAATTCTACACTTAAATGAGACACCGAGGAGTTAACACACATTGAGAAGTTTTGCTGACAGTGTATGTACAATCGTTTTGTGTGTGTGGTCTGTGTGTGAAAAGCATGCCAAATGAGGTACCAAGAAAGGAAGTCTATATGCATAAAAGCTTGTCACGCTCAAACACGTGATACAAGATGTATGTATCTACTAGGTGACTTTTATCATATTCTAACCACACAGGATGAAAGATGACTAACACATCCTCAAGTCAGGGCTGCTGCAGCAGTCTGCCCAATTCTCCTACAGTATAAATGGCTAGGAAGATGAAAAAAAACTACCAAAAAGAAAAACTTGTTGCTCAAACGAATACAGAAAAGAATGAATGATTACATGCAATAAATAACTAAAAGGAATAATGCTACTGCTTCATCTCACAACATGCAAGTAAAGGCAAAAAAGTCGCCTTCAGTGGCATAGGAGGGTGGAGACCTTCCCATGTGCTGTTTTTGAGGGCAATGAAGTGTTAGACAATGAATATGGATGAGAGCCCTCGGTCAGCACCCAGTTAGTCTCCTTTGGTACTCACATCAGTGCCCATCCTCATATGTGACAATGCAGTCATGGTGAAACAAAGCAGAACAACCAGGCTACTCTGCTGTTCCCCTTCACACACTCTTCATCCCCTTTTGGCAGTGTATCAGTGCTAGCCCCTCTGTAACATGTAACACACATGCAAAGATACAGAGATGAAGACCAAAACATAAAAGTGTACGCAGACCAATGTACACATCAGTTGAACTCTTGATTTTGGACAAAATTTTTTACAGATATGAAACCCACTTTTTCATACTCTGTCATGCACATATGAAGTCAGTTTTTGTCAGTGGCTGAAGTCAAATATGATACATTGGGAGAAGGGTTACTCCGTCTCTCAGCAGGTATGAAACTGACCATCTCACTTCATCTGTCTGCCTGGAAAAGGTGCTTTGTCACATACTGTCTGCAGTCTCATTACAATCAGTCTGGGAGGATCCACAGGACACAGTCACACGGTTACACAGAGATGAACATGATCCCAGTCCTCCAGGTTACACCACTATATATAGCCAAATGACGACTTGGGACTACTGGACCATGGCCATACAGTATATGCAGGGACAATAATATCTTGATGAAAAAAAATGGACAGGCTGTTATGCCTCTTCAAGAGCCCACTAGACTGGAGTATCCTTTGTGCTTAATGAGTATTTATCTGTTTCATGTGAAGTAGCTATTTTGGTTATATGTTATGTCAATTCAGTGTCAGTCTTTAGACTTCACAGTTCAATGACTTTCTGTGTCATAGGACCTAAGGGAAGCCTGTATTTGAGTGTAGAACATCAGCTCCAAGAGTAACCCATGGAAATACAAGGTGTGCTTCCTCCTCAGTGACAGTATATTATTTTCACATGCTGTCTGTCTTTGTTATGTCATGTGTCAGCAGCCATTCGTCATGACAGGCTGTCTCAGAAAACAGGGAGAGTGAAGAAGAAGAAGAAGAAGAAGAAGAAGAAGAGGGCCATTGAAAGATTGTCACTCACACTGCAAATTAGCAAAAAACAGCAGGTGACGACATCCATTTGTGATTTAAAAAACTCATCTACCTATCTTTCTAACAGAAAAGAGAGATGACGGTAAATAAATGGTGATGGCCACTGCCCCATGGGCATGACTGGATATAGTAGGCAGAGAACAGTGGTGTCCCACTGCTTTAACTGTTCACTATCATGTAAGCTCTGTTAGGTCAAGGTTAACCCCATAGCTAACTTATTGGAGCTTAAAAATTAATTTCCCAGCCTGCAAAGGACATACAGATGTTCAGAGGGGTATTTAAAGCTGACCCACATCAGAGTGGTCATAAAAGAGCAATTTGCTCTGAAAATGAGGCAGGTGAAAGTTTTGTTTTGTGTAATGCTGTTACCATAATATGTTGTGAAGGAAAAAAAAAACTGGGCAGCTGTACACTAATGAGTAAAGTCACAGAGTACACTCCCAAAATGAAGGTACAGTGGCCAAATGGGTTTAATTTACACCAGATACCCTTTCTTCCTAAAATGAATAAAGAGATTGTCACAAAGCCAAATTTATATTCAGATTGTTCTTAACAGAGTGTCAATTTAAAACTTCCACTAGACATTTAATGTTGTCATCAGCAGTCAGAAATAAACAATGCATATTATGTAAACCACCAAGCTGAGGAGACTGAATCATGCCAATCCAGGAGACTGACAAGCTTAATGTAGACTATATCACCCATGAGAGAGAATCACTGGATCGAGACACAATAAGGAATAAAATAATAAGTCAGTAAAATTGTAACTATGACAACTTAATCAGACAACCAAAAGTGTGATTTGGTCAGTATGGCTGATTGCCTTAAAGCTATCAATTAAAACTTACTGAGTATAGACAGACAAAATATGATAGTAGCCTAATATGTGTACAGAGGCCCGGCTTTGACAAATACCCTATTGGTGCTGCATGTCTGAATGAAAGAAGAACTTTATAAATCCGTATTTTAAGCAATTGCTTATCACATTAAATCTGTCTTACTGTCGGCTAGAATACAACCCTTTGTCTCGAAGTACTGATTGAAGATATCATGGATTGAATGAATCAGTGCCGCTCTGGGTTCACTTGGCTGTGTCTGCTCGGTGACTGGAGAGGAGAAGGAGAGGAGAAAGAGCAGCGCAGTAGCGGGCAAACCACCAGCCCCGAAACGCAGAAATAAAGGCGAGCTTAGCTTGTAAACGCAAGAAAACGTATTTTGGTTTACGACATGATAGTTTGCATAGAAGAGCATACCGTTCCGAGGATTTAGGCAATAAGGCCGGGCTGTTTTGGATACTATTTGAAACGACTAGAAACTCAGAAGGAAAGAAAACAACACTGGAAAAGACGGGGATTACACACAACAGTGACAATAAAACAACACTCTCCGATAAATGGTCAGCCTGGAGTCAAGGGTGAAGTCCGAACAAACTAAGAGAAGATATTCGTTAATTGATATTGTAAACATTATTCATGTCTGTTTCGAAATATCGATTCTGGGTGAACTTTAAACTCAGGAAACAATGAAGACATTGCAAGCAAGAACTCCTCAAGTGTCTCGAAGCTGCTAGCCGTCCCGCTAGCGTTAGCGTGGCTCTCTTGCATCCTACGAATGCGAGGTAAAGCTAACACCCGCTAGTGCAGCCAAATAAGCTAAGTTAGCTTATTGGCTAATGTTAGCTGGCTAGTTAAACGCGTTTTTGTGAAACTTTGGTTGTTGTTTTCTCGGAGCACAAACACTGAAGGAGTATTGTAATAACAGAGGGGAAGGGCAAGTTCCCTTCTGGACTTTTCCCCTCTACGCGTTTTCGTAATATGATGGCTGCGGAGGTCAGCAGTGAGGATACGGGCTCGGTCACGACAGGGACAGGGGTGGCAGGCGGAGGAGGCCCAGACACGGCCCCTTTCCCCCACTATCCCAGGTCGAGCAGAGTGCGAACCGCAGATTTTGGACACACACCAGCGGTCCGCCAACATTCAAACACTTCACCGGACTCACTTCCCGACATGAGTATGAGTATGATCTATCCCATGCCTAGTGGGGATATGACCGGACCAGTGCTGTCTGCAACAGGGAGTGGCGGAGCAGGAGGTGGACATTCAGTTTTCCAAGGAACAAGCTCAGGGACAGTGGGCGGCATGTGCTGCTCTCCTACTTCGGAGGATCCAGTTAGTCGGATTTCACCCACACCAACCGGCCCGGATGGGCCCACTGGTTTCCCCCCACTGCCACCTCCTCCTCCTCCAAGCTGTGTGGGGATCGGCGGCACTATGGACGAAAGCGATATGCAGGATGGACCGGAATACGAGGAAGAAGAGGTGGTGTTCCCCCTCTCTGCACCTCCCACGAACCAGTAAGTATACTACCAGTAAAAATTACACCTCGTTCCTTGACACCTAGAAATACACATTTACAAGTATTCTGTACTTTTAGCAGAGTTCACTTCCTTCCTTTCTAGTGTCACCCATTTCAGATTTGAATTTGACTTAATGTTTTTCCACAGCAACTTGCATTAATGCTATCATCAGTTAAGATCTACCTTTACAGCCGGCAACCGTGTGTTGTGAATTTTTATAAGCAATAACAAAACAGTTTTAGCTATGAAATAATCTCCAGACAAATCTCTTTCTTACTGTATATCTCTTTTACATTTTGAAAATGATTATACTTCTTGGAAAAATCTAAATTACTCAGATTGAGCAGACTTTGTAGCAGAATATGCAGTTTGATGATATATTGAGTCTTTATGTATAGTCAAAGGAAAGTCACATTATTGTTTGATCAGATTTATTGCTGCCGAAAATGAGGCTACCATGACAGTATTCATATTTTCAAGCACATCACAAACTTCAAATTTAAAAGTACTACATGTAGAAGTGTGTGATTTTAAGCATTTATAGTGATTTCCACTTTATTAATAACTAGTTGAGACTGAAATGCATCTTATTCTACTATTTAAGCAGTAGCACTGATATTTTCACAGAAATATTACTAGTAACTAATAAACTTTCTTTACTTGATATCTATCATGTAGAAAAATGTAATGGGCTGTTGCATTCTCCTTAAATCTTTTTATAGTAAGGGTTTAACTGTGGTGTCTTTAAACCATAAAGAAACTGTCTGATCACTTTCATAAGGGACAAAAATTCTGCAAATCAGTTTTTCCATGGAGAAGTGGTAAGGAAAAGCAGGTAAAGTGAACTGGTCTGATAAATGGTTGCAAGTGACAAGCATTTATTTCTGTCTGTGTGAGGTCACTGCATGCTATCTAGGTAGGCAACATCTTTATCTGTGCCTTGCCTTTTGTGTCAGAAACCATTTGTTTCAGGCCTACATTATGGGATCTGACCACAACTGTATGGAGTACAGCTTGAGTCAAGGCACTGGCTACATTAAGCATGGATAGACCTCATAGGAGATGCAGAAATACTGCCTTGTCAACTTCATTAACATTGTATCTTTCTAATTAGTCAAATTAATTTAGATTTATTCATCTGCATTTACCTAATTACATTTGTAATCTAGAGGTTAAACAGTTGCTCACTTGTCATTGGTACAGTGTCACTCTGCAGACCCATTACACACCTGTTAGCATGTCACTGCTTTTATCTGTGCTTTGTCATGCTACATAGGAAATAGTAATGGGTTAAAAAAGATAAGGAAATATGGTTTGGCTTTGCTGCACATTTTTTCCCTAATGGAGAATTTGCCTAATGGGTATTATATATTAGAAATATACCTTTTGTAATTAATAGTTTTGTAATTAAAGTGAAACACGTCTAAAACCTAGTATTTTAAACCTTTTTGAATGCAGCCTGGAAAGTGCACCATAAGCATTGCATTTTAAAATAGCCTTTCTAATTATAGGCATTTATATGAATTTATCAGGCATGTACACAAGCACATGTCCAAACCCGTGTGTGTACTGGTGTTGTAATAACCTATATACAGCCCACCCATTTGTTATAGTCTCGTTAGAGAACTGCTGAGCTTTGTCATTACTTGCCCTCATACTGTGAGATATGGAAGTGACTGGGCCTACAGTGTGGATTCAGCTCTTATTTTAGGAGTCACCCTATATCTCCCTGTCAGATTACAAGGGAAGGGGAAGGCAAGTGTTTCATCAGTCTTTTCTGTACTGGTAATGAACAACCCTAAATGGAATTAACTGCCCTTGAATCCATGTTTTTGCATATACTACAGTGGAAGCAGAGGTTTTGCCAAGGAATACAGACTTTTTCAAGAGTTTGTACTTGCATTCCAGTTTATCAACTTACAGAGTTGCCAGTGAGGCAGTGGAACAGTTGTTGCCTGAGCATGAATGGTATTGGTTTTCATTGGTCTTCCTTGTTCCACAATGAGTGACTTGTAGTCACTAATGCACACAACTTTACACTCTGGTGAGACTTGACTCAAAATGAATCTACACCCCCTCTAGCTCTGGCCTGCTGTGAGATACTGTACTCAACTGAGTTGTACAAGGCACATGCATAACACAAGCCTCTCACCTATTCTGGGTTTGTGGTTTGGTGAAATGCTTGTAGTGGTGATGATTGGCCCAGAAAGCTGGACCACATTTATTTAGTGTTTCTAGTTATTAGCTTGCAGTTTCTCATAGGCATATGAAGCATATGATAACTTTGATCAAAATGGCCTTTATGAGCATTGAACTTGGTCCACATTAAACAGAAGAACAATATGTAAATATAATGGCAAAAATCTGCACTTACGATGCCCTATTTTTCTTTTCTTTCAAAGCTTCGTATTTTATTGAGTAGTTTACTGTTGTCAGAAAATTATACATAGCGAACATCTGGTTCAAGCTTGAGGTCAAATGCTGAATTTATGTACATCTGTATGCACATAATGAGAACACCTGACATTGGCAAAATAAGCAAGGCCAGACACGAGCTCTCTTAAGAGCTCAGCACACAGCCTTCATTCATTCTTCTCTGGCAGTGGATGCCTGAGAACAAACAGATAAGTTATAAGGTGCTGCCTTATTGTTTCACTGATGACCCCCTTAAGGCAAAGGTTTGTCACTTCTTCAGAACGTGTCACTGATCTGCTGTGATAGACAGCGCTGTTATGTGGACCCTCTGCTAGGTTACTGTCTCATTCAGTGGTGCTGTTTTATAGATACTGCCTAATTCCATGGATTGAGGCAAAATGGATCACCGTCATAGACATAGCAGAAGTTTTGGCGTGGAGGCATTATAGTGAATCTGATGGCCACATTTTATAGCATTACATCAGCTCCTCTTGTGTCACACTATTTATGTGAACATCTAGTCTACCTATAATACAAAGCACACATATATTTGTTTTTGGACATTTCCCCCACTGTGCCTATAATGGGAAATGCCAGTGGAAACTTTACCATTGGCTGCAGTGGGTGTTACATTCACAGCTGAATACCTTGAGTGATTCTGAGTCTTACCCTGCCTCCTCAGCTGTGTATGCCTTCTGTAATTGGGCTCCAAGACTGATCTTGTATTCCTTTGAGTTATGCTAGCAGCCTGCAAAGTGCATTTTGGAAGAGTTATGGTGGAAAACTTCCACACTGTTGGAAGTGGTCCCGCTGTGTGTTGCACAGTGACTGTGAAAGCTAAACTTGGCACATTTGCAGAGTATGGTAGAGTGAACATGTTTGAGAGAGTGAGCGAGACAAACAGCAGTGACATTCATTCACACCTCTGTACTCCAGTTTGTCATTCATAAACAATGGCTACAGCACTGTGATAAGAATTTTACACTGATGATAGCTTAACACAGAAGGAAGAGTGAAGATATCAGGTGGCCCCAACAGTGCACATTCCTACTGCCTTTATAAACCCTCAGCCCAGTGCTGGAGCTTAAACAAACAACACGTTGGGAAATGAGTCGTCAATTTTGTTTCCACGAGGATTAGACAGGATTTTAAGTCATAAAGGGTTTCCCTGAGGAGGCAGTGGCAGAGAGAAGGAGAAAGGGGACAGAGAAAAGTTTGAATTTGAGGATCAGTAGCTGTGTGAGTTTACCAGATTTAGCATTTGGTTGTGGAAACATCTCTGTAACTACAGTGTTAAATGAGCGCCCACACTACCTACTGTAATTGTCCCTTGTGTAGGGAGGCAGAGACAATGGAATCTTGAAACAGTACAAATATTATGTCATATAGCTTAACAGTGTTATTCCCTGATCGAGGCTGTTCCCATTATAGCCAAAATGTTAGAGCACTTTTATAACAAAACAGTGTTTTACATAGTTTTGTCTAGTGAAGGAAACAATTAGTGTTAATCCTGCTGTACACTATTGCAACTACTGTAATGTTCCAAGAGGGAAAGCAATATAGACTATTGCAGCCTATATTAAGCTGTGTTTACACATTTTCACATAACTTTCCTGTCAGTTTTACAACCATTATAGTAAAGGATGCACATGTTTAAGGCTGGTTTCACTAGACCCATTGGTTTAAATACCCATCCTGTATTAGTTTAAGATCTGTGTATATTGATAAGGCAAAGCCTATGGTTTCCATGCATTTTCAGTGTGTTACACGGTGTCCTGTCATGCCCTTCCAATGCCCACGCAGTCCTGCCTTTTCTCTCCTGCATCCTGTTTTCAAGACATCTGAACTACTCACTGTGGCATTAACAGGATCTTCAGGAGCATTTCAGTTGTGTTTAGAGATACACAGGGTTTTTGATTTGAATGACTTTTAACATGAGTTAGCTTGGCTGAATGGTCGGTTGGGGACTTCAGAGGTAAAACGTTACAGTGCCTGGATTAGGTACTACAGTAAGACGTCTACACAGCAAGTATAATAAAGGTGTTTTGGTGGTGTTATTGCAGTGTTACTTGCATAAAAGAAAAGCCACACAATGGAAAACTAATTTGCACATTTCCATTTTATTGAGATGTACTGTTTGTTTTGTGGATATTTAATTATTACCCCACATTGAGTTAGACTGGTTCCCTCTGTTTGTAGAAATCGGGAACTCAAGAGGAATATTGTGTGCATAAATGAGAGTGAAGCCTATTATCACTGATGTAATGATGTTATTTCACAGAAGCCGATTCACAGCAGGAAAGCTGAGATGTCAGCTTTGGTCCATGTGTGCCTGACTGGGTAATAAAATGATGATGGCTGGTTAGCATTCAGGCTGTATGCTAAAGATGCACAGATAGCCCTTCCCCAACTCTCCATCTGTATGGTTTAGGCCTGCCCCTGAATGAGGTAACAAGCTGTGGCAGTCGATCATGTAATGCAAAACAAAACTCATTCACAGCTGCTGTCAGTCCCCTATAGCTCTTTAATTTCTTTTTTCCCCATTGTGAAAACTTGATCACACAAATAATTAAATGGTTAAAGGATCACAGTGTACATAGTCGTCGTTTGGCTGGTTGGTAACTGCATAGAACTGTACAGGGTTTATAATAAAATCGGAAAATTTGTTTATTTACTAGAAGAACTCAGTCTGACAGTTTAGGGTTAGTAAGCTTCACTCCATTGCATGTTGTGATATTAATGCATGGTTGAAGCCATATATAGTTAACTCTCTAGACTTAAGGCCATTGCAGGGCACAAGGTTGTATATTTGTGTCCTTCTAACCCACGTCTGGGTATTTCAGTGTTCACGGGCAGAAAATAAATGTTTGTCCTCCACGTGTGTGCAGAGATGCCACTCCCTACCCTTGCTGTGCCAGTGCTTCAAAAACCAATAGGCAGCCTGTGCGTGATATGTGGGTT
>NW_018127903.1:2208785-2231910 GCF_001952655.1 Monopterus albus | reverse complement strand
GAGGAGGATGAAGTGGGAGCAAAGACTACAGGGCTATGGTCTTTCTCCATCTCAGAGAAACCGGCTTTTGTAATTTTTTAGACTGAGATAACATTTAATTCAGTTTTCTTATTCACTTAGCACAAGTGAATGCATGCAGTACATCTCTGTGTCTTCCTGTTCTGTTCGTCTTACTTGAATGGATGTCGCTTGTTGAACTTAGTGACAGGAGATGACTCTTTCAAGGTGGCAACAGGGTCACATCATCATGCCTTGTACAGATTCAGAGCAGCCTTTGCTCTGCTTTCCACATCGGAGCTCACAGTTTTTGCCCGGGCAGTAGCTGTATCAGTGGAGTAGGTGCACCTTGTGATACCACGGGACACAGGAGGGAAATGCAGCAGAGGGCAACCTCAGCGTAAGTGGGGCATAAAATCACCCTGCAACTAGATCCTCGCCTCCCCAACAATGGACTGGTAGTAACAGCTCCTGTTTATCAGCTGCGTTTTGTTTTAGGAATACAATTGTAGTTGTTAAAAAAAATGGAAAATCATATGTATGGGCGCAGTTTTAATTAGCATTATGCAGATAACATTTACCTACATGAGACATTGAAAACGGTTGGGCTCATCTGACTTTGTAGTCTGATTATGATGGAATGATGAAAATTCTCTATATTTGTGGAACCACTTGCTCAGGACACCCTAATGGAGTGCACTGACTATTCAAGAATGTTATTGGGGTGTTTAATTTGTGTATAGAAAACATGTTACAAGTTTGCAGCTCCACTGAGGCGCATGTACAATAATGCAGTGTTTGATTACCATTTGATACTGATGAGGGTTGACAGTGCATCTGTGTGCTTGTCTGAGTACAGCTGCATCCATCAAGACAGAAGAAGAAGGAGATTAACTGGGAAGAAGAAAAAAAAACACACGATATGTAATGAGAGACAGACGGACTGACTGGGAGATGAGGTCCAATCACTCAAGTTGTAGCGGCCTGTGTCTGTCCTGTCCCTGTATTACCCTGAGAGAGTCTAGGCTCCAGCAGATAGAACAGTGTGTCCAGCATGCAGTAATATTAAAGCACAATTGTATAATCTTTTATCTGAAATGAAATTTTAATGTTAGTATATTGCTTTATTTTAAAGAGTGAACGATGTACAACTGCTTCAACAATCCTGAGACTATCTAGGAACATAGTTAAGTTCTACCCAACACACTGAGTATCAGGAGTTTTTAAAAATAGTATGGTCGAATGATTTCTATCTGTAGAGTAGGCCTGTGTTGTTGTCATTTGGAACACAAAATGCTTTTGAATTCTTGGTGTCCTTTACAGACTTCAGGCTTTAACATCTGTGATATTTTAACAATAGTCTTGTTTTTTTTCTTTGTTTTTTTTTTTAAATAGATCGGTTGGCGGAGTTCGTACATGAATGGTTTTCAGCGTGACCGGCCTTGACCAGTGACTGGCCAATCATTAAGAGATTTCTAATTTTGTGCAGATCAGAATTAGAAGCGCACACACAGTGTCGCAGACCAAAAGCATAGCTTGTGCAATCTATTGATAATTATCACAATATAGCCCAATTCAGGTTATTTCTTGTTACTTTTATGCTTGACTCTAATGAACATGATGCATCAATAATTACTGTATAATCAAATAATATAAAACAAACATGAATGTGAAATGCACTACATTTACTTTGATAAAGTAACACTTTGAATGTAAGACTTTTACTTGTAATAGAGTATTTTTGCACTGTGATATTGCTACTTTTACATAAGTAAAGAATCTAAGTACTTCTTCCACCACTGTTCAGCGGTGGTGATAAAATGTGAATTTATTATTTTTTACTTAAAATTATTTAGCCACAAATCAAAAAGAAAGCAGCTACTAAGACAAAATGACTTTGCATTCCTGGATGCCCACTATTTGTAGGTATTTATTTTTATTTTACTGCCATTATTATTGTTAGACAGTATATTGGGCAAAATGAAATGATACAGTGAAATTAAAATCTCATGCACTATAGTGAAATCTGCTCATTTCCATGACCCATGTCTAATAGTGTTACCACAACAGTAGTATGTGGTGTGTGCTGTGCTCCAGTAACTCAGCCATCCTTCCTGTGTGTTTGGTAGGCGTACAATAAAAAAAAAAAAACTAACCTTCCAATTGGTTAGAATTGCCTCCTTTCCTGTGATGTGATAGGCCGATGTGCACTATCAAGCAGTGTTTCATATTGACAGTTTATCATTTTCTTATTGCTTAAACTTTATATCACGGTGAGCGTACATGAGTGCAAAAGTTAGCATCTGCTTAATTTGAAATGGCAAAGAAGAATGGGCTAAAATTACACCCGAATGGATGCAAACGCTGCACAGAGGGTACCCAAGGAAGGGTAGGGAAGACATATAAAGTATTGGAGAACATTTCATAAAAGCAGATGCAAACTTTTGCACTGATATGATTTTCATTATTTTACTACAACTTTGCTTTGTTCCACTCCCGGACAATTTTTTGTTGATGAAGGAGCATTTGGACCAGCTAAATGTACGTTAAATATTTTGTTGACTTTTTGCCATTTCAAAGTAAGGGGATACAAACTTTTGCACTCAACTGTATATAACGCTTATATCACCAAGCCCTACTACTTAGCTTTGAATTTATTTACATTATTATTTTTAGATCTTGCAGGATTCATGTCTGTATGCCACAGCTATCGCCATTTAATTAAACAGTTACATAATGCATGATAAGTATTTTCTTTCTGCAGTTACAACACAGATTAGGCTCAATATTCATGTATCCACCAAGGTATTTTAGTTTATGTTGTGGGAGCGATGTTTCTATTTCAGGAAAACTCTTCTTATATATTCTGTTCCGCAAAATATTCATTTGGACAAACTTGGCCAACTTTGATTTTATACAGTTTATCTTCTAGAAGAAGAAAACTTTGTGTTCCCTGTGGCTTAATGGTTGTTTTTTCCCAATCAAAGCTTTCTCAGCAGCGAGAAAACCACAGCTAGGAGGGTTTTGTAGGTCAGCACTACAGGCATAATCTACTACCAATATGTCACTCCTGTCTTGTGAGAGCTCTTGTGATGCAAGATTTTTAAAGTATTCCAGCCTTTAAATATAGCGAGAAGGATTGTGTACACAGTAAATCATGCTGCTCTGCTTTCTGGAGCCTAAGGCCTATATTTTACCATCTTGCACAAACTTGCTGGTCTTGGGCATGTTGGAGTTCAGTTGCTTGTTTTGATTGACAGCATTACACAATAAACTGTACCATGCATATAACCTAGTATAAGCTTAACCTAGTAACTTGTATGCACATGGGAACACCTGAAAGTGTTGCCTTCGCTTCTTGTCTCATGATGACGTAGAGGGAATGGGTGACCTGTGTGAAGGTCTGGCTCAGGATGGGGACATTTCAATGGATGATATTGTTGGTGACTTCTTGTGCTCACTCACTCAGAAGAAACATGCTTTGGTGTACTGCCATTAATTAGTAGTTGTAACCTGGTTAGTGTACAAAGCACTGCCATTTGACATGTGTGGCGAGTTGCCACAGTTCCTTGTACTATTAACAGTCTGTTTTATTTAACCACAAGAGAGCCAGGGTAAATGCCTTATCCTGAGTTTAGTGTCAGTGGAAGAGAAAAGCAGGACATCACTGTGCTGCTTGGTGTTCATGTACTGACATGACAGGACATTCCTCAAGTGGAGAGAACTGTATTCTGTCACTGCTGTCATGGCTTATGCTAATAGTCTGTTTATCATAGCACCCTTTTCATCCAGGGCAGTGTAATATTAAAAACTGGGAATTAAAGCTCCTGAGCCCCTCAGGATGGCTTTACCTCGCTCTCCAGCTGTTCTCAAACACCCTCTTCACTTCTCTTATCTTCCATATCCCCCTAAAACTCCTCATGGACACTTAACTCTCTCTTTTTCCACAAGCCTTATCGAGCTTATTTCATAATAGCAGGCTTCGTCATGCTTTTTTTTACAAATACTATAGACCTCTACTCGCCTTTACCAGATGGGAGCCCTTTAGGTCTTCTGTAAAAAGAGTTACTGCAGCACCCTATTCATCTGCTCACTGGTTTTTCCACTCACTGTCCTCTGTTCGGAGAGGCACCAGTGGCCTAAATCTGGAAAAGTGTGTTAATTTTTTACCCCAGCTGGCGAGCCCTGTCGAGCTCAGCCTTACCTGCTAAAATTTTAACCAGTGTTGTTCTTAAGTCTTTTGTTTAATTCAGGAAGCAGTAAGACTTAATAGAAACTCAAAAATAAAAAGCTTTTGGATTTCAGCCTTTAGGTGTCTCCCCTTTCCATTTGTATTAGAATCCATGACTGTGTTGTACTCCTATAAAAATAGGTAGTAAAATGTACTTGTTTCATATCTAATATCAACTTCATTATCATTTATTATCTTATATGCATGTTTCTAGAGTCTGTCAAATCCTGTCCATCTCCCATTATGATTACCTCAGAAGACTGTTGGCTGTATTGCCACAATTTTTGTGTTTGTTTTTATTTCTAGAAATATAACTTTTAACAGACATAATATACAGTGTATTGTAATAAATATTGTTACAGCATTTTGTAGAATTTTAACTATTTCAACCAGTGCTACATTAAATCAATCAAGCTGTTTAATTTACAGTGTATTTACAAATACTTTACTACTACTAGCAAGCAAGCAAGCAAAATGTATTTATATAGCACCTTTCTAAACCTAAATTACAAGGTGCTTTCTAGTAAAACAGAAAAAAAACAAATAATACCTAAAATAAAACCAGATAAATCATGACTACACAATAAAATAACAGCAAAAATGCACAATCAAAAACGAATGCATCAATCAGAGATGTTGTTAAAGGCCTGTGAATACAAGTGAGTTTTAAGAAGTGACTTAGAAACAGTCAGGTTCAGAGCAGAGCTAATATCCTGCGGCAGGCCATTCCACAGTATAGGTACACTAGTGCTTCCTTACTCAACAAGCTTATTACTTTTGTACCACAGTCCCTTTCAGTTACAGTTAAATATTGTTCAAACGTTTTCACCATTTTAGCACCACATTAAGATGCTCTTTGTGTACATCACAGACTTTATGTAGAGTCATCCGTCTCCCTTTCTTAATGATGTCCTCCCTGTCTGTCTGTTCCAGGTGGTACCATGGCAAGCTAGACCGAACCATCGCCGAGGAGCGGCTGCGACAGGCCCGGACCCCTGGCAGCTACCTCATCAGGGAGAGTGATCGCCGGCCTGGTTCTTTTGTCCTGTCTTTTCTTAGCATGACCAACGTAGTCAACCACTTCAGGTATCACAGACGTTCATTACTTGCTAACAAAAGGTTAGAAAGCCACACGTTGCAATGAAGGGGCAACCTCAGTGATGAGCTGATGCTGAAGAAAGAATGCTTAGGTTTGAAAAAGTGGTTTCCGGTGGTGCTATTGCATGCCACTTCAGCCTGTTTCTGTCAGTGATTTAAACAGATAGCAATGTTCTGTTGTTGAGAACCATGTTTTATATAATGCGTATCAACGTCCACGCTGAACTGTCTGCTGAGACTCTCAGTGCTGCGTGTGTATACGCATGAGTGCGCACCCAGAATACATGTAATGTGTGTGGGTGGACCTGAAGTAACAGAAAGAGGACAGCACACTTATCTAGCAGCAGTACGTTGGGGTGTTTTACAACCTTACAGTCAATAAAACAAGACAGATTAGGCATTACAGTCTGTCCTCCCCCCTCAACTGATATGCAATAATCAGTTGAGGATCCATTAACCCTGCAGTTCACACATAAAAGTGAAGATATGCTCTTTTAGGTCAAGGTCAAACAACATTCTCTACTTAAAAAAAAAAAAAAAAAAAAAAAACTGATCTGAGAGAGTAATAAAGAGACTTGTGGGTGGTTTAGTGTGGGCCCATGATGTCACTGATACTGAAAGCAGGGAGCCTTTCTGTAAGTGAAGTATGAACATAAGGTTAATTACGTACACCTCAAAAGGTTGTTGCCCTTAGGTTGCGCATACATCGAATAAGTTATAGTATAGTGTGTTTGTAATAAACCCTCAGTCAGAGGTCCACTCAACTGAGGAGCAGAGAACTATCCGTCCATCCATTCATCCATTTTCTATACCGCTTATTCCTGAATAGGGTCGCGGGGGGCCCTAGAACCTATCCCACCTGACATCAGCCGAGAGGCGGGGTACACCCTGGACAGGTTGCCAGTCTGTCACAGGGAGTAGAGAACTAGTAACTCTGTAATGGGATATGGTTCAGTGCAGTATTTTCCTGTGCTATGGTAATTGTTCACTGTAGTGCTTTTCTGATTCTGTCTTTCTCTCACTATCTGAAATCCTGTTTAGATAGACATCTACTATTTTCTTTTGGCTAAGGACTATGGTACAGATATTACATCTTAATAGTGTATTTGAGTTATAAGTGGGTGACATATTAAAAGGCAAACCAAAATAAAGAGCCACAGAGCCATTTTACAAAAGATAATCCCTCATTTGGTGTTTTGATCATGGTGGTGGAGACGCTGTCTAACATGTAGGTCCACTATCTCCCAGATCTGTTCAACCGAGTTGAGATCTGGTCACTATGAAGGCCACAGTGTATGATTCATGTCTTTTTCATACTCATCAAACCATTCAGTGAACCCTCGTGCCCTATGGATGGAGGCACTGTCATCCTGGAAGAGACCACTCATTTATTCAGGTTTTTCCTTTGATTTGTCACTGTCAGTAGTGTACAGGAGCACTGATGGAAAAACGGCACACACTGCCTTCACTGCACAGAGATTAGTCTGTATTTAAAAATAACTATGCTGTCTTTTGTTGTTTTTGTGTTTTCTTTCAACAGGATAATCGCCATGTGTGGAGACTATTACATTGGTGGGCGACGCTTCTCTTCTCTATCAGACCTGATTGGTTACTACAGCTATGTCTCTTGCCTGCTAAAAGGAGAGAAACTGCTATCACCAGTGGCACCCCCTGAGGTGAGACTGACTTGGTACACAGCATACAGTGGACTCCAAAAACAAAACTATAGTAAGAATTTTCCATCCATCCATTGTCTATACTGCTTATTCCTGAATAGTTCTGCAGGGGGGCTGGAGCCAATCCCAGCTGACATTGGGCGAGAGGCAGGGTGCACCCTGGACAGGTCGCCAGGCTATCACAGAGCTGACATATAAACAAACAACCACACATCCACACTCACTTCTACAGGCAACACATGAAATATATTTTTTATTTTATTCAAATATTTGAAATTCATTGCCCATCCCTAGTTTAAAGCTGAGTGGGAAAAATGGACCTTTTCAGGTTAACTTGAAGTCAGCCTGGATTCCTTTATGTTGTCGCTAGCTGAATGTACAAGGGAGTCTCTTTAAATCTTTCTTTTACCTTTTTTCTTTTGCCTTCAGGCAGTATTTAGACCTGTTTAAGGCAAAGCTCAAGCTGATGCTAATTACCTTTTTTTTTAGCTGAGTATGTTATCTCTCAGAGGGAGATGTATTACAATACTCACTTTTATGGAATGATTAGGGGATTTAACATGAATGTGTTTTTCGGATGCTTCCACAGCCTGTAGAGGACAGGAGGAGAGTCAGGGCCATACTCCCATACACCAAAGTGCCAGATACTGATGAGATCAGGTAAGTACCTGTGCTTATTTATACAAAAGAGAGTTTCCTTTTCTTATACTTGTACTATAACATTTTCATATCCAACCAGTTGCTTTCCAAGAAGTACTCTCATAAATATTATGCATAATCTTTGAGACAAAGATGAGCACGAATGTTTTCGTGGGCTTAAAAATATAGTATTTATGTGTATTGCTTCACAAGAGTCACAGGTCTGTTTTCCCTTTACAGCAAAAAATTACAGTTTTATATCTTTATGTTTGAAGCCTGAAATGTGGCAAAAGGTCGCAAAGTTCAAGGGGGCCGAATACTTTCGCAAGGCACTGTACAAGGGAGTCTCTTTAAATCTTTCTTTTACCTTTTTTCTTTTGCCTTCAGGCAGTATTTAGACCTGTTTAAGGCAAAGCTCAAGCTGATGCTAATTACCTTTTTTTTTAGCTGAGTATGTTATCTCCCAGAGGGAGATGTATTACAATACTCACTTTTATGGAATGATTAGGGGATTTAACATGAATGTGTTTTTCGGATGCTTCCACAGCCTGTAGAGGACAGGAGGAGAGTCAGGGCCATACTCCCATACACCAAAGTGCCAGATACTGATGAGATCAGGTAAGTACCTGTGCTTATTTATACAAAAGAGAGTTTCCTTTTCTTATACTTGTACTATAACATTTTCATATCCAACCAGTTGCTTTCCAAGAAGTACTCTCATAAATATTATGCATAATCTTTGAGACAAAGATGAGCACGAATGTTTTCGTGGGCTTAAAAATATAGTATTTATGTGTATTGCTTCACAAGAGTCACAGGTCTGTTTTCCCTTTACAGCAGCCTGGAAAGCACATCATCTGACTTGTTAATGAAAAACAGTCTTGTTCCCGTCATTAAGCTGCAGTAGGCACATTCACTGATCCCAGCTACCCCTGATTTTCTAAATCTGATAAACAGCTGTCTGAAGTCAACCTTGACCCTGAGTCTGCCAGTGAGGCACAGGATAAACTGAGTAGACAGACATGCACTTACCTCAAATGTTATAATTTAGAGGAGACACCTGCTGGTAATGCTTTGGTATTACAGTCAGCACAAAGGAAACACACATTTGACAATTTCTTTACAAATTTGTTACAAATTTGATTGGTTGAAGTTATATATTTGATCCCAAATTCCCTTCACATGCTCAACATTGCAGTGCGTTAATGAACCAGCAGGGAGGAAGAGAGTGTGATATGACAACCTATGTATCGCAGAATGGCTTTTACACATTTCTTTATTTTTGCCTTTTTACGTAATGACACAATATTATCCCTTTTTCTAAATGACTCAATGGATGTTCAGCTTCCTAAAGGGGGACATGTTTATTGTTCACAATGAACTGGATGATGGCTGGATGTGGGTGACCAATGTTCGCACAGAGGAGCAGGGCCTCATTGTGGAGGATCTGGTGGAGGAGGTGGTAAGTACAGCACAATATGGGAAAGCTATATATTTTTTTAGATGATGTGTAAAACATTAAAGAAATATACTGAGTCAAGACAAAACTGATAGTGGCATCTTATGTGGATAAAAACAAACCAATGTGAGCTGAATATGATATGTCATACCAAAGTGGCATCAGTGTAGTACCCAGGGTTGTGATATTATATAATGACAGTCCATAGATGTTACAGAAACTGCAGTCATTGGTCCCTTAGTTGTTTGTCTTTCCTTTTCTGGTACCTTTCAGGGGCGGGAGGAGGATCCACATGAGGGAAAAGTGTAAGTTGTATTCCACTGATCCCACTTTTTGTGGTGTTTAATATCTGAACAGAATGAGCATTCACACACATACAGAGCATCTTACTAGTTACAATTGCTCTGTGATGCAGCAGCATACAGAATATCCATTCTGTTAGTTCAGCCTTTGTGTTTGCGTCTTTGTACCCAACCTAGTTTGCTTATTCCTTAAGATAAAAATTATGTTTTTATATTTACTGCATAGCATGTAAATTATATTTCATTGTTGTCTTCTCATATATGTCCTTAAGCATTGACAAAGTTTCACTGAGTAAGTGACTCTACCTACAAGAAATGTGAGCAAGTCAGCAGTTAGTCATTTTACTCTGATGAATGTCCCCAATAGAGTTTTCCATTAGTAAAGACTTCAGAGTGGAGAGATGGAGTTGTTGCAGTAGGCACTACTGAACATCTGCATTTTGTTGATTGTGCTAATTCAGTTGTCTGTCCCTCTTCTTTGTTTTGTTCTTGTTGGACCTCTGACAGCTGGTATCATGGAAAGATCACCAAGCAAGAGGCCTACAACTTGCTGATGACAGGTACATTCCTCTTTGCCTTTCATTAGGCCAAGGTTATTAATCACTTGTGACATTAGCATGGATTCTTTTTGTTGGAAATATATTCTGAAGATCAGTCTATTTATCAAAATATACTGCTGAGCATGCACTAAAATCTCTCCCTGTGTTGTTCCCTCACATTTCATAGTTGGCCAGGTGTGCAGCTTTCTAGTCCGGCCATCAGACAACACACCTGGGGACTACTCCCTCTTTTTTCGCACCAATGAAAACATCCAAAGGTTTAAGATCTCCCCCACCTCCAACAATCAATACATGATGGGAGGGAGGTACTACAACAGGTATGTGTAGTAATGTATTCTGTCCACGTTAAAACTGTATATGTGTATTCTTGTACACAGGTCTCTTGAAAAGGAGTCTTGCTTAATTACAGGACTAATGTTAAGTAAATAACATGGATTGTAGCATTTATGATGTTGTAGTCAGTGTGTATTGCATGTTTTGACTTGCAGATAATCATCTTGTTTGCTCTTTCACTCTGGCAGTGTTGATGACATCATCGACCATTACAAGAAAGAACAGATTGTTGAGGGCTACAACCTGAAAGAACCAGTTTCAGTACAGGTAGCTACCGTTGTATATGCACATTGCATTATTGGAATGTGTGAGTCTGTATTTGTGATTTAATGGGATGACATCTGACAATATAAGGGATTTGATCAGACTTGTTGGTGCTAATGTTGAGTGCAAGTGTAACTAAAATATATGTGTGTATTTTGAATAAAATAAATTGTATCAGACATTTGTATTAGGTGTTTGTTTTTCCTCACAATTTAGATTTCTTAGAATTTCTCTTGTTTGAATGGAACTGATTTTGCCTTTGTGGTTAAACGATGGTTTGATCTGTTTTTGTGTTTACTGTAGCACCAGGAACAAGTACTTACCGACACAGTGGATGGAAAAGAAATTTATAACACTATCAGACGGAAAAAAAAAGAGGCTTTCTACAAAAACATTGTGAAGAAAGGCTACCTCCTGTTCAACAAAGGTATACAGTATATCTGTCCAGTACAAGATTTTTAATAAACTTTCAGTAGCTCTTTGTGATATGATGATTCATTTTATCTTGTTATGTGTTTAGGGCATTAAGGATCTACCATTTTAATAAACCTTTCTCTGGTCCCTCTCACATTCAGGAAAAGGCAAACGGTGGAAGAACCTTTATTTCATTCTGGAGGGTAACGACGCCCAGCTCATCTACTTTGAGAGTGAGAAGAGAGCCACCAAACCCAAAGGGCTAATTGACCTAAGTGTGTGCTCTGTGTATGGTGTGCATGACAGTCTGTTTGGCAGGTGAGATGTCAGAATATCATTCCTGATTGAATTTTGTCACGTTTGCAGGAAATACTGCCACTGAGCTATAAAGACACAGTTGCCTGGACACCACACTGAAGAAAACCATTTTTAAGAATATAAAGTAATATAAAGTCTTATTTTCTATTCTGCTTTTTCAGGCCAAATTGTTTCCAGATTGTTGTCCAGCACTTTAGTGAGGAACAGTACATATTCTACTTTGCGGGAGAGGTTCCAGAGCATGCACAGGTAATATGTCACTGATAACCATCTCATCAAACAGGCTGGACACATGCACATTTATTTGGTCCAGATGCTGAGTCCAAAAATCTTAAACCGAATGATTGTTTTATTAAAAGGGCATGTAACACTGTGAACTGGTTCTCTCTTTCTTCATCATATGTGAAAGACAGCCAGCCTTATAAAGCCAGTCATTTTATATCATTCATGAAACAAACAAATATAAACAGTGCGAACAGTTTACAGTGTTGTGAGTTCTTACAGAGACAGAGCCTATGACTGCTTCTTACAAAAATCTGTGACAATGTTCTCTTTTTTTTTTTTTTGCAGGATTGGATGAAATGCCTTCAAACATTCTGCAGTAACCTAAGGAAAACCACTCAGCCCACCTCTAACAAGAGGCTTAGACAGGTACATTTATCATGAGCCAGTGCATGTCCATGCAGAAGTAAAGCAGTAGATGGTCAAATCCAACAAGCCAGTAAAACAGTATTTGTCACTCAGGTGTAAAAACCTTGTAAAAGCAAAATTTGAAAGTCAGAATTGTTTAAATTTGAGCACAACTGTAACAGAAGTTCATGTGATTAGGATGACTTCTAGTTGTTTGGAAGGTCTTGGGTTCATATCTGAAATGGTTACATGCATTTATTAAAAATACAAACACTAAATGGTCTTTTATCCCAGCTGGCTTGACATATATATGAGTACTGCCACTGTAACACAAGTCAGTCTTATTAAAATATAATTAACATTATTCCCATGATTAGCTTGACTCCAATTTTTGTTTCAAATCCTTCATCCATGTTCATCCCACGTTCTCTTTATTTTTAGATGAGTTGGATAGTCCGTTACATATGTTAAACTTTTTGATGCTGTTTTCAGTCCACATCTTCTATAGATGGCATGCAGCTATTAGCATTTATTAGTGGGGAACATTTAAGGGCTGTGTTTGTCTTGTTATTACAGCCTATCCCTACATATGCTGTATGTGCTAAATCTTTAATTTTCTCTCAGGTGAGCAGTCTGGTGCTGTATGTGGAGGAGGCCCACAAGCTGCCGGTGAAGTATTTCACCAGTCCCTACTGTAACATCTACCTGAACAGTGTCCAGGTGGCTAAGACGCACCCTAGGGAGGGCCAGAACCCCGTCTTCACTGAAGAGTTCATCTTTGAGTATGTCACAAACCTGCTTGTATATGTTCCTTCTCCAGTTCTTCCACCTGCTGTTCCTGACATTCCCAGCAAAATATAACTTTGACCTGATAACGTTTTTCTCCACTTCTTTGCAAAATGACACAATACTTTATCTGTTTCAGTGACTTGTCAAGTGAAATCAACAGATTTGAAATCAGCCTCAGCAACAAAACAAAAAAGAGCAAAGAAAGTGACATCTGTGAGTACATCTGAATAGAATCAGATTTTCAGATTCATTTTATCTGTCATGCACCAAATTGACAAGCCGACACTTAAAAGACACTACAAATACTATTTATTCCATGAAAAAGAAAACATTTTCACACTTTACTATAATATCCTCATATTACAAAATAGAAGAAGCAGCTCTGTCTTCTTTCTAGTGAGCCAGTGCTCAGGCAGGCTCACAACTCTATTCCAGAGTTGAAACATGTCATTCCTATGTCTGACATTTGAAGGTTCCCATATCTCTGCTAATAGCTTAAACTGGTGTAAATGTTTGAACTCCCAAAATGCACAAATTGCTCTATAATGTATTGTATTACCCTTCACCTGTTCACGGACCCCCCTGATGTCTGCTACGTAATCAGATGCATGATTTAACTACAAAAACCCAAATCTTTACATATTTTTACCTTATTAAGCACTGATCCCAAAGCTCTACCTGCAGAGTTAACTAGAATATTGATAGTATCTTTAAAAGTGAGATGCTCATCCAAAATAAAATGTAAACATTTATATTGTTAACCATCTGACAATACTGACGAGCCCCAGCTTTACTTTTTGTAACTAATTTCTTCTGAAAATGTACCACTTGTGTTTTATCCTGATTTATTTTTAGTGTAGTGTTAGTCTCTGCATTCACATCATCTCTTTTTGATTCATTTCACAACTCACCTTTCTCCCACCTTTTCTTTCTGTCTTCCTCCACACCTCAACGGCTCTCCCTCTCAGTGTTCATGCGTTGCCAGCTGAACCGTCTGCAGAAAGGCCAGATGATTGATGAGTGGTTCCCTCTCAGCTCCCATGTGCCTCTGAAGGGCATCGAGCCGGGCTCATTACGCGTACGTGCCCGCTACTCCATGGAGAAGATCATGCCCGAAGAGGAATATAGCGAGTTCAAAGAGGTCTGGTTTACCGAAAAGTGCTTTTGACTCTCTGCTCTGTTCACTTTAAATCACAATGATGTCATTGCTGTGTGCCCTCTGCAGATGATCTTACAGAAAGAGTTCCATGTCATCTACGCTCTGGCCCATGTGTGTGGTCAGGACCGCACCTTACTGGCAAGCCTCCTTCTGCGGATCTTCAGACATGAGAAGGCTGAAGCCCCCCTACTCAGGACACTCAATGACAGAGAGATTAATATGGAAGGTAAGAAACAACACCAGCGCTCTGCACCCCAGTCTGCAGTGTTTTGCAGGGCTTATCTTATTATTTTGGTTTATTTGTTGAGAAATCTGTAGAACCATGTCCTTAACCTTCTCTGCTTGTGCACTGTTACCAGATGAGGCCACAACATTGTTCAGAGCAACCACACTGGCCAGCACACTGATGGAGCAGTACATGAAAGCCACAGCCACACCATTCGTCCACCACGCTCTCAAAGACACAATCCTCAAGATCATGGAGAGCAAACAGTCATGTGAGGTAAAGATCTACAAAGGATCTTTAAATGTCTCCACGCTGTTTCCCCCCAGCACTTACCAGTGGTACAAGGATAAGACCATGACATTTAGGTCATATCAGTGCAGTCACTCCACAATTATAAATTGCTATTTATATGTAAAGAAAAAGCTGAATGCATGACACAGCATCAACATGGCTGAGTTCTCAAGGCTGCTGCTCAAGGCTGCTCTTTGAACCTTAATGTCATGATGAATATTCCAGAACACTGGTTTTTTTTTGTATTCTTTATTTACGGATTAGCTGAGAACTAGTGTTGTCACGATACCAACATTTTGGTACCGGTACCAAAATGTATTTCGATACTTTTGGATAGTTTTTCAGATAAAAAGAGAAAGCAAAAAATGTCATTACTGACTTTATTTTAATAGAAAATCTTAGAATAACATCAAAATAAAATTCAAAATACTAGGCTTTTCTTATTGCACTCAAAAAAAATGTCTATGTTTGATAAGAACTCTTTATCTTGTGTTGCACACTTAAAACTACTGAACTATTGCATTTGAAAAGGGCACATGTCATGAGTAAATTACCTGTCGTTCCCTGAACTCAGTGTGCAGGTCTGGGTGCTTGTGCCCTTAGCCATGCATGTTTTAAAACATCGTTTACACAATGGCGCATCAACGTTAAATGCCTCTCCTTGCTCATTTGTTTTTATGCCGAAGTACTGCCATATAGCACTTCGCGCCCCTCGTTTGTCCACAAGTTGGGGGGTGGTGACTTTTACAGCAGCCATTCTCCTCTCCGTGCTCCTCTCTCTCTCTCTCGCTCTCTCCCTCTCCAACGTCTCTGCTCTCTCCAAGCTTTCCTCCTGCTCCGTTTGTTGCTCCAGTCCACGCTGCTCAGTGAGCAGAGGACGAGGAAGCTGTTTCCTGCTCTGTTTTCCTCTGTTGCGGGCGGGCGCTGCGAGCCGGCGCTGCAAGTACCGGTCCCATCCAAATGCAGTATAGTACCATTTTAAATGCCTCAGTACCGCGGTACCATACTAGTACCGGTATATCGTGCAACACTACTGAGAACATATCACCAGCTACAAAGATATTCAGTAGTCTTGCAGTTAGAGAGCACTGAAGGTTTGCTGATAGTTAACCACGACTTACAGGCTTTCCATTCTTGTTGTCCTTTTTCAATAACTATATGTTAAAAAGCATACTGTACATGGCAACAGAGATAATCTAAGTATTAAAACAAAAGGTTGAATAGGAGATCACACATCCTTTTCCTTACACAGTAGACCCATGTGTCAGGACACAGTTCTTACAGAGTTCAAACATCCATTAAAACAAATGTCTCGGTATATAAATTTCATTTCATATTTTGTCGCTGTTTGTCTTAATTTCTCTTGTGGCGCTTTAAGGTGAATATAACAAATGCATTTACTATATTTATTAGTACTACATGACATGATGCACTTAACTTTTGTTAGATGCTGTTACTTTAAAATAAGATGAATGCTTTTGTCATAGTTCACTATGTTATGAATGTGAATTAATTCACCTTTATCTCTTTGTCCTTCTTTCCCCCATCTCTCTTTCTTTCTACATATTCTTGTGTCAAGTTGAACCCTTCCAAACTGGAAAAGAATGAGGATGTGAACCTGAATCTGGCCCATCTTCTCAACATTCTGTCTGAGCTTGTGGAGAAGATCTTCATGGCTGCTGAGATCTTACCACCGTAAGCACATATACACAGTGTTGTCCTGTTTCATGGGTAGATCACTTAAACCCATTTAATCAGTCATTATCTCTCTATGATGACCCATCCAGGACATTAAGGTTCATCTATGGCTGTCTCCAAAAGTCTGTGCAGCAGAAATGGCCCACTAACACCACCATGCGGACGAGAGTTGTAAGGTAAACAAACACAAATAATGCTGGACACACTTCTAGGTGAAAAAGCTGTCATTTCTCTTTGTTTGTATTTACTCTCCATTACTATTACAACTTTTGTTTGTTCTTGTTCAGTCTAACTTAATACATCATCTTCTTTCAGTGGCTTTGTCTTTCTAAGACTGATCTGCCCTGCCATCCTCAACCCCAGGATGTTCAACATCATTGCTGGTGAGCATTAACTCAGACCAACTTGTACATGAGTTGTTACATGAGTGACAATGTGTGTTCTGCACTGCCATTTCTTCCCGCAGACCCTCCATCTTCAACAGCAGGCAGGACCCTCACACTGGTGGCCAAGTCTGTCCAGAACCTGGCTAACCTGGTCGAATTTGGTGCTAAAGTATGACTTTTAGTATTCAGTAGATATTTTATTTTATTTTTATTTTTTAAGTGGACACGTCAACATTGCAGCTGTGTTTGCTCTCAAACAGGAACCCTACATGGAGGGTGTGAACCCTTTCATCAAAAACAACAAACAAAGGATGATCATGTTTCTGGATGAGTTAGGGGTGAGTCACAATTATTGGTTCTGGTTCACAAACTGATAACATTTACATTCATTCATATATTTATTTTTGGGAAAAAAATACCTTCTATAGTTTCGTCGTCTTATTTTGGGGGTGTGATGCTTTTCACTGTCATTAGAGAAGAACAATGTGTTTGGTTTTCTTTGTTTTTTTTGTCACCAATAAGAAGAAGAAGAAGCTTAGAAACATTATTAACTGTATTTCTAGAATGTCCCTGACCTGCCTGAAGCCACAGAGCACTTTAGGACAGACCTGTCCCGGGACCTGGCCGCACTGCATGAGATCTGTGCCACGCACTCAGATGAGCTCCGCACACTGAGCAACGAGAGGGGAGCACAGCAGGTAAGAGAACGATAACATCACAGCAGTGCACACACAGGATGATTAATGTTGTCCCATCTCAGAAGATGCATCTAATTCCTGTTTCTTCTCTGCAGCATGTGTTGAAAAAGCTGCTGGCCATCACAGAGCTCCTCCAGCAGAAGCAGGCTCAGTATGCCATGTCCAACAGCAACAGGTAGTACCGCACTCCTCCTCTTCTCCCATCTTCCCATCCTTCCGTCAAGTCTCCTTCACCGGAGTGCAGCACAGAGGAGATCTAGCATGCTCTACCCTCATCACCATGGCAACTCCTCCACCACCACCCTCCATCATGTCCTCCTGTGATAGTCCTGCCCATCCCCATCTTGTCCTGTTCACCACAGCAGAGCTATGCAACAACAGCAGCTGAGTACAAAAACCAATGCAGTACTTTAAATAAATAAATAAATAAAAATTGCACCAGACAGCTGTATGCACAGGAAAAATCATTTCCCCCCCATAAACTGTGTTCATGATTCTGACTTGGGTAAATTTCAGTCCCTTCATCATGAAGGCCAAATATTAAGATATTACAAAAATTTAAAGTTTGTTTGTACCCACAGGTTGCCAAAGAGTGTTCTGTTTCCTTGCTCATCATGAGGAA
The DNA here is from genome assembly GCF_001952655.1 of Monopterus albus. Classification (NCBI taxonomy): domain Eukaryota; kingdom Metazoa; phylum Chordata; class Actinopteri; order Synbranchiformes; family Synbranchidae; genus Monopterus; species Monopterus albus. The sequence goes on along the minus strand of NW_018127903.1, from coordinate 2,214,120 downwards.
ACTGACATGAATGACCTAGTTCTCTCTGCCCCCTTTTCTGGTAACTGGATTATGAGCTGTAATGCTTTTTTATACTGTAATTAGTGACCGAGTTATTTTAAAGTTGTGACAGTATCTGCAAAGTGCTGAAACGAGCATGTCTGTCAATTTGTTCTTTTTCTTTCTTTGTTTTCTAGATAGGAATGAAGTCTTTCAGAAAAGTATGGTTATTTTATATTAAGAATACATTCTCTTGCTGGAATCGTGAGTATATAAGTGAGATGAGCTGAAATTTTTTTTCCCTCTGACTATCAGCTATTTCACGATTTGGTAAAGTCTTTTTTTGAAACTTCTCGGTGCCAGATGAGAGACATAATCAGAGAAACCAAGTAAAATGAAAGTGTTTACAGCAGTACATTTTTTGGAATAGTTCAGACTGTATCAGACGTGCATGCACTTATTAAACAGTTTTTGTAAAGTAGATTATGGAGTTGTTCATTGTCCCCTGACAAAGGTGGAACCGTATTGATATACTATCATGGGTTACCTTTAAGGAATATTTTACCATTCTGGTTTTAATCTACAGAATAGTGAAGAGAATATGTAAAAAAATATATATTCTAACTCCAGAACAAATGTAAACAAAATACTGACTGCAGTGTCAGGTAGAAAAGTAAATATTTACACTAGCAGGCTTGACCACTTCCCTTGACACTTCAGTCTTGGAATTAAGTAGTATAATAAAACTTTCACATAGAGCTCATATCAGGTCTTCATCAGTCCAGTCCTGAAATGAAACAAAGTTTTTGGTTATTTAGGAAGAACTCTACAACAAGTAAGCAGTTAAACGTGAATCAAAGTTTGCCTAAATGTCAGCCTGTAGCTGACACAATAAATACTGTCTCACCTCTTCTGCCAAACGGGGTTGTTTTGCTACATGGCCATCTTCTTCATATCCTCTCTTTCGTTTGCTGCAATACAAAAATAATTTTACTATGAGCAGTTTTGTAAGACATCTCTGAATCATAAGTTGTCTTTGCAAGGCACAACTGTTGGTGAACTCTGTTCCACATCTTCAGCCCTCAAGTAATTAGTCCTTTTAAGACCATTATCAGCACTTGTTTAGGTAAATAGTGCTACATCTAGTGTCCACTACACCTTCATGATCACCATCAGTAGTGGTAGTTTCCTATCTCATTTCATGTTCAATCGCTGTATCATGTAGTCTAATATACACAGACTTTGATAGCTCTGCTTCAGAAGCATTTTAGTACTTGCCAAAACGGAGTAATTTATCAGCATGTGCCTTTCAGAAACATGTCCACTTTGTCTTACAGGACAGAGTGCACCATCATGTCACTGGCTGCTGCCATCCAGGTAATGTGAGATTTAACAGATTTTCACCTGAGCACAGTGTGTGGCAGTCAGACCGCACAGCCAGCCAAAGTGAGGCCTCACCCCATAAGGTGCACAACTGAGTATCTTAAGCATGTGGCCTAGATTCCTGACAGTTAAAATGCAATATGGCTGTTCTCCATGGGAAACCACTTGCTGCATATCTGAATACTGTCCTTCCAAAGCCTTTTCCAGACTGCTTCAGACACCAACAGCATGTGTTGAACTGATGGAACTTTGACAAGAAGCCTTGTCAGTTTAGACCCTGAAGAGATGATTTCTATGAAGATGGACCTGAGATACAGTCAACTGCAGAAATGTCTGAACTTATTTTATCTTGGTATGCCTGCCACTCCCTCAACTAGTAATGAAGCCAGAGGAATGGGGCACCCTGATAGACAACTCCTTTGCTTGGACAACAAACCTGTGAGGACATTAGAGGGAGGCGAGCCAAAGCGTTGAAGTAGCATTTTCTGCCGTCATCAGGGAATTTAAACATAGCACCTCTCTCCAAGATGACAAGCCTTAACTCCTGTTCTACATGCCATCCTCTCACCCCCATCACCTGTTAAGATAAGCTCTTCCTTCAGACCATTAACAACTTCCACTGTCTTTGTTTATGAACTACCACACAGCACTGGAACCACTTGTTACATTTTTATATGCTGCTTTGTTTGTTGATATTACATACTTAGGCTTGTATAGTAGTAAGATGTTTGTATATGATATAGCTCAACAGTGCTGAGAGCTTGTTTGTAGGAGATACCTGTAAGCTGTCCTGTGCATGTGTTAACCTTGAATGGATCCTGCTATCGTGTGTGGGCCTACATATATGCTGCTCTAACAAATGTCACCTAAACTCCCCCTATGCCTTGGGATGTGAATGAAAGCTTTTGTGCATTTGCAGTCTCTTGCTCTCCCACCATCACAGGTGGTGTTTCAGTACACCTCTGCAGCGACTGTTCGCATATAGATCTATCCTCAGCAGTCATGCCACGCATAGATTTATCAGCCTAACAGCTGTAAGGGTGGCCCTTGTGCATCTCCTGATGATTCAAGCAGCTGCAAAGTCTGAATCTGTGCCTGTCATAGCGCAAGAGTTTACCAAGCTGTTTACTGTAGCTGCAATAAGATACCACAGACCTCACCAAGCATTAACAGGCAATTGACAAAAAAGAAGTAATAACAAATGAGCCTAAAAGTTTCCTCATCAGCGATACCAATAATCAGCTGTGCTACATGGAATGGGAATGTGGCATACTATTGTACTTTCTTTCTGTATTTCATACAGCTGATGATAGTGTGTTCCTTTTTATTTTTCTACCTGATAATGAACCTTGAACCTTTTGCATCTTAGATATGACAACCTGGCTAAAATAAAAAAACAAAAACAAAAAACTGTTCCTACATTTGACATTGGAAACCTGCCGTTGATCACTTGGGTGTGGGGTATAGCAGTTCAATCTATGATTACAAAAACTACACAGTAAAATCGGTATTTTTACACCGAGACAAAACTTTGACTTTAAATGACACCACTAATTGCATGTTAATGAGGACTAGATGGACTGATGGTGAACATCTATTTTTGCTTTGTGTTCTTAAGGTTTCTCACCTCCATAATAAACTCACATATTCTGTCATTTAATAACTACATACAGTATAGTGTGGCAATATATTGTTAAATGCTCTGTGTATACCTTAAAAACATGCACGGGTCACTTCATCTTCTTACCTGCTTGAACTGGCAACCTCTGCATGGATCCTCTCCAACTTTTGTTTGTAAATATTCACCTCCTCTGGTTTGGGAACCTCATACTTCTTGACAAGGGTTTTCATCCCTGGGATAAACGGAGAAAACATTCACTTGAATCTTGAAGAGAACCTGTTCTGTGTGTGTGACACAATGGTACAGCTCAAAACAGATCTCAATATCATCATCTTGTGGTGTCAGATTGAAAGTGCAGTTTACTCACGTCTCATTGAGTCGTACATCTTTGAGAGAGCCTCTTTGTCCTCTTTCAGTCCCAAGCATTCAGTCAGGTAGCTAGGCATTCCAAGCAATAAGAAAGGCCTCACATTAATGACTATGCAGCCAATGAGCAGGACTTTGACTTTTCACACATGAAATTTTAATAATGCTGACATTTTGGTGTAATATACAAACACAACAAGCGTAACACATGCCACATATGTCAGACATTTAAAAAGTTCAAATAAGATTTAATTTTTTTTTATTAGGGTCCAATTTTTCCCATTTGCAAAATACCATATCTGAATGTGTCTGTTTGCAGTTAATGATCATGAAGAGGAAAATAAATCTAAATGTGGCTTCTGCTTTACCAGAATGAAGAAAGCTACACATTCTCATTTGATTCCCTGACAGTAAAGCCAAATTGATTCAGTGACCCACCTCTCCATGTTGAGACTGGCTCTTGAAGCGCTGTTCAGGATAGCGGTCAGAGCAATCTGGGAGGGGGGAAACAACAGGCCTGCATCAGTCATGGCTGCCTGTGTCAGAAAGTCATCAGCACTCTTCCTCAGTGACTCTGGGTTGTCCAGCGTAGGGTATCTTGTCTGAAAGACAAGCACACAATACCTCACAGTAGTAAAACAAATGATAATGTGAAATTTGAAGTGAACTAGATTTGCACTGTTACCATTTATAATCACAATGGTAATATTCAAAGCTCTCCACGAGTCCACCTACCTTGAGGTCGATGAGTAGGCCCTCCAGGGGTCTGTAGGGGCTGTGGACCACCAGGTGGAAATTGAGCTGTTGGATTAACAGCAGCTCATACTCCAGGATTTGATCGAGAACTCTTTCCTGTCCTGCTGGAGTCTCATGCTGAAGGTTGCCCACAAACTGGCTGCTGGACACGTTGAACTCATCCACTTTACAGGCCAGGTACGCACACGTCAGCCTGAAATGTGAAGTGAATTTGAAATAGGTTGTGTTGCCTGGCTGGTTTAAGGCTGAACAAAGTATTATGGTGATGTATGTCTGCTTTAAAATAGTTGGAATGCAAAGAATATAAGGCAAACTTAATTATGACCAAACACAACTCATAAATTCTAAAGGATTCATTTTTAATTATCCAATTAAAAAGGGCATTTATAATACACTGAGATGAGGTTGGGCAAGTATTCACAAAAAAAAGTGTTGAGTTAACATCTAACATCAGTCTACAGTAAAAGGATTTTCCCCTATGTGGAGCTACTTCATTTGGGCTAAAAAGTACATACAACATATGTCTTGAAATTACAAAGGAATGTTATTTTCCCAACATTGAAGATCTGCTAAAATATTGGAGACTGGCATATTAAGTGTATACACTTTCAAAATTGGTTGGTAATGTCATGTGTCTGCTCTGAATTTCACCACTTCCAGCATTTACACAACTGGAACATTTAACCCTCAGCTAGGACTAACTGGTCATTCAAGCTTACAAAATGCTTATTGAATTTCCCCTCAAACATACAGTTGGATGCAAAAGTTTACACTCCCTTAGTCTGAAATGGCAAAAAGAATAAAAGAGTTTTAAGAGGGCTGTACATAGCAGACAACCAAGCAATCTAGTAGACTTGGAACAAGTATGTCATGAAGAATGGGCTAAAATTACACCTGAAAGGTTAAAAACACTGCTCAGATGGTACCCAAAGAGATGTAGGTTAGGGAGGACACAGAAAGTATTAGAGAACATTTCATAAAGCGTGATAGAAATGTTTCCATCTTTTACATTTTATATACTCCCTTACCATTTTTTTTTTACCTCTGTTGATGAAGAAACGTTTGTGGTAGCTGAATGTGCATTAAATATTATGTTGTTGAGAAAATAATCTTTGTCTTACTTTTTGCCATTTCAAAGTAAGAGGATGCAAACTTTTCTGCCTAATACCGTTTACACAGGAGTCAATGTGGCGGTTGTTTGGCACTCGTGTCACTCTGCAGCTCACTGTG
>NW_018127903.1:2207056-2208624 GCF_001952655.1 Monopterus albus | reverse complement strand
AAAAGTTTAATCTACAGTAGGTCAACCTCATCATCAGTGAGCCGTGGGCGACCCTGTCGTCAGTTCACCATTTGTCCTTCCTTAGAAACTGTTGGTAGGTACTAACCACTACAGACCAGGAACACCTACCAAGACCTGCAGTGTTGGAGATGCTCTGACCCAGTCATCTCACCATCACAGTTTGGCTCTTGTCAAAGTCACTCAGATCCTTACACTTGCCTGTTTTTCCTGCTTCCAACACATCAACTGTGAGGACTGAATGTTCACTTGCTGCCTAATATACCCCGCACACTGACAGGTGCCACTGTAACAGATAGTCAGTGTTATTCACTTCACCTGCCAGTGGTCATAATGTTATGGCTGATAAGTGTATAACCAGAAAAAACGTTAATGAAGAGATGTTTCCATTAAATAGGTTCTCTTCTATCACTGTGCGTATTTACCATGATCAGCACTACTCACATAATAATCCTAGGGTGGTACTCCATAATGGAGTTGTTCAGGTAGAATCTTCTGAAGAACATGATGGCTGTACTCTGCACAGATGAGACACACATTTTTCACATGCCTACACATAATGAAGTCATGTTTTACTAACGACTATAGAAAGAAAGCACATGTTGTACATACCACAACAGACTTTGGCATCACTGGCTTAAAAGCGTTGCAGAAGTCGAGCAGCCTTCTCTCATAGTGTCTAAATAAAACGTCTTCCTCATGGCGCTCCAAGAATATGGACTCACTCAACCCAGGCTGCGTAACACAGAGAGACAAGGCGAGGTGAAGTCTCTATCACACAGAGACCTTGTTTAGTAATATTTATTTATGTGCTATTTACCTTCCCACTTCCAAATATCTTGTGACGGAATGTCTGATTAGCCTTGAATCTCATTTGCTCAACTTCGTCTTCACTTTTAAAAATCCAGTATTTTCTCTGTGAGCTGTTGTGGAACATGGCTGTTTCTGCACAAAATGCCTGCAAAACGGCCTAAAACAGGACGAAATAAACAGAACAAGGATACAAGATAACTTTAGCCTTCTGCTCACTGAGACATGTTTGCGGTAGCATCAGTTAACTTACTCTTTGTCCAAATATAAGTTAGTCCATCCACTACACAGATGGTATTAGGCAGCAGGTAGCAAAGTACAAAAGCGCTTTGTTAATTTATCATGAAACGGCAAAGTAAGTCTCTAAAAACAAAAAATAATGGAAATAATAAAACTGAGAACTGTCGCCACTCCTAACGTCAGAGACGTCGCCCTATGATGACGTATGTTCTACCGTAGTTTAGACCACGCTGCGCAAAAAAATGTGTACTGTCTGCAGGTCTCTTTCGCTCTCTCTCTCTCTCTCTCACACACACACACACAAACATACAATAAAAATATGAAACTATATATTAATTTGTTTTTGAGATAGGTAACCGCATGGTTTCATTTACATAATCACAGCAATTTAAATCTGATAATAGGTTACAGAAAAAAATGCAATCTGCGTGGCTTCAACACAGCCTATATAAAAAATAAATTTCATACATGGCCTAAGTGTGCATTTAATATGTTGAGAA
>NW_018127903.1:2205010-2207016 GCF_001952655.1 Monopterus albus | reverse complement strand
TCACCCCACCCCCCTGCCAAAGCCCAGGGTTAAGAAACTTTTTGTGCCAACAAACCATAGAACAACAGAATTTATCCACAAAATCCACTAACGGTCTATAATCGACTAGTTTTCGAGGTTTCCCCTAAAAAATCTTTAATCTCCACATTTCCCACCCCGAGTCCAACTAACTTCAGTAAAATGAACTGGTTGATGCTGGTCAAATGCCTGGATTTAAATCATTTTATGTGGAACAGCATAACAGAAATTGAATCACACAGACGAGACACTCAACCCCCACCAGTGTTTCCGTATACCGTAATTTGCATAAACATGAGTAATTTATGAATAATAAATGTCCTTGCATTCGGCTGGAGCCGTTAATTTGCATATCACCACAGCTACTGTTTTATTTCCTTAGTGCGGTGTTATCACGAAGTCCTTCAAGCCTGCATAAACCAGAATCAAAGAAGTGCGTTAACAGGTATGTGCTGAGGACTGTTTTATTATCTTAATCTCTTTCTTTGGAGGCGGAAAAGATTTCAACTTTTATGTCTGTGAAGGACTGGTAAAACGCTATACGTTCAGTGTGCAGCTGGCTTTCATCTAGTGGTTTATCCATCGCTCGGTCTTGCCCTGTAAATTGCATAAACATGAAGTGCCGATGCATTATTGATGAGACCATTGCAACGTTTACTGTGCACGCTGATAGGGCGTATAATGCGTGCGTGCGTGCGTGCCACTGTGTCCATGTATATTTGTGTTGTCAGTCTAACCAAACACCTTTCGTTCTGCTATTTCACATAGCTCTGCAGTGTGATGCAGATAAGATATCAGTGTTTTCACCTTGTCTTGGCTTATTCTAAAACAGAGGCCCTTTTTTTAAACATCGGTGCTAAATTTTCTCTATTTGGCTGTAATATGACTTGTCCAATGCAGCCTGCAGTCTTTTTATTTGCAGAAGAATTACTTGGATGCTATTGACAGTGAGGTAGCAAGTACAATATTAAGTAAAACTCTCTGTATGGGATTGTGTGTGAGAAGAGAGACAGTGTTAGGTCAGGCTTGTGTGCCACTGTGAGTAACGGTTGTGTCTATATAATGCGACAGGCAGAGTTTTTATGAGAAATCAGACTCGGGTGAGTTTGTGCACTAGATTATCTTAATGATCTTTGAGCCTCCTAGATCAAACTAGTTACATCTTCACTGAGTAAAACTCCACTCCTGTCTGTTATATCTCAGCTGCATATGAATACTTTTCCAGGTGATTCATGGCCAACAACAGTTGACTGACAAATTGATGCTATGTGGCTGTACACAGCTTTGTAAACTATTCTTGATAATGCTGAGGTAAAAGAGAAGCTGGAGGGAGGATAATCGCCACTCCATGGCCCACCTCTCCACTGTCTCATTCAGGAAGTTACTTTCTTGTGTGAAAGGAAATACTATGGAAATAACCTTGACGATGGTGCAGATTATTTCTCTGACCAATAAACTTGCTTCTCTTTGCCCCTTCTCTGATAGTTCTCATTTCTGGTGCAGCGTTCAATCCATTTCAGCTTCACACACCAAAAAGTACAATTAAATTCAGATTCAAAGTACTTATATGTGCATATTAATTATTCTCCCCCCCCCCCCCATACATTGTGCTGTGGTTGCCATGGCAACCAGGGGTGTCAGTGCTGATGTCAGAGTCTCCTTCAAGGACACTCATGCAGGCGCTGGGTCAGGTGACATGTACTGCTGCTGCTGGGCACTGACTATAACACCCAAGAACAAAATGGCTGCCGCCCCCCTTATATTTTTTTGCCGCATGAGAAAGTCTCTTACTGAAGAGGAAATGCACCTGCCTGTTACCTTTTTGGTTTCATGACATTTGTGATATGGATGATGTGAGATATTCTCAGTGTGACTGAGACGCGTCACAGAGCTCAGCTGTTTGAGCCCCTCGGACATCATGTCTGTCTCTTGAATATAGAAGTCTGTCTGGCTATTTAGGTGCATTCACATCTGTGTGTGGCTTTGTG
>NW_018127903.1:2185687-2204991 GCF_001952655.1 Monopterus albus | reverse complement strand
GTTGGCATTAAGCAGCCCAGGGTTTTTCTTTCCCCTCCCCCTCCCCTTCAGACACTCCACACTCCCTCGCCACCTCTCTCTCTCTGTCTCTAATTGAGCTTTGTGTCTACCTCCATATCCATTCAAATCCAGACTTATTTGCATACTGCCGCAGCACGGCGGACGGCTCTCCAGCTGTACAGTACAGAACTAAATGAGGAACACAGACCCATTTTACGTGACGTGAATACTAAGCAGCGAGGGGAGACATTTTCCTGTTTCCTGAAAATACAGCTGAGAAATGAGAGGTAGAATGGAAGGAGGACGGTTGTATCACATCACTGCATTCAGAGCGAGACAGGCATTGTCAGTTTGAGAGGAGATTCTGATAGAGAGGAACAGTTTATTATTTTTTTCTAATAAACTTTTTATATGATAAGCATTCTGAAATAAAATACAGGATTTATCCAGATTTGTGGCGCCAGTCTGATGTGATAATTCCTCCAGTTTTGCTCAGATATTGTCAGGTTTAATTCTAACCCAGCTGCCTCTTGCTCTTTCTCTCTCTTCAGTCCTGCTGAGGGCTGATCCAGAGCTCTCTTGCACTTCACCAATGAGACTTGCTCAGCATTGAGGAATTTTAGGGACATTTTGCTTGAGTGCACAGAGACGCATAATTATGATGTATTTTTGATGCACTCCAACCACACTTAACAGAATGTTAATGGGAACCTTAAAACCCCAAGGCAAATTTTCATTTCTAGCATATTGCTAGGGATTTGTGACATTTCAACTCATTTCAGGATTCAATCAAAGCCACAGCTCTAGGGAGAGCAAAAATGGCACGCTCTTTATGGCAAATCCGGCTGTCCTTGGTTTGCTATGCGTACAACTTCTTCCTCCACAGTCAAACCAGTGAGAATTGAATGAAATTTGATGACCCATTTAAACTTTACCTTGAAGACAAATGCAAGCGGTGCAAAAATGTTTCAGATTTTTCTCTCATTGAGTTTAGATGGAAATGTTATATTGAGGAAGCAAAATAAGATATGCTTATTTGTAAATGGTTGCCAGGATTTAAATCACCAGAGAGTGAAAAGTACACATCATCTTTCATCATTTTGCACACGCTAACTTGTGAACTGTGGAGAAGGACAGACAGGGTGCAGGCATTTTGGTGTAAATCCAGTTCTTCACAGTGCAAAGCTCCTCCAAATGACTCTTTATATCAGTGTCCTCACCTTTCCAAATGTGGGTAAAATGGGTGCATGTAGTGTGCAGATAGAGTAATGTATGGCCCGTTTGTTGGCACTGTTCTCTCTCTCTTGCCAGCGAGCCGGGGTGTGTTTGTGTAATTGGCCGTGAGTGTGTTCTACTGTTTGGGCTGTTAGTTGTGTTGTATAATTGAATGATAAATGACAAAGCTTTTCAAACTGCTGAAATTATTTCTACTTCATTTCATATTGTTTTAATTTCTATTAGAAGGTTAAAGTACTATTTACAGTTGAAATTCTGATACTAAACTAATCCTTAATATTACAATGAATTGTTCATAACATTCTGGTTTAAATGTTACATTTAAAAAAAATCGACATTACTGTCAATACCTTTTGCCCTGATTGTTACATTTTTTAATGTGTGTACATGTAAACCAAAGCGATGATGTTTTAATGTGTGTGTGTGAGAGAGAGAGAGAAAGATTTGGAAATCAGTGTGAATTTGCTTCCAGTTGGGGGTTATGCATCTTAATCTAATTAAGAAGTAGGTGTCTGAATGTAGACGAAGAATTATGAGCTTCAAAATGGGGGAGGGAATCTGTGTTTGATCAAGTCACGTTGCCCAGCAACCCAACCATTTATTTCAGACCCCCCCAAAAAAAATCCCTTTAAGATTTAATAATCAGGTTGTCTGCATTAGAATGCAAAGGAGGCTGTCAGGCTGCACCTGAAGGACAGCAAAAATTAGGCAGGGTAATTTCTTGACTTGCAGGTGAATTGCTGACCTTCTGCAGTGAGTGCCTGTCAAAATCAGCACTCAAACACTGCACATCAGCCAAAATAAGCTTTTGAACATAGCTTGTAAAAATTAAAGTGAATAAAATTGAATCAGCATGTGCATACAGAAAAATTTTCTCAGGTTGACAGGTTGCATACCTCATTTATTCCAAGAAACAAAATCAAATATAATGACAGACAGCTATGACAAAGGAAACTGTACCTAAACATATATGTATTTTCTTATATAAAAAAAACACCAATTTTGCTACAGTAATCATGAACAAATACATATTTTTATTCATATTCTGTTTAACAGTTACAGACCTTTTAGTGAAACATTTCACAGATGTTCGGACGTGTGTTGGATGTTGACGTTCTGTCGCTATAATCTCTGGCACCCTCCTCTCTTTCTCTTTCCTAATTGCCACCATCTCTTTTGTTGGAGAGCATTATAAGTACATCAGTCCCTGTTGGAGAGCACTGAAGGCTTGCTGTGGACTTCCTGTGGACTTCAACAAAAAGCCCTGTCAGGTGGATCAGCCATTAGTCACCGGTCTACATTGTCTCTGACAAATCTGACGTTTAAAGAACACGCATAATTCCAGAGCACTCTCCGTGTTTCTCAAATTGCACGTTTTATCTGGAAAATGTCATCGATGCCGGGTTGAACGTTTTACAGAAAACACGTTGGTAATTTATTTCAACTAATGAATAGCCATAGAACATCTATAAATAAATACATTAACTTTTATCAGTGATGACCTGATCATTTATTTCTTTAAAAATGTTTCCAAAGGAGGCTTTGAACTTCAGTTTTAGAATTAGTATTTACCTAATTTTTGTGCTATGAAATAGCATATTGTTATCCTGAAATGTGACAGGTGTCTAAATGTTAATTGAAACATAATAATAATAATAACAACATTTCTGGATTCACTGAACACTCTCCCAGTTTTTGCCTAAACTGAGTATGTTAATGCTGTATATTTATTATTCAGTTTAGCTGTAATATGTAACAGATTTATAGATTTTGCCACAATGCCCTGATTAAATAATGCCCTCTTGTGGTTTTTGTGTGAGGAATATTAAAGTGAAACTAATACACAGTCAGCAGAGCTAAGACCTTTTATGTATTTGCTGGTTTTGCTTAATCTCCACATGTGATTCATATACATCATATTTTGAAATATATTCCTGATTTTATTTTCTCTTTTAATTTAGTTTTTTGAGAGGTTTATTTAAGAGAAATCCCAAACACACACACACACACACACACACACACACACACACACACGTGTGGATGATGGGAATTACTCTTTCTTTTCACTAGATGGGGTAAGAGCATCATTTAAAGGTTTTGAAAGCGAGCAGATGCTGTCTCTCTGTACTGCTGCAAATAACGTGTTCTTGATAAAATTACAATTTATTATTATTATTTTCCAGAAATTCACTTACATCACCTTAGCAAGTTGTACATGTGCTAAATCATCACAGTAGGTGTTTGGATTTTTCCCCCCCGAATTTGCTTATGTGCATAGCTGACTACGTTAAGTATGCAAAACTTACCAAAGTACTTCAATACAAAGAAAATCTAAATAACAAAAAAGTTTATATTGTGTACCTGTGTGTATTGCATTTGTGTTTTTGTAAACTCAATGTAGAGTCTCTGCTGCAGTTTGAGCAGGGCTGCAGTGGGTGTTTGTATGTAACTAGTGTTTGTATTAAGCAAAATAACTTTCTGAAAAACATATTTTCCTTCAGTACAATACTTTGGAATTTGTTTTAGATTTCATTTTATTCTTTTTCTCATATATTCAGACTCGCAAAATTGTATTTCTTTGCGATTCATAAAGTTTCTCCTCTCTGTCTTTCTCATTTCTCTGCATCTCCAATCCCCGACATTCATTTCAGAGTAGCATATCATTAGCTCATGGTTGTGTTATGGCCCACTGTTGTTGGTCCGGCCCAGCTCCTCAGCGTGTCTGAATTGGCATGGGAAAGAGAAGGGGAGAGCTTAACTACCAGAGCTGTGAGGCTCTGTGGAGATTTCTCTGTGGAGTAGCTCCTTGATTAACCCGTAGGCCGGCTGAGCGGGCCCACACTTTGCCTGTGTTCTTTATTCATTTCCCTTGTCTTTTTCTTACAGAAAGAGACCCAATAGGGCCCAGAAGGTGAATATAAAGAAACGCAAGAGGAGTCCCCTCCGATCAGCCTTTCAGACCCAGACAATGGGCCGGCCCACCTCTTGTACAGCTGCATTAAAACCCTGGTAAAAGCTCTTCCTATTAGCAATTGATTGAGGATGCAAAGCTAAAACCAACAAAAACCCACACTGCTGAGGCTTCATAATGACTGGGCTCCACCTACAAAGCACAGGCTTCAAATGATTAGTGGGGTTTTGTTTTCTTAGTAGGTGTGTGAGTGTGTTTTAAAGACAGAGAGAGGTGAGGGAGGAGAAGTTCTCTAACCATACCAGGAGGTCTTCAGACAGATAGCTCTAATTAATCAATGTGCCCTCATCTAATAAAATAAAATAAAATAAGCATTTCTTGACAGCATGTATGCGCACTTACTATGCAAGCAAGTGCATATTTGTGTGTTATATCAAAAACTTGTTTAGCACATGTAATAAAACTGTACTTATTTTATTTAGTATTTAAAAATATATGACTACAGTATGTCTAAATTTAATAGGACATAAGTTATCCATTCAATTATAATATTACTCACTACATGTCAGGATTTCCATGCTCTAGTACTGAAAAAAGTAAATCAAGGAACTGCAAAAAATGTTCATGAAAAATTGTTGAAAATGTTCTTTTTATAAATTATAAGCATTACTAGAAATGGTCAGTGTGTTGTACTGTCTCTGTAGTCCTTTAATCAACTCCATTATTAGTAGTATAAGAAAAGAATCCCTCTCCCGTGTGTCTGAGCTCTGTTAAAACTTTCACATGCTCATCACAATCATGTTTTGAAGCGTGGGCTTTTAAACACTCTTGGCATTGTTATGTAAACTGCCTATTTTGCATGTTAATCCTTTTATGAGCGAACATTAGGGAGACGCATGACGACATGGGAAATGATCTGTTGAGAAGATGCTGCAGACCTTAACAATATGCATATACACTGACAATATGCACATGAGCGTGTATGTGTGAGAGAGATGTTCTTCGAGAATCCATAAATACTGCATTTCTTTGTTTGATGGATGTTTGACACATTTTCGTGTTTCCCCAACAAATTCCACCGTCAGATTTTTCCTTTTGTCAGTCTTCTTCCAAACAGCAGATCCTGACAATTATCCCAGAGAAACTCCTGATCAAAACCACCTTATTCTGTCTGCTGCTCAGCTTCATCACACACTGATTCTGCATCACTATCGTCTTTGTCTCGCACAATCGTTATTTGATTCCAGCTCTGTACATTACGCCACTCATCAGTTCAAATGCAGAAATTACATTTACAAAGCATTTGTGCCATTTGTATTTCACACGTTTTGTAATGTCTGTGTGTTGATGCTGCGCACGGTTATTAGGGTTGCTGCAGAATAAGGCTTCTCTCTGTACTGTAATAAAGCAGCAAATTCACAGTTTCAACAGAGGAGGGCATTGTGCATTTGGCTTAATGTGGGCCGCTTTTAATGATGGCAAAATGTTGAAATAATTTTCAGTTTGATGTGAATTTGATTTGGCGAATTGTATTTTTTACCTGTATCAAACTCAGAAGCTTTTATTTATTGATTCAACTCTCAAGTCATAGCCAATTTTAGGATGGTTTGGTTGAAAATCTTTTAAGTTAAGCTGTGGAATTTCCTACAAAAAAAATTACTAATTGACATCAAAACATTTTTTGCAGACAATCCTGGAGTGTGTCACTAGTAGGAGAGTGAAAAATAGAGACAGACACTGAGGAGGCCCTCAGGCTATAGTGAGGGTCCTGGGCGGATTGGCTCTGGGGCTTCACAATGATTCTTACATCCCACACATTTATCAGAAAAGGGTTAACATTCCACACTGTGCCTACACTTAGACTGTACTATCATCCAAGCGCACACACACACACATTTAGACCCAAACATCCGCCTACACCCAATGAAAACCTTATAGCCTTTTTAACTTCTCCTCTGTGCACCTCTTCCTCCCACTCTACTGTTATTAGCCTCAGACAATCAGAGCACCTGACTCCACCTCCTGGTATGTATATGAGTCAGAACAACCTGCAAGTTATTTTCAAAAACATAATTGTTCCATACATTTAGGGTGCAGCTAATTGCCATGGCAGAATCAGAGAAACAGTGCTAGAGAAAGACATTAGCAAGATATTAGTAAAATGTCTATGACAGTGAAGTCATTAGTGATTCTTCAGGAATCATGTGATAACACATTTGGTGAAAAAGCTCACAGTGTAATATATTTTTAAATAGAGGAGTTTTGCTTTTATTCTTGCAACTTAAAGCCTATGCAGCTCAGCATGAGCCTTGTGATATTTTTTTCTTTAATTTCACCTATGGTCAAGGAATCTTATTTAGTCTTACATGTGGCAATTGTGGCCTCTGGCACATGAGAAGAGAAAATTCAGTTCTAACTGAGAGCTGAACTATCTTTCATTTGAACCTTGTACATCTCTTTGCTTTTTTGAAACCTTTTGATTATAGAAATGGACAGGCAGCGAATGGGATAAGAGTAGGGTTTGTTGATAAATCCACCTTTGTTCGTTGTCAGATTTTAACAATGTCTTTACCGTCCTGGCAGTGAAAAGCTATGTAATACTGTTGCAGTGTACCGCTGCTGTTCTGCATTCACCCTGCTGATTTATTATTGATAGGACACAGTGTTACTCTGGTCTTCAAGTGTGGGTTTTACATGAAATTGTAGTGTCTTAGAAATGAATGACTACAAGAATGTCAAAGTGACATGGATGACTGTCAATTTTGATGAAGCTCATTTGAATTATCAAAAAAGATTTAGAGAGGATTTAGAAGAATTTAGTCTGTGCATACGCATGCGTGGGAGTGCATGCCTTTAAAAATACAGAGAAATGATTGCATGGTTCTGATTTATGTGTTTGTAAAGCTGGAAATCAGTGAGGATGGTGGGAAAACATTCTGGTGGCTGTTTTTCATGCCCTACAATAACTACAGAGACTGACAGGCTTGACACAACCCCTGTCCTCAGTTCCAACCTCCACTCTTATCCAGGCCCCCACCAACCCACCCTCAACAAACTGTGGTCCTCCACAGCACAAACAGCAGCATATTGTCACACCCCCGACCTGCGCTGACAGCACTGGGTCACGGAAGCTGATGACGGGCTGTGTGTACCATCAAACACACATGTCAGTGTGAAGGACTGCCAGATTGTCAGTAACTCTTCTCATCCAACCCTAAAATATTGCATAGTCCAACTCCTCCCCTCACACACACACACACACACACACTGGCTCAATATCCTGATCTGTCTGACCCCAGTGGATGTGGATCAGTGCAGAGGCACTGACAACTCAGGCTCTGGCATGCCAACACGTCTAGTGCCAATGAAGTGATGCTTTGAATTAAAAATATGCTTGACGCTAAAGAGGACCTAACCTGATTTGACTGGCTAACGTGATTTGAGTTGGCTCAGACAGAGACAGAGTGCTACAGTGTGTGGATCTCTGCCAGCTGGATCTGCTTATTCAGTGGAAAATGGAAGCAAATGTAGCCAAATGAACCCAGAGGTTCAGCCATGGAGCTAATCTGAAATGTTAACAGTTGCCCTTGCATTAATGCTATTCTAGGTTTTATCACTATGGTTATCTGATAGCCTCTGCTAAACGCCCCTGAACATGACAAACATTTAGAGTGGTGATCATTAATAAGCTCATTCTGATGCGTTCTGCAATTTTTTATTGTTTTCCACTAAAGGAAAAAAATCAAATGCAATTCCTCATAAGTGTTTTCTGTTTAATGGATTTCTATTTTTGGTCCCACTGAACTTTTGTGTTCATCTATGTTTCCATATTTATTTAGCACTGGATATATTCACTCTTAAAATTGTTTTTTTTTTTTCTCGCCCATACTGTGGCTAATTTTGTTGTGAGAAAAGCTTCTGATGAGAGAGGCCGGGCTTCTGGGGTGTTTTCAGAGGTGAGAGACTGTCACAAATGGTGAGATACAAAGTGCAGAAGCGTTGATTGGGCCAAGGTAGGTGTATCTAGAGATCTGGGAGAAAATGATTTGACTGTCAGGATGCACATTTATATCTGTGTCTATGAAGTACTAGCAGCCTGTGTGTTTATCTTACCAGCACTTTTTCTGTGGCATCATTGTTTGTATAGGAAAATGCCAGGTCTTTTGCTTTATATGCAGAGGGCATTAATCATAAGTTCTCAAAGACACAGTCTCTCTGAAGAGCAGTCATTCACCCACAAATGATGAGACACACATGAAGGGTAGCAAAGGGGGTGGGGTTCCAGATAAGGTATGGAGAAATGCCAGGAAAAGGGAGAGGATTCTCCTTCTCATTAAAGATCAACTGCTTGACTCTCATCTATCGAGAACTGCTTCTTAAAAGCAAACAAACAAACAATCACTTGGAGAGAACCATAAAAAGGAGTGGTTTTCCGCAGTTGACAATATTGCATATCATTTCTGTTTCCAGTAGATTCACTGTTGTTGCATGTGTCATTGCTACTTGGATGGGTTCCATCTCTATGAGATCGTAGGTGGGAAGTGGACCAAAGCTGAGCCACCTTATGCTCTTCTCAGAAATGTCTTCATGATCTGCAAGTGTGAGGCCTTACTCCTGAAGCTTCACTCCTGCTGGGCTTCTAATCCTGTCTAAAAGAACCAAGAAGATGGCTTCTCTGCTCCATCTCTGACCTTTGGGTCCTCCAACACCTCCCAGTACGTGAGGGGATTAGTAAAGTAGGCCACTAGCATCCCTTCTGTCTCACTGTGGAGCTGACCTTGCAACCCTGTGGCCAGGTGGAGATCCACAATGGGCGGATACCCAGGGCTGAATTAGCTTCTCTCTTCCTCTCTAAATGAGGTTTCCTGAAGGGCGCCAGGTAAGACAGGTCACAAGGGGTCGGCAAACCCCTGTGGTCTGACACAAAAAGAGGCAGAGGATCACCTGCTGCTTGCCAGATCAAATGAGGGCTTAAATAGAGGGCTCCTCTCTTGTCAAACCTCTTTTGATGAATACTCAGGAAGGCCAGAGACTACTGTATAGCCTCCCCATGTCTTATCTTCCTGTAGACCCAAGACCCTGGTGACTGCAAACACCCTATACTTCAGTCCAGGTCCCCTCGCAGTAGCCATCAAGCTCTTAATTCCTACTCTCAGCCCATCACTAAGTACTGTGCGCATAATGGACCTATAATCAACCTCTGGCCAATACAGCCTTTGCACTCAGCATGTCTGCACTCATGTTGAGCTTACATGTCAAGTTGCAATGAGATGCTAATTAGACTTCATATCTACAGGGCTAATCTGTGTGTTCACATTCAGGTGCTTTTAATCCACTTCATAGCTGAGCAGCTTGCTAATTTGCAGGTAGTGTTACCATAGTTGTGAGGGGAAAGGGTGAACTTATCTACTATTAATATTATGATGTAGACATATTTGAAGGGAGCTGTTCTGATATAACACAAAGCAGTCATTTTTAAGTGTACCGTGTACAGTGTGTTCTGTGGGCTGGAAGGTTAATGGTCAGATGCTGTTCTCCCCACCAAATAACCTCATCAAACTACACCGCATGACAGAGTAAGTGAGGGGTGTGGTGATCTAGGTGCCCAACACAATGCCCCTTGTCAGTCAGCCTCATTCCTGGGGGTGAAGAGGGGTGAGGGAGGGTAGGCAGCCACAGGCCCTTGGGTCCCCTCGATTGGCCTTAATCCGCTAGCTAATAAGTTCAGAGAGGGGCCATATGCTGCAGTGCAATGTGTGGGGAGGGGAGTGTTGCCTCATGTTACTTACACCAGGCTGGCGCTTTCTCAGGTACCGCCCTCCCACGGCCTGTTCCTTTGTACTGGGGGATCAGCCCTCTCCACGCTGTGAATGGTCCGAATTGATTAAACCCCACCGTATAATTGTCAGCAAATCCCAGCGAATCATTTCCCATCCATTTGAAAAGTACAATGTGCGTTTCTCTTTTTCTCATTATCTTCTTTCTTCTTCACCATCCCCACCCCTCAGTGTCCTTCCCCATCCTGTTTTCTTCTTCTTCTTCTTCTTTATTTTAAGGATCTCAGGTTTGTCCCTGCATACCACTCTTGGACCTCTGCATGAGACAGAAAACAGAGGCAGGAGGAGGAGAGGATCAGAAGAGGCAGGGCTAAGGAGGTGTAGGGTATGCTTGGCTGGACAGTTGGCCACAGATGAAAGCAGGCAAAGGGGAGACTTGTTTTAATCTCTGGCTCAGGACAGAGAGTGGAGTGCTGATCTGAGCTGGTATCTGCCTGGACACAGCCAGGGCCAAGTCTGGTCACAGCATCAGGTCAACGTCAGGCAGCCAAGGTTTGAAGGAGGAGAAAGGGTGGACCAGATATCTTTCTATTAAATGTCATCTTTTTGACGTAATAGGATATCATAACTATTCTCAATGACATTGACAAATCAACCTCTCTGACATCAATCCCCTATTATGAGTACACATGTTCAACAACCTTTCATTATCTGAGAGGTCCCTAGACAGACGTTCAAGACTCTCTGACCTTAACCATTTAACCCCTGACCTCAGCTATTGGCTGAATGTCCTGGTCCTGAGTTGATTTTAGCTAGTGTAGATATTGGATAGATACTTTATGTATTAGAAATGTTTAGTGGAGATAGGATGTCTAGTTAGACTGTTAAATGCTTAGTCATGCTTATGAGTTTCTACAGGGTACATCTGGTCAAGGATAACTAGAGAGAAGAGTTGATGACTGTCAGCAGACAGGTTGTTTAATATTATTATTATGACGTGTAGAACTGTAGCCTTAGCCATAATATGTTCTTATGTTTAAGTCACGACATGTTACTAGAGTGAGAGAGAGGGGGAGAGAGAGAGAGAGAGAGAGAGAGCTACAGACATGGAAAATGCAATGGAAAAACAAAGTGCAACCACTGTATCAGACTGTCAAATTCTCTTTAGGTTCCTGATGAGGGAAAAGCCAAAGTCCCCTGCTGTGCACATGTAGCTTCCCTTGTACAAATAGATGTTAGGTAATTTCTTAGTTAGATAGATATTGATTAGAGATCTGTTGTATTAGAAGATGTTAGTGTAGCCAGGATGTCTTCCTCAGGCTGTTAAATGCAAGGTTAGTTAAAGCAGAGAAAGGCTGCCGTCAGGGATAAATGTTATTATGACGGTAAAAGTGACCATAATATTTGTCTTAATGTGTAATGTTATGTCAAATTGTTTTAGATACACACCACGAAAACAACAGCCACACACCTTGACTTTTCCTCATGTTTTGGCTAACGTTATAGCCAGCTGCAAAGCTGGTGAGAGAGAGAGACGTCTCGGTTGACGTTTCTGTGGAGGAGGGGGCGAGCCAACTAAGTGATGATATTGTATAGCAATTCTGGGTTCTGGGTCTTTTCTGCTTCCGGGCTGCTTGGGCAGCCTGGGGGTTGGAAGATCTCTGGAAATGTAATGTTAATTCTTGCCTGTGACTCTTCGAATAAACCAGCACGGTTATATTTTTTTATATATCCAAGTGGTCTGAGTCGTCCCTCTGAGTTTCTGGTTTGAAAGAACTGGACGGGGCTTTATAATAGTCTGCCTTGCCTTTAGTAACAAGAACCAAAGACCAACTCTAGTCTGTGGCTTCCAAAAGATGTGTCAGTATCAAGTTCTAGACACACATTTTTCTTAAGATGAGTAAAATGGTACAAGACGTTTTATTTTTTTTAATATTTGCAAAATGAAATATGGCCTCAAATGCTATAATTTTTAAGCAAAGTACATGTTACAATTGATAGCATATAACAGATAAACTGAAGTTATATAGCTATTTCTCTGATTGAGAAAATAATTTTAAAGATAGGTTTACATATTAGCTTTAGCTGGTATTTTCAACCACATCGATCAGTCTTCACCAGATTCCAAGGTCAATGCTATTACTGTATTTCTCTTTTTTCTTTTTTTTTTCTTTTTTTTAATGCATGTTTGAACCTGAAGGTCAGTTGGACACGGTGTTCACATACCATTATTTGAGTATCTAATTGAGCAATATGTCACTCACCATAATGGATCACGTTGTATCTCACACTGTTCCCTATCCAGAACCCGTGGAGATCATCTTTACATATGGCGGTCATATACAAACAGGCCCTGTCAAGAATCTCTCAACTTGACATTGATCTTCGACTATGACGCTCGGCTTTCATTACTGGCTGAAGGGCGTTGTTTTGTGAGAGTGATCTTCATGTAAAGTGCTCATAAACGATCACAGGCCATGCAGGCAGATTTATGGTCATGGGGGTTACAAGGAAACGTCGGACAATGTGGCATCTCATCTATATTCATATAAATAGGACAGCCATGTTGGTTTGGGGTTTGTATGCAGTGATGGTAGTAGTGATGATGGTGATGATGAAGAGGAGGTGGAGAAATGTGTTAAGGCTGGGATAAGGTGTAAAAGAGCAGCAAGTAAGCTGCAAGAAGTTGTACTTAAGATGCTTAGAACCCAACTGATGGGGCTAATTTATATATAAACTACCATTTGGATACAAAACACATATTATCATGCTAATCCAGAATATAGCTTGTGGTCAGGAAATGCTGCACCTCTGGCCCCTTATTTCCATGCACTATAGTTAACCTTATGATCAACGCTGGAAAATGCAAACCTCAAAGACTTTCACTCTACAGACCCCATCTAGAGAGTTAATTATTATTTCCCTCTCACAGTTCTGTGTTGTTAATTGACATGCCAAATATATTTGCCCCCTTTTCAAGTTAAAATGCTTTCGATCGTGATGCTTTACGTTGGCAGGTGCTGGACTGTGAATTCATTAACTACATTCTTCCTGTATGTTAAAAATTATTGTCTTTGCTTACACTATAACATCACAGTTTTTCATTGTGAGTGGCTGTCCCTGTTGACACTGATGATGGACATGTTCACCTGGGTTGATGTGATTGTTGCACACATTGAACATTAATACATGTAAGTTCTATGCATTAATGACTACACCTCCTGATTATGTGCTATCACTTTTGCTTGTTTTCCAGGCTTTTTAGTCATAATTCAGACTGCAAGGTTATATGACAGAAATTAATTCAACAGCTCATCATGTCAAGGGTCGTTAATCCTTCACTTGTCCAGCCTAAGTCTTTAATGATGTCCAGTAACTAACACGGGAGTCCTTCAGCAATAGTCTCCTGGGAATAAGGTCGTGGTGTTTGGTTCGTAAACTCTGACCTCTAGTGACCACAGTGGCCCGACTGACACATGTGCTCTTGTACCAATGAGGTCATCAATGGGACCTTGTCAGAGGCCTTAAGCAAATAGTTTAGGCCCATTGTTTGTATATAGGATGACCAACTGCCTAATTGTCCTTCATTAAAATTATGTGATCCATGAAGAAGTGACACCAAACTAATGGGAGCTCAAGTGCTAATGATACTCAATTGTAATTTTTTTCTTACACAATTTTTAACACATAGTTTACATAGCACATTGCTGTTCTTAAAGAGCAGTGGAGCAACACATTTTATATTTCACCATTTTTAACTTATTCTAAAAACTGATTTCTAGACCCTACAGACCATCCACTGGTTAATAATATCCACTCAACTGTGGTGGGAGCTCTGTAACATTAAAAACCAAATCATGACTTTTACCAATTACACAGTAAAGAACGTCTGGAGCTAAACTGAACATTGCTTAGTACCAGTCATTCCCTTGTTAACTCCAGATTCACATCAAATTGCCCCCCTTCCATTGCTCAGTGACAACATTGCCTGTGCCTACCCAGTGCTGCACCCCCTGCAAACTCCTTGAAAGGCACGACATGGTTGACCATATCCTCATTTGACCTGCATCTCCCATATGTAGAGAGGCAGTGGATGGACTGAGTAGAGAAACTGCCTGGAGGTCAGAGGTTAAATGACCAGGACAGTTTACAAGGCTATGGGGAGTTCAAACAGCATACACTTGTCGAGTCATTGTCCTCACCCTGTTAATGGCTTAATTAAAGACCATAGTGTATTTTAACTATTTCAGGTAACCAATATTAATTTATTTAATAAATATAGGATTACTGATCACTACAAAAAATCCAACATAAATAATTTTAATAAATAAAAATAATAATTTTCCAATCTAAGCATCTACCAGTCCAAATCTCACCCTTCCATACCTTAGCTTCTATAAAGCTTCTCACGCAGGTTATGAATCTGATTAACACAGGGTTTGCTTTTGTTCAGACACCCTGTGTTTACATAAAGAGGCCCAGTGGGACCAGCCCTAGAGGTCAGGGGCGTCGAACTTTGGTTGTTAGAGAGCCTTGTGACATTTCTTTCCCACATCTCTGGCTCCCATTGTCCGCAGCAAGAAGCCCCCGTTAACGTTTGGCCCTGGGAGGTAGTGTGGCGTGAGAGGGAGGCCTAGGGGTATTGGACCCTCAGCGGGTCCCTGAGAAGCGGGTGTAACCAGGCGGGTCTGAGACGAGCGGGGACAGCATGGGGTCATTTTACGGCTTGCTGCCCCTCTAAAGGGCTTTGGAGCACAGTATTGGCCCCAGGAGGAGTGCTGGTGTGGAAGACTGTACAAAGGGCTTTGTCTGTGTGTGTGTGTGTGTGTGTGTGTGTGTGTGTGTGTGAGAGAGAGTGAGTGAGACAGAGAAAGAAAGAGAAGGAGAGAGCAAGAGTGATTATTTACATGCTGCCTGTAAATTCTAGTTTGATTTTTTAAAGAACTCATTGTGATCGTGGACAAGGAAGCAGAATGATGTTATGGTGAATATAGCAGAGCAAGAACCAGTGTTCTAAAAATCTGACGAAGGTGTGTGATCACAAAATATGGGATGATGATTCTATCAGGATTGTTACATAATTCCGGATTACTTCCAAATTAATACAACATAATATACACTGAATGCAACAAATGTAAGAAATGGTGTGGATCATTACTCTGTAGCATATTTCAGAGGTCAGTGAATAAAATATCTGCACTGTGAGACTTACAGTGCTACAAATGGTAGTTTCTTTAAGGAAACACAATTTAATCACCTGAGTAGGACTGTTGGAGAGATCACAGGTGTTTGTCTCACTCAGATAAGTAAACTGGAACACTTTAAACTAGCCATAAAGCACTCACAAAACATTAAATACATACAGGAGTTCACTTCAACCATTGTACATATTACAGAAGAGAGCGATAAGAGTTGTGCACAAGATGGGGTATAGGGATCATACAAATGTAGTTTTCATACAGTCTAAATTGTTAAAATTCTTTGATTTAGTGGGATATAAGACTGCTGTGTTTATGTATAAGGCCAGGAACAATTTATTGCCTGGTGGAATCCAAAAGCTATTTGGTGAAAGGGAAGGGGGGTATAACTTAAGGGGACATTTAAATTTAAAAGTTCATGCTATACGAACAACCAAAAAAAGATTTTGTATTTCTATAAGTGGGGTCAAACTATGGAATAACTTAACTGTGGACATGAAAAATAGTACCAGAATTAAGGAGTTTAAATATAAATATAAATGTATGTGTTATACAAGATATATGCACGAATAAGTAACAATCTGCTTTATCTATGTAGTGATATTGCTTGCAGCCAATGTTGCATAAATTTTGTATAATATGATGTCATGGGGTAGGACTGGATAAGTCTGACTTCTTCCTACTCCATTCAAACATGTATTAGGTGTAAGCTAATTGATTTTGAATTAGTATTGGTTGGATATGTGTAATCATGTGTGTTATTGTCATTTGATCATTGTTCTGTTCTGTTCTGTCTGCATGTTTGAAAGAATAAATCAATCAATCAATCAATCAATCAATTATCATTCCTTTACAGTTCTTGTGTTTGTTCTTGTTGCATTTAGTACCTATGCAAATGTTTATTTATATCACAGCATGATATCACAATATTAACACACCTTTTCCTTTTTCTTACACCTTTCCTCAGTAAGTGAATGTGCATTTACATTTTGCATCTTGTAGTCCAAGGATGTGATTTGATGTTAACATACTGAGCCATTGAATAATAAATAGATGTCAGCAATTGAATAAATAAATCATATCATCTTGTCATTATCTGCTTTTTCTCTGTCTACATGCCAGAAATATAACCCATGTTACTTATAATAAGGTCAGTCTTTTTTAATGTTAGCCTGCTCATATCTTCGGGGTCTCTGACAGGTTTTCAGCAGCCTGGGTTTGTAGTGAAAGCCACATGTACAGTAATGTCTGACTAGGGCTTTGTTGATCTGAGAGGAATGCTCGCTAGCTTTGAGAGATGATGGTAGATAAAGACCCCCTCCACCCCAACACACACACACACCACCACCAGCACTACTACTGTTCCTATGGAGAGAAAAGTCAGGATCAGAAGAGGATTTTTAGGGAGAAATGGTCTCTGATGTACAGTGTGCACTGAGGACCAGTGCCACCTCTTTCCTCCTGGTGCAGCTCCCATGCATCATGATGAATGGCAGCCATTTTTTTTAATGCATTAAAGATTCGCTCTGTTCCCTTATGTCTTTCAGTTTTTTGAGGCTGTGTCTGGGGAATATGATAAATACACATAAAATTCACATACCTGAAATTTTTAG
Organism: Monopterus albus; assembly: GCF_001952655.1. Classification (NCBI taxonomy): domain Eukaryota; kingdom Metazoa; phylum Chordata; class Actinopteri; order Synbranchiformes; family Synbranchidae; genus Monopterus; species Monopterus albus. The sequence continues at coordinate 2,188,256 of NW_018127903.1, read as the reverse complement.
ATGTTCGTTTTCCTTCAAGAAATTATTTTATGTTTTCTAGTTGATCATCATTTCAGTCCCACTTTATAATACTGCTCACAAACTCTGAGTTTGGATCCAGGCTGTTTCTAATGCAATATGGGTTCACACAATAAGGAATTACTTGGAAAAAAACTGCTTGTGAGACTAAAACGATAAAGATGGAAGATGGTACACAAGCATCATTAGGTCACTGAAAATAAGCTGAAACACAGTTGCAGCAGTGATTAGGAGGTCCAGGAGGAGCCACGCTCCCAGTACTGCCAGTAACTGAAGCCACAGTGTCTGTCTTTGAAAAATGATATCACACACAATTCACAACTGATGCAACAAACTAGTAAGTCTGATTTGGCATAAAGATGGAAATTGGCATGTCAGTGTATGACCATATAGTGTGAAGGACAATGCAACCTCTATGGATGGCGTCCACAAGAAAACCATTTCTCACAAGATTAAACTCACAAGAAGCCAAGTTACATTTGTTTGGATCAGATGGAGTTCAGCATATTTGGCATGGACTACCACAGTGACTGCATAGTGCCAGAGGTATAATGTGGAGGTGGCAGGTGCAAAAAAGGTGAAGGGGAGATGACATTTGCAGTATAGACGGCAACATGGATGAATGTTTGTGTACCCAAAATACTGAAAGAACAGATGAGTCTCAGTCTCAAGAAAGCTGGCAGGAGGGCAACTTTCTGACTTGATCCCAAACACACCAAAAGATCATACAAAAGTTTTTAACAAATAAACAAGTGGAAACTATGCCGGGAATTTCCCCTTTTGGGCAAACCTGTGGGGGGGGGGGATTTCTTGAAAGTCAAGGAAGGAAGCCCCAAGGTAAGTGGTATAAATCATGGAATAATGAATATATATTGATTATTTCACTGAACAGATGGATTGGCGACCTGTCCAGGGTGTACCCCGCCTTCGCCCGATTGCCGGCCGGGATTGGCTCCGCCCCCCCCCGTGACCCCGCTCAGGGATTAAGCGGTAGAAAATGAATGAATGAATGAATGAATTTCACTGAACATGTATAAGAAGTTAAACTGTTGCTAATCTTACCAGCCTATGGGATTGACTACAATCCAGTCTTTTTTTCCATATATCCTTACAGTAATAGATAAAGATGCAATCTGCTCATGCTTGTGGCAAAAAAAAAGAAAAAAGGAAGAAGAAGAAGGAAAACTTTGGCAGAGATGATCATTTTAACACACATGGAGAAGCACGGTTTGTTTGTCTTCAGTAGACCATGCTAGTTTCTGAGTGTTATATGTAAAAGTTTCAATAAAATGTCTGTTCATCTTATTGTAAGTGTACCTGGGCTGAACATTTTGCCATCAGCACATCAGCTACAAGAACTAGCCAGATAGAATCTCCCCACTCTTCCAAATCACAGACAAAACACTGTAATCTAGTGGTTGATTGCAGCTATTTTCTTCATTGTCTCTTTAGCAGAACTGTTTCCTGGCCCTTATGAATTGAGTTTATCAGGTGTTGAACAATGAGATAGGGATGGTTTATGAGATGTTAAACAACAGAATAGAACATTGTGGAAAAGGTCATGACTTTTTACAAAACTCAAAACCTAACTTTGTTCCAATTTCATTGTGGGAAGAGGGCACAAGTCCGTTAGAAATAAAATAAGACCTGAGTGCTTTTGATGCACTACACAGAATTTCCACACATTTTGTCAGATAGACCTAACATGTGGGAGGATGTCATTTTATTTTCAAATGTATTTATTCATAGATCTGACATTTTAAACAACCTCTGCATGCCTGAAGAGTTACAAAGCAAACAAATTTTCTATCATATTCCATAGGTTTATGGTTCTTTCATGTTCCATAGGCTGTTCGATCTGAGGACTATTCACTTGCTGTCTTTCTTTCTTCATCTCTTGCATTCCCGAAGCCTGAACCTGGACCTGGGAGTATAGGCACAGATTTATATGCATGCCCCTCCTTTGATGGCAGGGTAAATATTCACACAGACAGCCAAGGTGCCCCCATCATTACCCATGTGCTGTGTGTTTGCCCACCAGTTAAATTCTTAGGGGGGTTGTTTGGTGAGATGAATGGGGCCAAAGTGCTGAAGGACATATCGGAGTTCAGCAAACAAAACCTTCCCTGATTGGCTCAGGAACGGCCCAGTCCAGTGGGCAAAGTTAGCAGCGATGATGAGGAAGAGGAGGAGGGTGGGGGTGGGGGGAAGCCATTGTAGGGCTTTGCCTGTCAATTAAGATTGATGTGAATGGCTGGGAGGTGGATAGTGCCCAGTTGTGCTTGCCATCTCATTGGTCCTGTTGGATCTGTGGAGATAGCTAAGGTACTGTTCACCTCAAACAGGAAAAACCCTGTCAATATTCATCCATTTAATAACCCTGAATTGTGCTGCTCACGGTGCCTTTTGAAGACTGTGGGGTCTGCATTTCCCTTTGATGTACTTTCATTGTCAGACTCTCTATCTGAAATCTTCGAAGACGGAATTGGTGACATTTTCTCTTTTTCATTCATTCAATCCAACCTCAAAGGATTCCAGCAGTATTTCTCTG
>NW_018127903.1:2184322-2185585 GCF_001952655.1 Monopterus albus | reverse complement strand
ATATGTGCTTTGCCTAAAGCATATTCCTCTGTGTGTAGATTGCTCCAGTTTAGCTCCATTTCTTAAAATCAGAAACACAAAGATGCACTCACCGAAGCACATTTGCAGAAATGGATATTAACATGCTCTCTCTGCACACGCAAAGACAGCGTTGGATACTGATAGCTGATTTGTGTACTCACTTTCCAGCATGCCGCTACTATAACACGGTAACTCAGTGTTTATAGCTTCCTTGCAAGATCCTCACTGAAAACTATCAGTATGGGACAATAGAATTTGTTGACCCATAACACTGAAGCTGGCTTGTAAAATAAAGTTAATACCCAGCAATATGACTATTAATATTATCATTTGTAATTAAAGCATCAAAACCCATGAGATTCCACTGTAGTGAGCATAATATGCACAATAGAGAAAGAATTTGCTTTTGTTTGCTATAGAATGTAGCAGTGCTCCACTTTTAATAGTCTATTTGTGAAAAAGAAAGGATGTGCAAATCTGGGATTTACTTATGCCCAAGGTATTATGTTACAGTGGAAAGATGATTATCCTTGATGTGCTGAATAATGACACTAATTATATGTTTAATGCAGGCTAGTAGCTGTCAAGACATGACAAGGTTAACACTGTGTATTGATCCAGGGATCAGTCATACAGCTCCAAAGACAGCTGATTAAAATGGCATTTGAGCAGAGTTTATTTTTATATCAGTAACTTACTTAACACTCCCAGTAGAACAAAAGCAAACTCTGTCTGGGTCCCATAATGCCAGTCAAGGTTAACACTGTCAGTTTCCCTGCAGGCTGTGTTATTCTGGCATTGCTCTAGCCCTTTTCCTGCATTTTACACAAGAGGGGAGAATTGTGGGTAGTGGTGTCTTATTCTATTAGTTTTTGTCAAGTTTTTCATATACAACCAGTAGTTGTTTCTCCTTTTTTTATAGATAGTGTTAATGAAGTGTGAGTGTGTTTATAACTCACACTTATAGTTTTGACAAGAGGCTAGCTTGCAAAGAATTTCCATTGCAGGTTATAGTTGTAGTACAATTAACATGTGACAAATAAATTGTATGTGACCATAAATTATATTGCATGACATAGAGTCGCTCTAAATTTATTTGAGAATGACATTAAGAAAAGGTTTTTGCTGCAGCCACTTTCAAACAATCACAAATGAAACATTACATCGTACGAAAGCTTTTTCTTAGGACTGGTGGCACAGTGAAGAAAGTGACTGAGCTCACCTGGTAGTCACCAGTACAAT
>NW_018127903.1:2136963-2184090 GCF_001952655.1 Monopterus albus | reverse complement strand
AAACCAAGGTGAGTCTGTGTGATCTGTTTGTTATTAGCATCATTTCCAACATCTTATGTGTACATTTTGTAAAAGTAAAGTGTTACGGCTTTGGCTAGTGAAAATTTATTGGAGTTCTGGTGGTTATCTAAATGGGATTTCCCCATTTGCTTTAAATTTGAATTCACTTCTACAAAGGAAAGTTGTGTTACAGTGTTAATTAATTCAGTGATAGCACCTCCTCCGTCACCTTTTTACTTCAACTTATCTGATAAACATATGAAATATGTTTACTGTGATGCTAATTAGCCTGAAAAATGTAAAGCAGAGACTTGAGCCAAGGCAGTCATCATATGAAGTCTATGCAGTAATAGCAAGCAGAGTCCCTGTGAAATGAATACTGTGGACTTTCCCTCACTATAAAATATCTTTCAGGATTTGTCTGGAGAACAACATAACTATAAAGCCCACACTCCTGAGCACACAGCTGTAATGTCTAACAACTTCTTCCATTTCTACTTCTCATATTCAACTAATTTGAGTCTTCCCGTCTCTGTGTTGCTGTGTGCTCTATACATCTCCACCCATCATTCCCTCACATTTTCACTCCGTGCACTCTCACTCTGGAGGACCTATACACTGGCAGATAAGAGGAAATAAAGTCTCGTCGGCACAATTTGAAGCGTTACTTTGAAGCTGAATGTGAAATAGCAGCTCCGTTCCTCTCTGCTCCTCTCCGACTGGTAAAATAAGGGCCCTCTCGTTAAAAGCACTTTACCTGTGCTCCCTTTATGGATCATTGCTCTCATTAACCAGATTTGGGGTTACATTCAAATCACAATTACTCCAAGGACTAACTGTTAATGGGCACAAGGGTTGAAAGAGTAAGAGAAATGTTTCTGACATTTTTTTATATCTCTCTTTGAGCCAGGATGAGAACACATCAAAAGGTGTAAGGTGAATCATAAACTAACCTAAACCTGAATGGGGATTGATTTCAAAGACACGCAATATTGAACTGTACCTGAAATCACAGCCAAAAAATTTAACTTTATGCTAGATTTTAATCTTGTGATCTACTAGAAGCTGTTGCTTATATAAGGATTATATGTTTAAAATGTAGAACTGCACTTCTTCTCCAACTGAACTAGTAACTAGTCACATCCTTGCCCTTATATGACCTTTCAGTACTTAGAGAGTGAGACTTTCTGTATGTGAATATGCAGCACACATTACTGTGTGTGAATGTGTGATCGTGTGCATTTGTCTGGGGAGTGTTGTATATGTATCAGACTGTCAAGAACCCCTCTTGGGTCTTACTGCACAATGCCAAGAAGAGTGCAGGCAAGATTCTTTCATCTGCTCACCACAGAAATCCTGCTGGGTGTATGCGTGTGTCAGGGCGTATATGCATGTGTGTTTATGTGTATGTGTGTGTTGTCTGTAGGGAGATATGTCACCTTGGGCACACAGACAGGAAACATACATTTTGTACTGCAGGTACAATAACTATTCCTAACTCGATTAACTAGGTTTGCACTTTACATCAGCTGTTCCTCATGTAATGATATACCTCTTTAAAGCTCACAGGCTCACTTTATGTGTCTTTTTTTTAGTTAGTTATCTCCTGACTGCAGCAAGGCATGAGAGTGATATTATGTTTTTCATTAATGACCAAAACAACCAGAAACAGTAGATATTTCCTCATGATGTATATGACTATTTCAGGTAAACAGAATATAGAGTAAGCATGTAAATTTGCATTTGTGTGTGTGTGAGCATGCACATGGCTGCCCCTCACTGCTACTATGTTGCCTGTGTTTATATATACAGTTTTATCATGTGAGTGAGGACCTCTCCTGGTGACTGCCTAGGGCAGTAGCACAAGATGTAATCCCATGTATGCCTCCAGTCTCTCAGCTGCCTGCGCAGATGTGGAGGAACGTTTTAGCCCCTGCAGTGTGCCGTAGGGCACAAATGCTCACCCTCCTGTACTGCTAACAGACAGCAGCTGCCTGGTGCAGTTCCGACAGTTTCTTCCTAGCACTCACCATTTGTGTGTCACTCTTTCTACATGCTGTATCTGTGTGGCACAGTTCCATTTGAAGCAATGAGAGATGGCTTAAGCAGGGAGAAACTGACTTTTGACAGCTATTTTATGCAAACTTTCCCAAATTTGTATCAGTTACTGGAGGTGATGAGCACACTCTTGCCTGAAAATCAGATCTTCTCTATAGCCTTATCTTGATCACCACTTGGTTGTGCAAAAGCTAAAGAATATAGTAAGTAAAGCATGCTTGTGGTGAAGCTAAGATGCCATGCACTGACTGAAAACATGCAAAGTGCAAACATCCTTAGTGCTGAGTAGCTTTATTCAGTAGATACATATCACTTAAATAAACATCAAGAGAAACTATCCAAGCTATTGCTGCATTCTTAAAAATATTGGAAGCAGATTTTCCGGTAAACAGCTAAGGTCATCCTAGCAAGATTTTTATGTGAAAATTCATTTGATATTTTGGCCTAAATTACACCATGGGGCAGAATCAGTAGAATAATCCCATCCTTTCTTTCTGACACCCTGTTGTTTTGCCCTAAATGCATTCTGCTCTTGGGTATCGGAACCTACAGTACATACACTGGTACGTCATGTCGTTATAAATATTAGGACCTGACACCACTCTTCTGACAAAGTCTGGAGACAGCATTCTTCTCATCTCTTATGTCTTCTCATGCTACCTCGTAAGCCACAGCCACCCCCGGCCTTGGTACGTCATGTCGTTATAAATATTAGGACCTGACACCACTCTTCTGACAAAGTCTGGAGACAGCATTCTTCTCATCTCTTATGTCTTCTCATGTGGAATTTAAAAAACAACAACAATCACATTTCTGAGCTGCTAAACACCAGCGCTGTATATGCAGCTTGCTGTAATGTGGCCAACACCCAGATGCATGTCACCTCACATAGGTTCTAGTTTTTTAATTTGAAATTTCGGAATTCACTGTGCTGAGCTAAACTTTTTTCTCCCACTTTTACACTGGCATTGATTGTATGGCAGAAACACCTTTACCTTGCCTGATCAATATGTACTGTCAAAGTGTAGATGATCTGCTGAATTAATCAGATGGGAGAATTCCATTCACTTGATATTGTCATAGGTGCTTTTACCATTTGCTGTGAAATCTGTCACAGCTTATTTCCTTTCTGCCTGTGTCCTTATTCTTTCAACTGTTTTATTATTACCATGGCCTGACCTCCCACGGTGCTTATCGAGTGCTCTGATGAGGTTGTCAAGGAAGGCAGGAGGAGTGACAGGTGGTCCTGATGATAACTATCCATCCACCCCTTCCATCTCACCATGGTGCAAGCCTCAACTGCTGATCTCATCTCTGATGTCTATGGTTCCAACTGAACACAGCAGAAAGGTAGATCAATAGGTGTCATAATCGATAGGTCAGAATGTGGAATTGCTGAAAGGTCACAGTCGAATGATTTTCACATTATTGCTCTGGAACCTTTCTGCTGGTACATGCTGATCATTAACTATGAAACCCTCCAGGATGCCAGCACCCCTGCCTGGTTTTAGTAACATCACCGAATCCTAATTATTAGTTCTGCTCTAGCTGGAGGGACAGACGGCAACATTTTCTTCATCTGTGTAGTATGTGTTATGTTAAGATAGCTGCTTGGCCCTCACACCCATGACCTGTCTCTCTAAGAGACAATTCCTTGTTAGGAGAAAGTCAGCTTGCCCCCTGCTGCATGGAGCTGCTGCCATACAGCCATCATTAGTGAGTGACAGTGCAGTATGTGGCTGCACCACAATGTTCTCAGACTAGCATTCTTGAGCTCCGGGAGGCTATCCTGGAGCTGTATGGGGTCCAAATCACAAACCTTACACCACTCAGCTGAGAGCAATCCTGGTCCACCATTGAGCTTAGCAAGACATCCACCTGAGCTCTCGGCTCTGCAGGGGAATGAGGACAGTATCACCCGGTTGAGCTAAATCTGATTTTCACCTCTGTCTAGACTGGTATGAAGCTATGATGGAGTTTTGACTGGCTTGAGGATTGCAGTGTCATGGGAGTGACAAAATGGATGTCAGGAGTCGGCTTAGGCAAACTATTGTATATTGTGGAATGCTGCCATACTGTATTTTTCAAACTTGAGTGATAGAGGTGCGAACAAGACCCTGCCACTTTTTCCTTATAATCTTTTGTACTTGGTATACCAATATATGAATATCCTTGGTTGACCGTGAGTTAGTGTGGAAATGAGATCTGCAATACAAATTGAAGAAATTGAAAACCAGACAGTTACATGCATGTTCAGTGCTGAAAAATGAGACCATCACTGTGGCCAAGCAACTACACAGCTTTCCTTTGACCCTCTAAACCCGTTTTGTCCAGCACTTCTTCCCTGAAATGGCATTAGCATAAATCTCCAACCCATAGAGGTAATGATGGCGTGAAATTATGGCTGCCTCAGCAGACCTTCTTCCCCTTTCTGCTCTCCCTCCCTCTAGGTCCAAGGCCTCAGCCTTCGAATGAAACCATCTCCCATGCCTTTTTTTCCTCCTTCCTCTCCTTCTCTCTTCTCCCTTACTTCCTAGTTCCATTCAAAGGGAATGTGTAACTGAATTTGAAATTGAGTGCCCCTCTTTCAAGGACCACAGCTAATGAGACATTTTGCCTTGAAATCTAGGCTAGGTGGGGGAGACCCTGATGAGTGAGGCCTGGAGATGATAGCCACCCTGTATGTCAGGTGTAAGGCTGTCCAGATGAGAAGGAGAAAGGTGGTTTCTATAGGAGTGAAAACTAAGGATACGTCTTTATAGAATGAGCACCCTTCTCTGGGTCACCTGGGGCTGCCATTGTGAATCCAAGAGCTGGTATGAAATAGTACGCCTGTGTGATCTGCATCTACAGTATGTGCAAAGAAAAGCTATGTTGGGTAAAAAAGAAGGCCATAATGGTCTTCTGGAGAGAGATAGGTAACAATTTGATTGAGATGGAAGAAAGTACACTGGAGTGGGTCAGAATGAGTTGAGGAAGGATGGAGTGTGGAGAGATGGAGAGGAGAGTCGAGCCCATAGAAACAGGTATACTTGACAGTTTGCGGTCGAGGGATCATCCAAGAGACGGCGCATGTGTGCAGTGATGAAAGGAATCAAGAGCTTTGCATCCTAGGGGTCCTCCCTTTAATCAGGGGCCCTGAGGAGAGAACCTTGCAGCCTATGGGCCCCTGGCCATTACTAGCCACTGTCATGCTAATGAAAGAGGCTCAGGGTGTGAATGGAGAGGCTAGCTTGTTACCAGCGTGCTAATTAATGCATGTGGCTGGTGTGTGCATGTGTGTGTGTGAGTGAGGGTTTTATGCATTTTAATGAGGTGTCTGTGTATGTGTGAGAGTGTGTATGCATGTCAGGGTGACAGGGATTCAAAGCATGGAGTGAGACGGATGTGCAACCAGGTTTAAAATAAGGGCTTGAGTGCAGAACACAGCAGATGCATCTAGAAATGGTGTGCAAATAATTTATTGGAAATTACCTGCAGCTGAGATAAAGTCTGTACTGTGAAAATATGTTTTAGGCTTCAAAGTGCAGTGTAAACCAGCTTAAAGGACTACGATAGACTCTGAATTGTCTATACACCGAAAAGCGTGTGCAGATTCTGTATCGTCTATTATTAATAAAAGTAATCAAGAACTATAATTAATAAATGTAATTATTACTAGTATTATTTTAATGCATAGAGATAAAGCTGCACTGTCTTGATCAGTGTGTAGTGAAACATTCCTGTTTGATTTATTTTCTTATGATGGGCTACATCACACTGACTGCTGTTTATCAGTGCACTTGTGTCTGTCACGTCCCAGGCTTTATGACAAAAAATTATCCTTGGAGATCCGTCAAGGGTCTCACCTCAGACAACCCTGTCTGTCTACTCCGTGTTCCCACGGACGGATGGATGGGGGACTTGTGGATGGCCACAGGCGCAGCATATGGCCTTAGGCCACAGTATTGTCTGAGCTGTTTGCATTGTTGCACGTGCCACTCAGACAAGACATAGGGGTGTGTGTCAGGGCAAAGGGAGAGCCATAGAAGTCCGTGACCTTTTCATTTGCTGGTGGCCTCTCTCACAGGCCTCTATGTCGGCGTACATGCACCATTCTATGATTTGGGACTCTATCAATCTCATCTGTATTGACAAGGGGCATGTTTGCTGGATTCAGTTTGAATGATGTAGCCCAAGAGGAAAGTCCAGAAGCAGAGCTTTGTTATAAAATGCCTTACAGACACATATGAAGATATTATTTCCACAATGGGGGCTGAGATAAATTAGGTTAAACGCTCTGAGGTTATGGCCTGTGAGAGAATTATTACTATGCCTGAAATGTGAAATTTTCATCTCTGAAGAATTAATATTATTTCTAGAGCATCAACATGAATATCTCACATGATGTGATCTGGTACAGAAGTGATACACTAATGAAATATAATCAAAATTTCTCCATCAATCAGCTTATATACAATTTTAAACAGCCTTTTCCTATGTGTCCTCTGACAGTTTAAGGTCTCACCTTTTGCACAGAAGTAAAAAAAAAAAAGGTTTAGTGTTGAAGTAATGTTAACAGTAGAGGCATATAAAGTCTGTTATTGTAAAATAAAACCCTCCGTTCTGCCTATCTTCAAGGCAGCTGCCTGATTAACAGAGTCACTGTCTCACTTCGTGATAGCTAAATACACTGGAGGTCCTTACATTTTGTTCCAACAGTACTGTGTCTCATATCCCACCCCACCCCCAACCTTGTCCACAATTTAAAGTACCATTATAAAAATGTCAAGAGGTCCCTCTTTCTCATCCTGTCTGTCAAAATCATGTGCCATTATGCAAATGAGTGTGTGAACACTCTTTAAGTTTTGCATATGCTATAGGCAATACTGAATTCAAACAATTACTGAATTATTCTTAGAGATGCATATTGCACATGTACATTTTTGAAAAAGGGAATATTTTACAACTGCCCTTGAAGGTTAAAACATTATCCCTGCCTCATTTTTAACAAAGTAATATTTTTTGTGCAAAGACTGATTACTTCAATTTCAGCATTTCTTCAAAGTTGTTTGTGATTAAAAAGGCAATTGTCTATTTTTCAATTCTTCTTAATACATTTATATGATTAAAAAGTTTTCAACAAAAATATACATAAAATTAAATCCCCATACTATCTACTATCTTTTGAATCAGAATTAGAAGCAAATAGATAAATGACCAAATCAAAATCTGTTCAACCTACACAAGTGAATCAGACACGTGCTCAAGTCCTGAAAATATTCTTCGAGTTAAGAGGATTTTCATCCATTGATACATTTAACTGAGCAGATCACACTAAATGGTCCAACGCCAGCACCAGTTTGAATTGGGTTTAAAGTGATTTTCTCAGTTACTATTAGATGGAAGTGCATATGTGATTTTATCCTTTGACATTTCTTAACTCCTTCTTCTTTCACTGGTCTTAAATGCATTTGAATTGCAATATCTGGAGTGGATTTGCACTTCTGCAGAAATGGAAATAATGTGTGTGAGAAAAGAGGAAAAGAGGGACATAAGAGCTTAAAATAGATTTTTTTTTGTGAAAAGCATGGATGTACCAGACATAGAGGTCAACCTTATAGCGTGCCCGTTTGGAGGAGGGATCATTTAAGCCATTACCCATGACTTTAACAGCAGTGCTTCTTATATAATGGCAGAGATCCTCCTATCGAAAGCACATGAAAAGAGCTATGTGTATCCTTCTGCTGCACCTGTACTATACAGAATGTTACAGCATTACATAAAATCAAGGACAAATATCTTCACCGCTCGATGACACATCAGGGTATCCTTTAGTGTAGAAGGCGCACAGAGAGACAGAGAGGGGACCAGAGATCAGGCCTTCTGTTTTGACAGTCCTCAACCAGAGCATTGCTCCATTGTTTGTTTATCAGAGTAGAGGAGTCATGAATGTGGTTTGAGTGACAGTGAGTCCAACGTACACTGACATGTGGAACTGCTTCACATTTCCTCTAATTGCTCTGCATTGCCCGAGCTTTGCACACATGTAGAGCATGGTAAGAGGCGCCTCTTTTTAGGTCGACACAGAGGGTACTGTGATTCGGAATACAAAGAGAAAAGGAGACAAGGGGGGAAGATGAAGAGCAGCAGGAGGAGAAGGGCTTGAAGAGGAGGCATTCTATTATTCCTCATAGACTACTCTGAAGGACAGAGGGGTGATGGCCTTGTTTGTACAACTCTGTGGCATAATAATGTGCTGCATTAAATCTCTGGCCAGTTTAAGCATAGGCATAGTGCCAGCAAACTATGACATCAGGTACATTTAACCAATCAGGTGTCAATGATGCAAGTTATAGGGTTTGTGAAAACATCCAAATGTAGAAACAAAGAAGCGGGTGTGAGGGGTACACTACAGTGGCAGATATGGTGTCAGTTGTGATTCATGGTGCGTTGAAAAGCACTGAGATTGGAGGAAATCCTTGCAAGGAAGGGGAAAAAGCCTCTATCCTTGCTGATGCTATTTTAATTAAATAGTTGCTAGGTTACATCGTGCAGAACGACAGGGGTGGGTGGTGTGGCACAGGCGCCTGGGTGAGGGGAATAGTGTGTGTGAATACACTGAATGTTTGTGTGTGTGTGTGTGTGTCTGTGTGAAGGGTCATGTCTCTGAACAATGAAAGCACATCCCTTTCTCCACACCCAATCTATAATAAGGATTTCAAATGTGAGACATATTGACATGAAATACAGTGAGAGCGATTTTATGCTCTCTAAACGCTCTCTAGCCCTCTTCCTCTCCTTTGCTCTCTCCCCATCCTCATCTGTCTTCTTCATTTTTCTCTCACAGATCAGAGGACGAGGGGAAGCCCTCTTTCATCTCCATGATGGTGCTTTTCACCTCCACTGGTGACTTACCATGGACTGGTGCTCCCATCGCACCCTAGGATGCCAGACGGTGGAGAATGCATGTGTGTGCTGGCAACCACTCCTGTTTCAGATACCCCTCTACCCAACATACACATACACACACCTACTTCACAGTCCTTTAGCACTCCACTTCCAGACTCTGTCCAGGACTCTGACCACACAGAAACCCAGACAGGGCACTGATGGATGGGGCTGGAGACAACAGAGATCCCCTTGATGTTGGTAATAAATCCAACAGGCCCTACTGAATAAGGCAAAGTCGCATCTCTCTCATTGACTTCAGGCTGAAGGGTGTGTATTTATCTGTGGGTTTGCCCTTTTTTCTTTATTCTCAACAACCCTCCCTTGTCTCCAGCTCTGCCTTTCCTTCCTCCTCTACTTCTTCCCTCTATGCTCGCAGAAATAATGCCATAATTTACAACTTTGCATGGTAAAAATGAATGATGGTTTCTTTTCTTGCTTAATATGCATTTGCTGCTACCAGATAATAGTCTTTTTGTAAGAAGAAGAAAAGAAATACCTTCAAAAGGAATTGAGTTTTTTTATGTTACATTCTCTCCCTAATGTGCTAAAAGTGATATATAATGCTCAGTCTTTCATTAGAAACAAAACTGATAATGATGAAAATGTGCAGCATTCTTCTATAGCTGCTCTCTTTTCATATTCTTGAGTGAAATATTGCAGGGTGGAAAAAAAATGTTTTTTTTTTCTTTTTCTTTTTCCATAGGTATGCTGGCTTTATAAAGGGGAAACACACACACACACACATACAGGCACACACACAAATAATTTTGCAAACATCCTTTCCAAAAACATCTATTCTTGATGCATATACGTTATAAATATGTATTCCATGTCTCTGCCACAAACAACTATCTCTCTTTTACGTTCACGCGCTGTAGTAGAAGAGACTGAGACTACAGTATGTGTGTGTTCTGCACAAGAGAAGTTGGAGCTAAGTGTTCAGGGGCCAGTTTCCCATGGGAACATGTAACATGACCTATGACCAGAGGTCAGAGGCTGTTTGAACTAACAGGGTGTCAATACGCGACCTTATCACAGACAAACACAGATCAAATGGTATATTAACTCCGAACAAGGTCTTGTTTTGAATTTAGTTTGATGAACTGACAAGATTACACATTTTATAAACATGATCCTATTTATAGTTATGCTGCTTCAGAATTTAAGGACAAAATGCAGTATAACAATGGTCATTTCCATCATCTTATGACAGAAAGATCCAAGATGTTATACAAATACATTTTTACCATCTTTACCAAGTCAAATCCAGCAGACTGGGGATCACCTTAAATAAAACTGCACACATATGTTCAGATAAGATTTTATTATTGTTGAATAGTCCCTTTATTATGACACAATGTGCCATCAAGGGCACATATCACTGTCCTGCATGGAAATGAACATAATCAGAAGTGGTCTATGAAGAAAGTACAATCATGCGGAAACCAAGGGTATTTAAGGAACAATCTAACTGATGGATATAAAATATATTTCTTCTTTTATCCAGAATAATGTTCAGAATGTGCTGCCTTCATTCCAATCAGTTTTACATTTCTGAAAAACAATGCAGAGTTACGTAGTTTTAATTAGGAACATAGCCTGGCTTTACAGCAACATGTGGGCGGACCTGGAGGTTGAAGTGCTCCCTGAATGCAATGTGCATCATCAGCCTAATACAATTTAACAGAGAAAATTAGGTCTGCTGGACCTGAGGCACGCAGGAGAACAGGATTCCTGAAGCTAGATGATGCAGATTCCAGTAGCCTGTGTTTGTATGTGTGTATGTTTATATAAGTGCATTTGCTAGAGTTTAGAACCACAAAAGAATTGATTATAGAAATATGTTTGTTACTGTATTCATTCTTATATTTGGGGGAGTAGAAAGGAGAAAAGCCCTGAGAGGAAACAATGATGTAGGCTGCAGCCCCTTTGTCCTAGTTTGAGCACCACATTTACCAAAGTGCATCAAAGTGTCAGCAATTCAAACATGAAAAATGGATGAAGACAATGGTGCACTTCTCACAATTTTTTAATAAACTGTCAATCAAACCGCTGCATGAATGACTCTAATATCATATGATGCAGCATTCTATATCAAAAATCCTTTCAATGCTGATACCTCCTCTCGCGCCATCTCATTAACACTATCATCATTTGGACATGAAAGGAGAATGCTGCACCATTGCCAAGGAAAAACCTTGATCTCTGAGCATTTGCATTAGCCACCTAGTTCCACTGGATGTATGTGCGCGTTATCAAGGTGCTCTCTGATTGGAAGGCACTGAAAAGCTGGCATTGTGCTAATGCTCAAAGCAAGCAGGCTCTCCTCCTTTCCCCTCCAAACACTATCACACTCACTTGGTGGCACTAGGGGGCAGTCCTCTCTGTTAAGAAGGCATCTACAGCAAGATTTTCAATAAGGGAAATGGGGCACATTAAGTATATATATTAGAAAGACCTTAAGCTGTGCAGTTTACATACAGTGTACACAGTGCACATAGAGTTGTATGACTCGTGCTAATTCATTTGGGATATACCATTAATCCGTTTGTTGTTTTTCTAGTAAATCATGGACTACATATACAATACAAAAGACAAACTATAAAATACACTCATGTTGAGACAATAATAAACTGCACTCTGCCCACATTAGCTTTATTCTTAGTTAAAAAAGCCAAGATATATTAGGAATAATATAATTTGTATAATATATATAAAACAAAAAAAAAGGGGGGGTCCAAAAAGTACTACTTAATTTAAGCACTAAATATGTGGATACATGCACACACACATACACACACTTGAAGGAGTTATACTATAATGCCATGTCTGTGGCAGTGTCTGTCAAGCGGCTGCTAATTAATGGGCCTACAACAACGGAGCACAGAGACCCCAGAGGAACAATGTTCATCTAGATATGAATCAATGTAAAAGCAGCAGTGATTACCACAAAGGCAGTCAGCCATTTCATATTTCTAGCACAAGGCAGTGGACCTCAAATTTTAACCATGAGATTGAAATTTACTTTGCTTGGTGAGAAGCTTAATCTCTTTCTTTTCCCTCGCCGTTTTCCCGTTTTGCCTATAAATGGTGCACATTTAACTCATTTTGTTACATTATAATACACAGACAACAACATTAATGAATATTTTCCAAATGTGGGGATTTGAATGTTTAAGAATTAGTGGCTATATCAGTGGGATAACATGAACAAAAGTAAAAATAAATTTGGTCCTCCACAATGCTAGGCTTTCTTAAGTGTTCCTCATGTGCCTAAACCTTGTTGTCTATTGTTATTCTCCTCTATCAGCTGATACAGACAAACCCGCATCCATACAGATTATATATTTGATGCAAACAAAATCTTCACACCTCCTGTGTTATTCTCCTCAGCTCATTATTGTTTGTTATGAAAAATAGCCTCCTGTTGTATCTCAGCACACTTTTAGTGTGTCTTGATTTTTCTGTGTTACCCAGTAAAAACATCTGTGAATTGTTCCTGCATTTACTTTAAACAGCACTTTTATCTCAAATGTCTGTAAAACAGTTATTTCACTTATGAATTGTGTCATTACAGGTCTCTCTTTAACACACTTTTATTCTAATTTATGGAATGTATAAAGCATCTTGAAAATGTGCTAAACAAATGATTAAAACTCAGCTATTATCTCCTTTTTTCTGAAATGTCAGTTTTTCACAAGCCTGTCTGTGGCATCTAAAGACAGCTGAATGTTTTATGCTACCTTTTCATTGGTTGTCATGGTAATGAAAAGAAGATAATTCTTGTATTACATTTAAAGTGACTGCTTCATGCTGATTTCAGTCAACCAGTCCAGCATTCAATTCAGTAGGGATTTTTTTTCTTCTTTTTCTTATCTTTGTTATAACTTGGAGGTATCCTTGTATTAAAAAAAAAAAAAAGTAAAATATGTATTTAAAAAAAAAAGGTCAGAGAAGTTCAAGCAATGTGAAGTGTTCTCTTGTAGGCCATTCACTATACAAGGTCAGGCCAGTCATGAAGTATAGTTGCTGCTTCTCCCAATCAACATGAGGGTGGGATCGCCATTCTGTGGCAGACAGAAAGCACACCATTATCGTGTCACCTCTCCAGAAGCTTCCCAGTTCTTCTGGCAGCGCTGGGGACAGAGAGGAGGGAGGGTCTGTGCTCCCTTTCCTGAAGCGGAGCTCCATGACACTCTATGGAGAGGGGACGTCGGTGAATAGGCCCCACTCAAGAGGAATAAAGAAACCTCTCCATTGGTTTGTTTTGGAAGCTGTCTTATTGATCTGTCTACCTATGAATGAATGCATCGGCCCAGTTTTCCTGCTCATGTGGACAATGGCACTTAAGGCCTGCATTAACTGGCCCAATGTTATTCCCAGAGAATGGCGTGCATTAGGTGGAGTATGGGAGCGTTCATCATTTCATCCCTCTGTAACTCCACTAACCTTTCCCACACGAACAGCAATGCCAGGGTAAAAAAAACCCAACAAAAAACAAATAAAAAAAATCAATGGCCAATGACTGCCTCAATCAATGCTAGTTTGCACAAGAGCACGTTCCATAATTACAGTGATGCTGAAACACAATTACAGTATTATTAAGCACCTTCATACAAACACTAAAAAAAAAAAAGACCCATTAAGAAGCCACAGTAAAAACCTGTACTGGTTTAGAAAGAGGTGCTCATGTGTTTTTAGTCTCCAAGTACAGAATAAAGCAGTGGGGCTTCAGAAAGGGAGATCTGCATCAAAACATTTTGTAAGGATTGAAAATGTGTATTTGATTGGATACATATCATAATTTTCTTCAAGCACGTTCAAGCATGAATTACCCTAACAAGGCCATAGCACAAAAAACTGCTCAGAATTAAAAGCCAAAAAGAAACTGCACTTTGAGTTAAGGGTTTTTTTTTTAAACACTCTTATCTTGGTATAAAATTAGTCAAATTCCCTTAATCCCTGCAAAAGCATTATGTGCCTGGTAGACCATTTAATGCACAGCTAAAACAAATCAGTTTTGCAAAGCACATGTATGCCGAAAAAGTACTAATTGCTCTCAACCACATTTCAAGGATGTTTACTCCGCTTGGTATGATTCAGAAGGATGGAGACTTAAGGAGGTTCAACAAGGAGAGACAGTGAGTTTTCTTTGAAGCATCATTTGTGAAGTTATCAGTTACCTCTTACTAGGGCCAGAGTACCAGCACAGTTCAATAAGAATACTGACTTGCTGTCATGTATTGACTTAAAAAATTGATCAAAGTGAACATGAACGTATTAAATAGCCACACTCAGATTTTCTCTTTGGCCACTCAGGAACAACTACCAGCATTAAATTATTGTTACCAATAAATCCATCTGAAATACTTCTTAAAATGACAAACGCCCCCCCACAATAAAAGCAATAGATCCTTGCACTGAGTGTACTAGTATTACCAATCACATGTAAAGCTTCATAAACAAACCCATCTCTCTGTTGTGCTTTTGCTGAGGCTATATGGTATATGAAACTAGGACCACTACAAAAATAAAAAAACAAACAAAACAATTTATTTAAGACAAAAACTAAAACACAAATAAACATGAAAGAACAACAATGTGTGTAATTTACTTTATGAACTCAACAATGAATAATAAACACTTTCAGTGGTAGCAAAAAGAAACAATGCCTCATCAGGCCAGTTAATTCTGAATGCATCCCAGCTACCTGTGAACTGAAATAACCACACTACTAAGAAAAAAGGTTAATTTGCAACTGATTTATCAAACACATTCTCAAAACTGATTTAAGTTATCAAGCTCTAATAAATTAAAGTGTCTACTGTTAAAATCAGTAATGTTTACAGGCCTCAGCATGTGCAATAAATACAAAAACAAAGACAAATCAATCAATAAAAACAGTCACTAGGACAAATTAGATTTTGCTTGACAGATTGAACAGATGGTAGCAGACAGGTAAAGAAGCGCAGGGGCGTAGGGATAGGAGGTGTTAATTCAACACACTATACAAATCATTTTCCTGAAAACAGTCCAGAAATTAGGCAGGATTGATACATTCATTATGTGCATATTCTCCATCATTTAAACGAGACAAACGGAAACTAAGACTTTCAAACATCAGGAGCGAACAATGTGATATGCTGCTGCTTGACCTTGTAAAATGTGTTCCATACAAAACATCATGGCAAACTAAAATGCCAGAGAACCACAAGACAGCGTGACCTGCAATTAATCTGGCACCACGTACCCTACATTCGTGAAAAGACTGGACAATCAAGCAGGCCCAGTGCATCATCAGCACAGTGACTGTGCGTACATTTACCAAGAATTACAGCAGATGGTGTAAATATCGCTATGTCTCGTTGTGAACCAGAACTAGTGATTCCCTCTTTATCGGTATGGATCAACAGAAAACAGAAGGCCGCAGAGTTGCAGTCCATTTGTAGTTTCAAACACCAAATCTACAGCCATTGGAACAGGACGAACAGACTCACTTGGCACCGTTTTAAAAATCAGTCAGCTTTTACAAAGCAACAATTTGATCCATTTAAAAAAAAAGAAAAACAAAAGTTGCTCTCAAATGAATTAAAAGCAATGGCTGGGTAAAAACAAAAAAAAAGGAAAGCAGAACATAAAGGCAGTAGCTTATCAACAGTAGTTGACATCATCTCTTCATCACAATGCCCTTTCAGATTACAGCCGA
This sequence comes from Monopterus albus, assembly GCF_001952655.1. Lineage (NCBI taxonomy): Eukaryota > Metazoa > Chordata > Actinopteri > Synbranchiformes > Synbranchidae > Monopterus > Monopterus albus. The sequence continues at coordinate 2,168,393 of NW_018127903.1, read as the reverse complement.
CCTACAGCAGAGATCCTCCACATGCTGACAGACGCGTTCACACGAGCACAAACCTAGGCTGAGCCCTATGTGCTGTCCTCCCTTTGGATCATCACAGCTGCTCAAAAAGAGCTTGAAATTTTCTCACTGCTTCTAAAAATGGCTCAGTTAAAATCAGGGAGGTTACAATGCAAATTAAAACATCACATAGCCATTGAAACGCCTCTTATTTAAAAACCTTTGTCCTTGATGATGCATTTATATACATCAGTTTCAAGTCCATGAGATTCTCCCCATGAGTTTAACATCTCGTCTTGCTCCTCTGCAGCTACAACTCTTCCTCCGTTGTCCACTCTCTAACCCTGGTTGGCTGACAGTGCTTCCCAAGCAGCCGATCTGGGAATGTCCACAGGCCGCCCCGATCTTACAGACACACTAGTCCTTACAGCGAAATTTTAAGACTATTGCAGACACTTCTGTGGTCCGTGGCAATGGAATTTTAACATTTGAGGAAAAACAGCACATTCTCTTTTAAAACACAAATTTTAAAGTTTTGATAAAAAAAAACAAACTGTTGTCTGTTTCCTCAAAACTTCGGAACACAAGAAAGAAATTAAGATGATTTGTCTGCTAAAATTAAGTCACTCAGTTGCCTCCAAAAACATCTCCAGATTAAATGATATTCTGTGATCTAAATGAAACTTCTAAATAATGTATCAGAGGGAAGTTATCGCTATGATAGACTGATATGTATTAGAATATACACAGCTGGCAGTTTATTGGGTACACCTATCTAAAATTAATGCAGTCCAGTACTATATAGAGACATGGTTCTGTTACTCAGCCTACGGTCATGGTCAAAAAAGGGGGTGGACAAAATAGAAATACCTGTCAGTATAAAGCTATACACCAGAACAACAGGACCACAAGCTGCATCTCCAAAAATAGTCTCTGTCGACAACTGACAACATAGATATTAACTTCACATTTTTTCCAGAATACGTCAGTGATTCATTGCCAATATAATTTTAAAGGGGACTTATTAACCGCTAAAGATAGAAGGAAGTTTCTAATGAGGACAACAATCTGAAATTTTGGTTCCAACTAACATGCATGAAGTTGTAAAAGAATGCATTTAGGGCTTTCTAAAGCAAAATACATCATGAATCTGAAGATGTTGGTGGATCAAACTCATACGATCTGAACTTTCCCCATTGGATCCCCTTAAACTGGTGGAACTGAAAAGAACTGCCATACCGCATTTTAATGTTTAAAATTAACTAATCAGAGATACAGTATCATTAAGATTTCATACAGCGAACTGGATCAGTTACTCACTTTTATGTCAGTACACTGACAATAATCTTCTAATTCGTACTTTAGTCTGTCCATTAAGGTTACAAACGTTGCTCTCCAAATAAAAGGTAGAGGTCATAGTAGCAAAAACAATGCTGAGAGTTCACAGAGTCATCTGTGGAGGAAGCACTAGACGTTGAACCAGGAGTTCAGATGATATGATCAGTCATTAAGAGGTGGATAAAAGGAGGGAAGAACAGGCCTCAGTTGCTGCCACTCAGTCCTTTCTGACCAGGTTGAATATACAACAGTCCTGTGGGGGTCTGGCTGCTGCTGCTGGGTTGCTGATGCTATGCCGCCATAAGATACTGATGGTAAAAGAGGCCAAAGAGGGAGGTGGAGAAGAGGCAGGCAGCAATCCACCAAGTAAAGAAGGAAAAGAGGCCTCGGAAAAGCATGGGGCTGAAGACAGTCCGCAGGCCTCCCAGGGCCACTGACAGCTGGTCTACTGATGCCCGAGCTCCTGTTTCTACCACTGAAGCTGGTGTTGGGACTGCTATCTGTGCTGCCCCCGTTACCGAGTCTGAGTTCATTTCATGGGTGCAGGGCAGGTCTTCTTCAGGATAGACCCACCAGGAGTGTCCACCTGTAACACAGACAGCAAGGTAGCTAGAACTTCCAGAAAGCATGGATTCTCTAAACTGGATAATCATGCAGTGCATGACTCACCTAAGGTTTTTAGCAGCAAAGTTGTATGCAGCAGCATCACCAGCGGTGCCACATACTGTAGTGCGATTACACATAGGTAGTAAAAAACACGTGCAACCTGGGAGAAGAATACCATTACTATGGGCTACAACAAATTAAAGCATTTTCTGAGACCTGGAGGTTCAACACTAAACAGACCACAACTCTTTCTAGTGTACAAATAGGTGCCATATTCTAACTATGGTTAATGTAAATTGATATTTCCCACTGTGCACATCCTGGCAAGAGTACAAGTTGTATCATAGGAGAGGCTGGTCTGCATGACACCATACGGCTAATATTTAGTTGGGTAGCATTTCTAAAAGTGAATGATAGGAGCTGATTTGACTGACCACAGCTGAAGTCAGTCTTAAAAACAATCACAGATAATGTATTTAATTTTCAGTTGCACCACATGTGGGGTGCATGCCTGTTACATAAGGCTCTATGCACTGATGATTATGTTTTGTGCATCTTTCTTTACATTACAAAGTGAGGGCCCTAATTATGTCTAATTGCTTTTAATAAAGGGAAATTGGTTTACGCCTACATTTCTACAACTCTGTAAATCCAGCTAAAAGCCTCCAAATATGTAATTAGGTTACTACTGAATTACAGATCTAAACAACACTCTGATTTTGCATGGCGTGTGTTCAAATAGATAAGTATACATTTTTTACATTAATACTGAATTGCAGTTGGGGATAATCAACATTTCACACACCATCTTCTGCAGATCAACAGTACTTATACGCCCCGCCTCCTTCTTCATCTGGTCTACACCCTTCTGGGCCAGGTTGAGGTAGGCCTGCAAATGATGTCTTATCATAGCGAGCCGGAGCGTACACATCAGTATGATGGCCCATAACCGCAGCGTATCATATGTCTGCTCAGTCATCCTGATAGTAGTAGGAAGACAAGGATTGGAGTGAGATGATAAAGGGATGACAGCTTTGCCGGCTTGCAAACTCAACATGCAATTGAAATTAGAGGTTTAGATACACGTTAGCAAATACATTTAAATTGACATTTAATCCTATAGCCAATCCCTCTCTTTGGTCAGTTAGGAACACTACTTTATTTTAGGAATGTGAAATGTCAGAATAATAGCAGAGAAAAAGATTTATTTCAGCTTTCATTTCTTCCATCACGTTCCCAGTGGGTCAGACGTTTACACACACTCGGTTAGTATTTGGTAGCGCTGCCTTTAAATTGTTTAACTTGAGTCAAATATTTCAGGATGCCTTCCACAAGCTGCTCACAATAAGTAGCTGGAATTTGAGCCCATTCCTTCAGACAGAACCAATGGAACGGAGTCAGGTTTGTAGGATTCCTTGCTCGCACCCACTTTTTCAGTTCTGCTCATAAATTTTCTATTGGTTTGAGGTCAGGCCTTTGTGACGGTCACTCCAATTGACTTTGTTGTCCTGCAGCCATTTTGCCACAACTTTGGAAGTCTGCTTGGGTCACTGTCCATTTGGAAGATCCATGTGTGACCAAGCTTTAACTTCCTGGATGATGTTTCAATATATCCACACAATCTTCTTTCCTCATGGTGCCATCTATTTTGTGACGTGCCCCAGTCCCTCCAGCACCACCACAGCATGATGCTGCCATCCCTGTGCTTCACGGCTGGGATGGTGTTTTTCGGCTTTCGAGCCACTCCCTTTTCCTCCAGACATTACAATGGTCAATATGGCCAAACAGTTCAATTTTTGTTCCATCAGACCAGAGGACATTGCTCCAGAAAATAATATCTTTGTCCCCATGTATAGCTGCAAACCGTAGTCTGTCTTTTTATAGTGGTCTTGGAGCAGTGGCTTTTTCCTTGCCGAGGAGCCTTTCAGGTTATGTCGATATAGGTCTTGTTTTAGTGTGGATACAGATACTTTGGTACCCGTTTCCTCCAGTCTCTTCACAAGGTCCTTTGCCGTTGTTCTGGGATTGATTTGTACATTTCAGACCAAAGTACGTTCATCTGTAGGAGACAGAATGCGTCTCCTTCCTGAGTGGTGTGAAGGATGCGTTGTCCCAAGGTGTTTAGACTTTTGTATTGTTTGTACAGATGAACGTGATACCTTCAGAAGTTTGAAAATTGCTCCCAAGGATGAACCAGACTTGTGGAGGTCCACAATTTTTTTCTGAGATCTTGGCTGATTTATTTTGATTTTCCCATGATGTCAAATGAAGAGGTAATGAATTTGAAGACAGATGTTAAAATACATCCACAGGTGCACCTCTTATTGACTCAAATGATATCAATTAGCTTATCAGAAGCTTCTAAAGCCATGACATCATTTTCTGGACTTTTCCAAGCTGCTTAAAGGCCCAGTCAACTGAGTGTATGTAAACTTCTGACCCACTGGAATTGTGATACAGTGAATTAATCTATCTGTAAACTGCTGGAAAAAATACTTGTGCTGTGCATAAAGTACATGTCCTAACCGACTTGCCCAAATGAGAATTTGTTAATACAGTATGTCATCTGCGGAGTGGTAAAAAAACAAAAACAAAATCTGTTTAATGACTTCAACCTAAGTATATGTAAAAGTCTGACTGTGCCATGTATGTGCTCCATCAATTGGAAGGCAGGTAGTGAGAATTAGACAGAAAGGAAATATAGTAATATGAACAGAGTCAAGAACAACTCATAAGCAAAAGTAAGAGGTGGTGAAATTGGGAGATAAAAAGGTGAAAAGGGGGTATTGTGACATAAAAATCAAACTTAATCAGATTTGACCTTGATGGTATCACAGTCACTGTCGGCAGCAGAAGGAAGTCTGACATGACAGAATTCAAATTTATGCAACAAATGAATGATGGTATCTTACAATGAACAACCAGCTAACAAATGACAGCAGTTAGAGACAGACTAAGGCATGACTAAATATGTTTACAGTCAAATTTTTACCCAAGTAGACAACATGCATATTGTCACTTCATCTGTGAGCTCAACACATTCCTTATCTCATTGAACTGCTGTAAATTCCATTTTCATAACTGCTGTTGCATTCTTTATAACAATTGTCCAGTACAAAAGCGTACTTTTATTTTCATAGTTTGGCAGTGTTGTCCCATCTCTCCTGTTTGAATGGCTGGCAATTAGCTTGCCAGATACCAAGGGAGTCCAACTGGATTACCAGCCAAGTACAGATCAATCATCAAGAAGTATGAGGATATACAGTACACCGATCGGCCACGACATTAACTAACCCATCTACATTGTGTAGGTCCCCCTCGTGCTGCCAGAACAGCTCTGAACTGTCAAGACACGGACTCCACAAGTGTCAAGACCTCTGCAGGTGTCCTCTGGTATCTGACACCAAGACGTCAGCAGCAGATCCTGTATGTCCTGCAAGTTGCAAGGTGGGGTCTCCAGGGATTGGACTTCCATCGGATTGAGAACTGAGGAATTTGGAGTCATTGTTGTGCTCCTCGAACCATTTCTGAACCATTTCTGCAGTGTGGTCAGAAGCATTATCCTGCTAAAAGAGGCCACTGGCATCAGGGAATACTATTGCCATGAAGGGGTGTACTAGGTCTGCAACAATGCTTAAGTGGGTGGTCAAAATAACATCCACAAGAATGTCAGGACCCAAGGTTTCCCAACAGAACACCACCCAGAACATGATACTGCCTCAGCTAGTCTTTGCTCCCCAAGCACATCAGTGAGCCTTGGGCGTCCATGAGCCCGTCGCCAGTTCACAGGTTTTGGTAGGTACTAACCACAGCATAGTGGGAACACACCACTAAACCTGCTGTTTTGGAGATGCTCTGAGCCAGTTGTCCAGCCATCATAGTTTAACCCTTTTCAAAGTCACTCAGATCGTTGTCCTTGCTCGTTTTTCTTGTTTCCAACTCAACAACTTGTGTACAAAACAACACAATTTCAAAACACATTATAGCTTTTTTTACTCACAGCTGTAAAATGCAGAACCCACTGTATTTATGAATAGGAGACATGTTACCGAGACCACAAAAGACAGTGTATACATGTGATGTTCCTTATCGCAACATATCTTGCATGCAGTGTACATCTGAATCAAGCACTTAAAAAGGCTGTTAGAAACACATAATGACTTCAACTTACAAAGGCACACTCTCCTTTCCCAGAGTGGGGTTCATTATGTAGTCCTTGGTAATGGGCTTCACCCACAGCAGGACCATAATAAGAGGGGAAAGGAAGTTGATATGAAGCAGAGTCCTATAGAAACAGAGAGAAGAACCAACTCAAAAAATAAAATAAATAAATTATCATCAGTGAATCAGTGCATTAGGAAAATTATTTCATTGAAATCTTCACTTTGTAATCTCAATGTGAAAAAAAACATAGCAAGAAATAAAGTCCATATCATCAATGCAACTTTCGCTGAGAGGGGTGAAAAGATAACCAAGGCACATATTTTAAACGGCTTGGAGATAATCCCTGCTAGTCTGAGGATGTAAGCTCATGACAGAGAGTGAAATGAAGAGAAGACCATTTTGGAGAGCCTGCTATGCCAAAGTGGATTATCTAGATGCAACGTGCTCCCTGCTCTGCACCCTCTATCATAGCTGGAGACACACCACGCAGTGAGTTCTCAAATAGAAATCTTCTCCAACTGAGGAAGTCTTCGTCTGACTCACAGGGTGCTTTCTCGTATCTGACACACTCTGAATAGTAGGGGACAAGTACAATTGTGCTATACATGGATTCATGGTGCTCCAAGTTAGGGTAGCATGATATATGAGTTTGGGGCCACTTTGAGCATTGAATGTATTAAACAAACCTGATATACAACAGACAAATATGTTCAACATTAGATGAAAATGCATGTTTTTAATAAAAAATGTAATCATAAAACTTATTTGCTGCAAGGCTAAACATAAGCAACTGAATTAAGTAAACAAACACATGCTGTCTATTTCTTTTTTTTTTTTAACTGGCCAGTATAGTTGTTTTTGGCAGCCTGTTTTCATTTTAGTTTTAGTCTAGTCTTTGTGTGAAGTTGTCATTTTAGTTTTGATTAGTTTTAGTCACATTCATACTCTTTTTAGTCTAGTCTAGTTTTAGTCAATGAAAATTGTATTTTAGTCGCTTTTTGGTAATGCAATTCTATTTAACCCAGTCAATGTTTTCTTTTCCACTTCTATGTAATGAAAGTTTTTCCAAATGTCATTTCTTCTTTTTCTCCCAATGACGAACCCCGGCTGACCGGCCATCATTCCCTTTCTCTGTGTCAGACTTAACTTTCTTTGTTGTCTTCTTCTAAATAATGCCACGAGTGCGGCTTAAGGAAGTGACGCTGCCTGCATCTGCGCAGTGCGGCTTGATGCGGCTCCTGAAGCAAGACACAGGAAACAGAAATACTGCAAAATAATAACGCGACTGAACGAGACAAAATAACATAACATTTCATTTCGGTCAACGAAAATAGAGACATTTTGGCATAGTTTTTATTTTGTGAACCACATTTAGTCTTGTTTTTTCATCAACAATATTGCATTATACATTTATTTGTAGTCAACGTCACACAACCAGCATTTTCGTTGCGTCTCGTCTCATTTTCGTCACGCGATAAAGGTTCGTTGACGACGATATTTAGTCATAATTTTCGTTGACGAAAGCAACTATACTGGCCAGGAGAGCACCTTAAAGGTCATATTTCAACCAAGGTTGTTTTGACTTTCCAGGTTCTGCATTGCTAATATTAAGGACAAGAAATAATACAATCTGTTCAATGGAAATAAAAAAAAAAAAAAAAAGAAAAATCCTGTGTACACCAAAGAAAAGACAGTTGTAGTGGACTCACTGTGTAAATTTGGTTGTGGTTAGATTGAGTGCATCTAGGTGCATCTGTGCCAATCGTAAACCAGGGAAAGTTAGAAAAGCTCCAATCAGAGAGCAGAGCAGGGCCAGGATCAGCTTGAAGGTGAGTTTAGATATGGGACCCCTGTGAAAGCGAAACAACAATGATACTACTGTACTTTCATGAATCATAAAGAATTCATAAAGGCAGAGTAAACAAAAACGATACAGTGGGAATACTGATATTCTACTTACTGGGACTCTAAGCCCTGGTGCACCAGAAACTGTAAAGCACTGTCAGAGAAGTTTGCAAAACCTAAAAATAAAGACGTTTGACAGTGACTCACTCACTGTGGCCAAGAGCAATAAAATCTGGCTGCTACTAACGGGAATATCTGTGAGTAAAGCATGGCAGAGCACTCACCTGTCTCCAAACCGAACTCCAGGTAGTTTTCAGTGACAATGAGAATGGCCATGGCTTTGACAAAAAAGAAGAAAGCAAACGTAATACAAAGTGAGCGCTCGCCTCCTTCCTCCAGCTTGAAGTAGTGGGCCGTTAGAGAAAAAAGGGTCTTACTGTAGAGACGGAGTCAAGGAAAAACATCGAGAAACACAAGGGCATATAAAGCAAATTCAAACTGTTCTGCAGATCCATTTCATTGCATTTACAAGTTCAAGGGCAAATACAGGGTGGGCTGGGGAAAAGGAGCCTGCCTCCGGCATTCCAAACTTTAACAAATGAGGAAAATTCAGTTACAGTAGGCAGGCTCCTTTTCCATGGCCCACGTGGTATAATAAGTCTCCGCAATCATCCAACAAAACACACACAGCTGTTTGATGCACAAAATTTTCTTGTCTATACACAAGCTTGTGCATGCTTACAGGCCCCGTGTGAACTGTCCGCCTCTTAAACCTTGCCCCCCTGAAAGTGTGGGTCTTTAACACCAGTGTGTGCAGAAGTATTTTACTCTGCCTTTTCACTCCTTTCAGTCCATTTTAAAAATAGTCTTCAATCTAATGGATTCTCCTTTCTTCCTCTAACCCTTATTCAGTTTTGTGAACACAGCTGTATGAACACCAGTCAGGTCAAAGCCAGTATGACGCTGAAGAGAGAAACACTGATGTTTGTGCTATCATGTAGTGGCCTACAATTAATATAGTCCTGAAATGGCTTGTCAGTGTTGGCCAGTGGTGAGGTGGTCACATTTATACATTTCAATAAACTAAAAGAGTTTAACATATCATCAGAGACGAAAGAGAAAAAATGAAAATCAAGTGTCCCATTAACACATACACTAAAATGCCAAAAGTATTCGCTCACCTGCCTTCACATGCACATGAACTTGAGTAACAACCGATTCTTAATCCATAGGGTTTAATATGATGTTGGCCCACCCTTTGCAGCTATAACAACTTCAACTCTTCTGGGAAGGCTGTCCACAAGGTTTAGCAGGGTGTTAATGGGAATTTTTGACCATTCTTCCAGAAGTGCATTTGTGAGGTCAGACACTGATGTTGGATGAGAAGGCTTGGATTGCAGTCTCCGCTCTAATTCATCCCAAAGGTGTTCTATCGGGTTGAGGTCAGTCAAGTTCTTCCACACCAAACTCACTCCTCCATGTCTTTATGGACCTTGCGCACCAGTGCAAAAAGCAGTCATGTTGGAACAGGAAGGGGCTATCCCCAAACTGTCCCCTACAATGCTGGGAGCATGACAATGTCCAAAATGTCTTGGTATGCTGAGGCATTAAGAGATCCTTTCACTGGAACTAAGGGGCCAAGCCCAACTCCTGAAAAACAACCCCACATCATAATCCCCACCTCCACCAAACTTTACACTTGGCACAACACAGTCAGACAAACACCATTCTCCTAGCAACTGCCAAACCCAGACTTGTCCATCGGATTGCCAGACAGAGAAGCGTGATTCGTCACTCCAGAGAACACGTCTCCACTGCTCTAGAGTCCAGTGGTAGCGTGCTTTACACCGCTGCATCCAACGCTTTGCATTGCACTGGTGATGTAAGGCTTGGATGCAACTGCTTGACCATGGAACCCCATTCCATGAAGCTCTCTACACACTGTTCTTGAGCTAATCTGAAGGCCACATGAGGTTTGGAGGTCTGTAGCTACTGACTCTGCAGAATGTTGGTGACCTCTGTGTACTATGCGTCTCAGCATCTGTTGACCCCGCTCTGTGATTTTACATGGCCTACCACTTCGTGGCTGAGTTGCTGTCATTCCCAATTGCTTCCACTTTGTTATAATACCACTAACAGTTGACTGTGGAATATTTAGTAGCGAGGAAATTTCACAACTGGACTTATTGCACAGGTGGCATCCTATCACGGTACCACACTGGAGTTCACTGAGCTCCTGAGAGCGACCCATTCTTTCACAAATGTTTGTAGTAGACTGCATGCCTAGGTGCTTGATTATATACACCTGTAACCATGGAAGTGGTTGGAACACCTGCATTCAATGATTTGGATGGGTGAGTGAATACTTTTGGCAATATCGTGTATATTGAGCCAGTGTCAAAAATTTCCCCACTGTGGGATCAATAAAGTACCTACTCTATACATATAATGCTGTGGCCTCACAGCAAAAAGATTCTAGGTTTGAGCCATGACTGACCCGGTGCCTTTCTGTGCAAAGTTTGCATGTTCTCCCTGTGCTGAGTTGGGTCTTCCCGGGTACTTCGGCTTCCTCCCACAGTCCAAAGACATGCAGCTTAGACTGGCGACTCTAAACTGCCTGTGAGTGGGGATGTCTGTCGCTGTGTCAGCCCTGTGATAGACTGCCGACCTGTCCAGGGTGTATTGCACCTCTCACCCAAGGTCAGCTGGGATTAGCTCTAGCCCCCCTACAACCCTCTTTAGGATAATATATATATATGTTCATCTTCCTAGTCCCATTTCATCTTTCCCCAGTCTGCACTTTTCCAAAGCATATCAGCCTGTTGGGCTGTGAAAACTGGGTCTCCAATGTCGGCAGGAAATGACTCGCCATCTGACTGTGGTGATTCGGCCCTGTCCAACAGCACTAGAAAGACTGGTCCCCGTAATTGGTGGCAAGGATAATGCATATTATTTAACCATCATTCAGCGTAGCAAAATAACAGGTAGCTGTGGAGCATAGAGGTGCTGGTAGTCAAACCAGCAGGTCATTTTATAGCTTCTCACCAATGTTATTTTTGACACTTGAATATGATTTTGTTGTAGTCTTAGTCTTTTGACCAAAATGCATATTAGTTTTAGTAAAATATTTGCCTTTTGATTTTTGTTAGTTTAAATTAATAAAAATTAAACATTTTAGCCTAGTTCTCATCATTTTTGGTATCTACATCTTCTTAATTCTGGCTGTGTACAATTTACATGGTTTCTATCCATCTATCATGAGGTTTGTGGAAGACTGTGTTTTATTCATACAGTGCCCCTCTGCTCCGCAGAAGTTGGACTAACTCACATTTGTACTAAAATACTCTTCACTGGGTTCAGCTTGAGAGGTGACGCTAAATCCTTGGATAACATTAAAACAGTGAGATCTCTGCAGCAAACATTAGAGATGATTTATGGTTGACTGCCCATATTAATCCTGGAACTGACAGCAACACAAAAGATATCCAACTAAAAGGAACATTAATGTTACATCTAAATCTAACATGTTTCATGTTAAATTATCCTACCATCAGCATGCTGCTGCTTTTTCCTAGTTTGTCCCAGTAGTTTTTGTGTGTAATTCTCTGGACTGTAGATGAATGTGATTCATAAACCTGTTTCTTCCAAGAAGCACTAATGCCAGAGACAGAGTGTTACTGAATGCAAGATGGTAGTGAAACACATCAAGCAGCTAATTCACCTACCGAACTAGAGATATTTTGGCTGGTGGAGGAAAGTGTTTTAGTGATCAGCACCTACAGTTTGTGATTCTACAGGTGCAGCGGGTCCATTCGTCCATCATTCACATTGTTTACAAAAAATGTAAAACATTGTCATAGTTCTCGTCATCACACATTACTTTTTATTTAGTTTTGTTTTTGTCCCAACAGGTTGCCAAGGAATATTTTTATCATAGTTTTCATTAAAATTGACACTGACTGCTGCTCTCTCTTACAGACAGAGGGATCCCAACCTACAGCCTATTTAGGACAGGGGTGAACAATGTGATGAGTGCCAAGGAGAGTCCATAAAAAACTGGTTTGTTCAGGTGAAACCTCACAGATGTTACCAATCCACCCATCGACATGGTGTATAAATATGTTTTACAAATTAAATACCAGTTTACACTACAATATTGATGAGACAGTGTGATAAGAAAACAGGATAACCGAGAAGAGTGACTGATGTAAGGATACATTACAAATGAGAGTACTAGCAGGCACCAGACCACACTGATGTTCATCTCTCCTGAGGGCTGAGCCACACTGTAGTATAGTTCTGTTATCAGATAGACCACAGTGGCGGCTACTGTGAAATCCACCAACCACTGGAATTCTGGGAAGTAGTGCAATGCTGGAGGAAGGGATAAAGAGTATAATTAAATTCATATATTCAGTAATAAAGTATATACAGCATAGTACACACAAACAGTAAAAGTGTAGTTTAGTAAAACTTATAGTAGGTGTTTGTCATCTTGGATTTATACCTAATGTGTCAACTTCTGTGATGGATTTTGTCTCCAGCTGCAAGTCTATGTCCTTGGGAACTGTTAGCGGCTTATTGTCTATGTGACCATTGTACTTCCTATAGAGCAAAGAGGACAGAGCAGCAACAACAACTACAGTCAGAAAACCACAGTATGAAATGTGAAAAGGCAATAAACTCTTAACATTTTTAACTGGTGTAGAGAAAAAGCATAATATTGAGAAGAGATCCTTTTAATAGGACAGCTTTTCTAAGGTAAATAATGGTAAATTTAGTAGTTGGCAGACATCTACTTATTTTTACTACTAATACTAGTGCACTCTTCTGTGACCAAGGGGGGAAAATACATAGGCTGTACTGAACTGCTAACAGCAGGTGAATGGAGAACTGTTCTTTAAACCTGAAGAACTGTCTGGTGGGCCTCTTCAGTTCTGGGCTTTGTTTGTTCAGCCTTGTGTGCGCTGGATTCACAGCACAATATCACTGTAAGACTCTAGGGCCAAACATGCCCTGAACAGATTTCATCTCTGAGGCACCTGACAGGAGAAAAGGAGCTCAGCTTCACCCCTCACTGAGGGAGTCAAGCCGTTAACAAAGGGAACTTAGCTGCATGGCACGAGCTGGCAAAAGGACAGTAGTCCATCTTCTTCTTCAAGGGATTATTGAACATGTGGTGATAGAGAGCACCGACCTACCTCATACAGGGTCAGAGAAAGGACTGCACCAAGAAACCGCTTTAAGTTAGGAGCTGGACACCATGTGGAACAGAAAGGATTAACTTTCAGTTGTGACTTCAATTTAAATTCACATTTAAAAGTGGAGTCCAAAGGAAACAGCACTGAATTCACATGTTCAGCATATGGTTCAGTGTCCTGCAGCCCTAAAAACTGAATAACAGTTTTTTTGTTTAATTATTGCAAAGCTGTCTTGAAGGAAGAGCATCTTCCTGAATCAAAGCTCGACATACCACGTTGAAGATTTAATGCCGTTTGGGAAACTTTGATTTCAGAGTGGATGCAATCCTTTTAAACTGTCAACTTCTAAAAGGGCCAAAATACTAATGGCTCCAAAACACCGGACCAACTTTTCTCACATCCACCAGACAGGGCCACTTCTAAGCCAAGCTTCTCTGAGCCCAGATGAAGAGCAATGAAGGCAGAAAACAACAAAAACAGACTTCTGTCTCCTTACTTCAAACAGGCCTTAAATGAGCCACGTAAACACATCAGCTTCATCTCTTCGCCAACATGCCTGTGGTGTCTGTCCATCTCAAGCGTCTGCGTCTCATCTCTTCGTTCCTCTCTGATGAAAGGGGTGCCTTTCGTAACTCCCCTGTGCCGCTACATTTCCCCAACCCCCAAACATTAGCCCTACTTTTATCGTCCCCCCCACCCCAACCTACCTGTCTTTCCTCTTCTGTCCTTTTTGTTTCCCAGCTAAGCTCCTCAACTCATCTTCCGTAGGGTGCTGATACCACCGCAGACTGTGAACAAAGGAAAGAGATGCGACATTAGGCTCAGACGTGGACAGAGGAAGAAAGAGTGAAAAGGAGGAGTCAACAGAAAAGATAGTTCGGAGTTGTGAATGAGGAAACAACACCCTAAAGCCGGATTTGCTGCCCTAACACTGTATCATGTTCATTCTTATGTAAGGAAAGAATAGGAAAGTTATACTGGGCTGGTGAATGAGCTAAAACATACGGTGTAAGAAATATGGAGACATATTAGTCTAAGTAGTGACATAAAAAACCTCAGCAAAATGCTCTTCAAAGCTACAACATTAAATCTTTATTCGATGGACATGTCTCAAAGCCTCGGTTTGTAACGGCTTTAAACTCCCCAACAACATAGATGCACACAAAATAGACATTTTTCCTAGCTTTACTTCAACATAAGCAACTATGATACACATTTTAAAAGCACATCTGAGAGGATTTACAACAGCAAAGTTATCTGTCCTTAAGAACTGAGCTTACAAAAAAAAGGGAGTTAAAAACAACAAATATTTCAGGCACCCTACTTAACTTTGTTTAGAGACCCACATGTCAGAGCATTTTGAGAGGCACAGGACAGAAGGAGGACAGCTTGTATTTTTCCATGTACATGTATTTATTGTGGAAAATTAATTACAAAATATTCTGGAGGGACACCACAGACCTCCTAGTTAGGGCAAATGTTTTGGAAAAATGTTTCAACAGTGCCCTAAAGAAAAAAAAAAAAGATTTATTAAAAGCATTCCAAGCTGTTTACTGAAAAACACATGTGGCACTAATTAGAGGACATTACTCAAGCACTTTTTCATGGACCGTCATCCCAATATTTTGATGCCTTTTAGTAACTGCAGTTATAATTTAATGAACCTTTTTCTTCTTAATCTATCCACACCCTTTGCAACACTGTAGTCTGAGTAAGTATTTTGATCCCCATTATTTTGGGCTATTCCTGAATAGGGATGCACCGACACCGATACCAGTATCGAATATCGGTCCAATACCACCCTCTAGCACTTACACTCGTAAAAGTTGCCTGACACTCAACACCGATACCATTTAACGGCAACATTAGTTTAACCTCATGCTAGCTGAGGAGGTCGTTGGGTGGTAGAGAAGAAATTTCAGGGATATTTTATGGCAAGCAAGAATAGAAAAGCCAGCTGCAAGCTCTGATTCTCTGCTCTGTGTCTGTCTGATGGGGAGGGAAGGGCGCTCACACCTAGCAGACAAGTTGACGAGGAACACTAGTTAGTATCTTACTGCAGCAACACCACTAAATATGTGCAACAAAATCCAACAGTAATATTAATAAAGACAGTAATAAATAAACACTTGCTGAACAAACAGAAGACAACAACAAACTTGCAGAAATGGCATCTTTGCTTTCCCTGTGATCAAAATTCCTGGTCTCGTTTGCATACCAAACCCATACGGTGCTCGTTCTGCTGATTGTAGTGAATTGTAGTGAACAAGAAGAAAACAAACACTAATTTTATATGGTCAACAAAAGGGTCTAATGAGCTCTATGTATGAAAATTAGTTGCATTTTAGTGGACTTGGACGCTGAGACTGAACTGCTCCTTTATAGCAGATCAGGTATATGTCCAGCAGAGAGGACAGGATGAGGCTACACACACACTGGCTAGTTTAAAGGAAGACTGCATCATCTTTAAATTAAACATTTAAATTACCCTTGTGATATTATGTGCTCCTACACTTTGACATTCTGGTCAGGGAGTTGTGAAATCCTTTCATTCTAACAAAGGGTCACACTCCTACGAAGGGTTAAAAACCGCTGTATTACAGGAGGTTATGTAGGAGGCTACGGACATTCAGTCAGCTACATGTTATATTCAACAGGAATGCTGGCAGTGCTGCGTTTATCATATTTTTAAGACCATTTGCACAGCCTCCTGTTAGATAATTCAGTTAATCCCAACCACAAAGTAAATCTCATGAAAATAAAAATTGTCTCTGAGTCAAAATTGTCTCTGAGTCATAGCTATAAAAGGTAATTATAATTTTATACTAGAAACACAGCATTATTATTAAGTACATACATCGTTACCATCAGGTTCTCAAATGCAAGTTTGTACTCGGTCTGGAAAAAAAAAAAAAAAGTGGTATTGTGCATCCTTATTTTTGAAACAAACCTCTTGGATGGCAAGTAAACTGGAGAAATAAAAATGTAACACTTAGAGTAACTATTTGAAATATCACGTACAAGATTCTACATTACCTGCCGCTGCAGAGTAGCCATCTTGCGAAGGAATAATGAGGTATGATTTTTTGAATTACACTGGCCATTACCATGGTAACCACCAGCTGCACACCAATCACACCCTGTGGAAATAGGATGTGGGTTTAATTCACATTTTAATGGTAATTATACATGCAATAAAACATTAAAACATATGGGTTATATTGACTGATCCATATTATATTTACTGAAGCCAAAATGAATAACAGTTTTGTCTATGGCTTTGTCTATTGTTTATGGAATCCTTGGCACATTGCCAAGAAATCTGCTAAGTCCATTCATGGTCCCATAAAGTTAAATCCTTTTGATTTCACAGACAGCACAGTCCTTTCCATTAATTATACAGCCAACAACACTGTGTGAGCTAGATGGTTTCAGCAGCTCTACAAAATACCACAGGAAAGCATGTTTTGTTTGTAAATAGAAGTTATGAAAAGATTAGGCTCCACAACCCTGATTAAGACACAGAGCTCAAACACACAATGACCTTCACTTCTGTATCAATAAACATAAAGGGTGTACTCTCTGAACCCAAGAGTTAAAACGTCAGTGTTATTAAGTTAAACCAAATAACACAAATTAGACCATGTCAGATTCCTCAAAGAAAACTGCCATCCTAAACCCAATATGTATAACATGACAATTTCCAAATGAAATGCCCTAAGAGGTGTAAAACTTAGAGACAACCTGGCATACAGCAGTCGCTCAGGCTATCGGCATACTTATACTGTTGCGCCAGTCTGGCAATCCAGTCCCAAGTGCCTTAACATTTACATGATTCATTCATGAATCTATGACAACTCAATCACCTCTATCCCAAAAATTCTTATGTGGTATCATGGTAATCAACATGGTATGTCTGAGTACCTGCAGAACCTAAAAGGATAAGGCCGGTCATTTCCTTTATTAACAGTATTTTCGACACTCCCCATACAGACTAAAACCAACAATGAATTCTCTCTATTCATGCCTGGATCAACTTATTCATCTGCACCACAGACCGCAGTTGTTGCTTAACAATGATTAAAAACATTACTGAAACACACCGCTGCACTGGGTGGCACGTTTCTTCATTAGCAAACCCAGGCCCTGAGCGTGAGGACCTAGCAGATTCTATGGTAAACAAAGCTGAGAGTTCTTGCTAAATCTCATGGAGCTGACTTCGACTCGTACTAACTCCAGGAAATCATGGCCGCTGGGAGCCTTGATGTTGGCCTGGTGTTTCTTAGTGAAAAAATGTGTCACCGATTGCAGCAGTGAGGTTCCCTGCTGTGTTTTTAATCATTTTTGAACAACAACAAAGATCCATCGCAAAGACGAGCAAACTAAACCAGGACTGACAGCTGACAGACATTAACCGTGAGTAGAGGCAATTCAGTGGCAGATTTAATCTCTGTATGATGGCTGCTGAAAATACTATTAATATAGAGAATGGCCGGCCTTATCCTTAAGAAGTCTCTTGCATAGCTGGTGAAACAAAGTCTAGAATTTGTGGTAGGGGTAGACCTGATGACTTTGGAGTGAGATTTTTCTATACTGTTTCTGCCAAAGAAACTGTTCCTTTAGCCTAGCAGCTTTGGATCTAATAGGTCACTGAAGGGAATGGGGCAAGTCGATGACTGGGACAGTTTTGTGGCAGAAATAGTTTTTTTAATCAGTTATTTAATACATTAAATCAGGAACATTATGGCTTTCACATTTGTTTATCTATGACCCATTTCTCCATATCACTCACTGCAAACAGGAGCAAATATCACTGTAAATTGCCACAGTTACCTAAACACATGTAATGGTAACTATTTTTATTTCTTTTTCAAAGTTTAACTGTAAGCAATTTAATTATTGATTAACCAACTATGTATATGGGCAAATTTAAAGGTGTTAATACAATGTTCAATAAACTAGACACCGTCTGCAACATCTGTCTCAATATTAGACTTGATGTGCTCAGGAGAAAGAACAGCCAGCTCAATATCAACCCAGCACACTCGGATCAATATTCACTTAGGCTTAAGAGGCCAGAATCATTCTCACCATGCTGCGCTTTTATCCACTCACTGTAAGCTAAGGTCTGCATGTTGGCCTATCTCTTTGGCAATCATTGATATCTGTGTCTGCACACACACACACACACACACACACACACACACACACAAAAGCAATTATCTAACTAAACCTAAATAGAATATTTTCTCTTTTCCAATAACAGTTTTATATCTGGGCAAGCACCTGGGCATGTACCAGCTCATCTACACTTGCAAACATGTCACCTGAAGATAAAGCAGCAAATCCTGTAGCCTACTTTGTTTTCTCATCAGTAATATAAACTAAACTAAACCCTGCTGTAACTACTCAACAGTCTAAACTTTCCTTAAAAGGACTATTTAAAATGCTAACTTCACACCGTCTAGTGTTCATCTTAATGGCAATTGGTCATTGGAGCACTAAGGAATATGCCGTTTTTGTTTTCTTACTTACCCACACCTTTAAGTAAATAAGGGCAAAGACACGCCAAGCCAACATCAAAGAACTAGCAGTGACAAAGGCAGACTTTTGTGTCACCTCACATCATCTTCATTGGGACCAAAATGTGGCACTTGATCACACCGCAAAGACTACAGGCAACGGCCAACTAGCATGTTTGTTTTGCGCCTGCATGAGAGAAATAACTCTCCAAACCAGCAGGTGGCAATAGTTTTTATTTGCCATTCAAAACGAGGAAAGGAAGAGCTAGCACTGCAGATATACAAACTGTAAACAAAGCAGCTCTTGCTCACCGCAGATGGTTTTATAGCTGCTTCTAATCGAGAACATGCCTGATAAGAAGTTGCAAATAACACTGGCCTTCTCTGTCCTTGGCCATATGGATAATGGAGTGGGACACACCTCAGCGTTGGCCCGATGGCTGATCACTGGCCTGGTGCGTCAAGGACCGAATGCTGATTAATACAGTGCCTCAGCTCACCATTCCACCCTCTGTCAAGTCCTCTACTTCAGTTAGTTTCAGTACCTGCCTTGTTAGTGAAGCTTCCAGCATCTTTATTTATGCTTTCAGCTTGTTCTCATTTGTTCATTCACTGCTAACAGTAGACTGGAAAATAAGCAAACACTGATCAAAAGAACAACCCTGCATAAAATACTAGTAAAGGTACTGCTCAGTGATGGTTAAACCTACGCCACTCTGCAGTAGGTGCAGGAGAAAGTGAATGACACCTGGAAATGCGAGATGATGAGGCCAGACCTGTACACTAGACCTAGATTCTGGGTTTGTTACAGGGATCCTCAGTGTCACCCAGCATGGGTTAAGCTCCCAAGGCTAAAGTCAGTACCTCTTCTGGAGTCACGGGGGGTGCCATTAATTTGACAATTATACCCACTAAGATGTGAGGCGTGACCAAACAGGACCTGACCGACTCAAGACATTTCTCCATGTGAGTAATGGTCATGCTATATAGGTCAAAAGCACACAGCCTTAGTTTGCTTGGCTGTTGACCATTCTCTGTGGGAGACCTGCACAGATCTCAGTCCTGAGGGAAATTGAGCCAGCATGGACTCTCTTATCTTGCCCATTCTGCTTGTCCCCCTTCTCACAACAACCAAATGAAATCTGTAGGGAGTGAAGAGTGGAAGCTGCAGTGATAACCACCATCTATAAAAGCTCAAACACCTCACTAGTGAAACCACTTATTGACCCAATGCTTTACCAGTTTTATTCATTACATATTCCTTAGTCTATTTAATCCTTCTCTAGCTGTAAATTGTTCAACCAATCAGTGCTGACTAAACTTTTTAATAGAAACATTGCAGTTGTGGTTAGAAACAAACTATAGTGTACTTCAAAAATTGGTCTAATACTAATATTATAGTAAAAGACTAGATTACCACCAGGGTAATCTTCTGTAATATAGGGCTATTGTAGTTTAAGTTGATCTTTTTTTTTTACAGGATATCAAGTGGTACAACAATAAACTGGAAATGTTCATACCTTATTCTATTGATTTGAACAATGAATGACTACTTATCTGACAATCATTTCCACATAACTATTCTTATTTTATACATGTTCTCACTAGTGCCCACTCTTGTACTAGCATTCAGCAGATGGTGGACAGATTATATTATACGAAGAATATAAAGCAAAAAAGGGTAAAAATATGAAAGATAAACACCCGTATTAGAACTCCCCGACTTGTTCATTTTCATTCTATCTTATTGTTAATACTATCAAATTTGCTTGTTTAATACTATCAAATTTGCTTGTTGTGTTACAAACTAACAGTACATATTAAATAACAGTAACATTATAATAAATACAACATTTTTTGATTTTGGTAATGACAAAACATGCATCTGTTGCAACTTGCAGTTAAAATCAATCCTCAGTACGTTCATTATCCATACATTTTCCTGACAGGTTTTACCAAAATACCACATAAAATAAGATCTAGCGTTAATTCACTGAGTGCAAAACAAATACTTGTGAGATTACAAAAACATTACACCCAATGAGCTATTACACGAAATGTACGCCACAGTTACTCTAAGGGCATCCTGGGGTCAAACTGAGTGAGGTAAATACAACTTAAAATTTCCCAAAGGCAATCCTTCTGCTACTTGAATGGCATGCGAACTGCTACTAGGTACAGTTGATACTGATATACATAAGGCAAAGTTATATTCAGCCTCCTCTACCCTGCAAGCTCCTCTCAATCACCATATGACAGTGAAGACCATTTAAAAACTATACCTAACATCACTAAACAGCAGTCCGCGTTCACTTTTAGCTAAAGCTAGCTAATTAGCTATACTAACTGGCATCAAGCACCTGCTCTAGCTAACAAGCTAGGCTAACATAGCACTTAGACTGCAATCACAATAACCAATTGCCTGAAACATAACCAGGTCAGCAACGTCGTAATATCCAGACGAAAATTAATGTCAAAAGTTGACGCTCCTTAAAAGAAGTGCGACAAATGAGAGAAACCGTTAGGTTCAGGTGCTTACTGTCTCACTTACCATGTTGATGCAGTGCAGCTGAAACGGACTCTACACCGGCAACACTGAGCGGCCCGAGTCGGAAATCAAGCTGCAGGGAGCACATAAGCCCTTCTTGCGATGGCTATGCACAAAATGAAGAGGTTTCTCATTCAAACTGTCACAGTTTCCGTGCAGAGAACAGTTACATCGTCAAAATAATCAATGGATTCAACCTCCGCTCCCAAGTATTTTCAACTGCAGTAGAGGTCACGCTAAAACTCTGGGTAAGAAAGTGTCTTCAGATATGCCTGTATACAGAAAGTAAAAAACGACGATGTAATTATTCACCATTAAGCAAATGCGAATAAATATGTAGTAATAAAATGTATAAAATGTCTATTTTATGTTCTGTTAATTTATATTTGCTTTTTAAATTACATCGACTTTTGAATTTTGTAAAGGCTTAGAGCAGACTACTATAAATAGGCATTAGGCCCACCGAAACCGGAAGAGACGAATCACATCTATGTGACATCACCACCTACGACACATAGGTACCTTGAATGTGACATCAAATGTCTGGAATCCACCTCGTCAGTGAATAGAAGCAAATAAGGCAAGTTCACAGTTTTTGCTTATTTTGGCCTACCAGTGGGAAGGTGGTTATAAATAACATATAATGTGACGTTACCTTTTGGTGGTATTGGTTATTAAACAAATCAAGTTATGTAGTCTGTTTCTATGCTTAATTATGGTGAAAAAAGTCATATAAAGTTACAAACTGTAAGACAGGCCAATAAAAATACAACAGGCTTCTGTATCCTAACTGAAACCTTTAAGATGGGCCAATGTATCTTTAAACCTGTGGTCACAGAAAAACCATCAGAGAGGTTTTGTTGTTTTCATTCATGAGTCCATGTTTTTTGATTAGGTAAAAACATTGCCTGGGTATATACTGGAAAAAGCAGGTCTGCCTAGAGCACCCATGGCTACCAAATATAATTTTCAGCATGCATATGGTTGCTGTTTTGTTGTGATACTTTTATAGTTTTCCACTATTTTTTCCATTTTACATTGTACTTTATTACTTTTACCTGAAAGTTAGAGGTTCTGGATTTGTTTTGCAGAACACCATATTTGTGTGCAAAAAAAAAAAAAAAAAAAAAAAAAAAAAAAGAGTGTGAGGTACTGCTGGAGTTTTAATGCTAATTGCATCACTTACAGCATTAAAACCCTTAATGAATTATTGATTTGATTTTATAATAAATCTGAAAAATACTAAAATGGCATTTTTCAACAATTATTTTTGATTGAATAACATTTTAGGCGACTGTGCACATTACTATAAGTTTACCTGGACTTGTTTAATATGGGCCTTAGACTATACTTCCCATAGTGCATTTCAGGTAAACACTTTTTTCTTCACTTCAAATGACAGGTTGTTTCATAATAGTCTAAGGTGGAAACTGAATGTAATATCCCAATGAAATAACCCTGAGTGAGGAATTATCTATAATGTTCCGTAAGCATTTCCTGTTGGTGACATTATACTTGCAGTAATTATCCTGATGAATTTCACAACAAGGCACCTTTTCGCTTTTGCTTTTAACATTAGATGAGTGACTCTGCTCATCACATTCTGTATATATTATAGGTGAAACTGAGGTGCACCAAATGTAAAAACCTAATTGCAGTAATTTAAAATAATAATTACATAGTCAGTGTGCATTTTGTTTACAGCATGGCTCAAGACAGTCAATTGCTGAACACTCAGGCACAGAGTGCACATGTTTATGCATTTGTGTTAGTACCTGTAGACAAAGAGTAGCATGTATATTAACATGTGGGTATATAAGGGCTTGGCTGTATTTGCACATGCGCATGTGTTGGCTAAACCCTCCTTTCTTATTGCAGCGATACCCCACCCCCTTGATGCATCGTACCAACATGGCACATAGACTCAGACACACACACTGCAGGAGTGTATTTCCACATTATATCAGTGTGCTCTCTTCCACATTCTCCCTGTTAAAAAAACAAAAATTAGCATTGTGCCCTAAGGCCAAAAAGATCCTCTTTACTAATGATGATGTCAGCAATAAATGCAATTAAGTTAAAGTGATGCAGTTCACATGAGAAAGAAATTACATGAAGACAACTGGCATTTTTTTATTTTTAAAACAGGATGTTTCATAAATGTCCCTCTACACACAGTGTTTTATTTTAGTATTTGGGTTAGTCCATCCATTTCACACTGATAATGTTTTCATTTATAATTTAAGAGAGTCTCGTACTGTACATTTTTCTCATTGTATTCTATATCTCACTCAACACTATCACTGCTGCTGTTTGAACTATTCTCTCTGGAGCTTGTGTGTGTGTTTTCTTATTCAGTGATGTCTGTTCTTTTTACTCAGGCTTGTTATTTTTAGATGAAACATAATAGCCAGGATCTTCAGTGTACTGTGAGAGTTTCACACTCCTTCCTAGTGTTTAATCCATATGACATCTCCTCTGTGCCTACTGGTTCTTTTGAGTTTCAACTCTCAAGCCTTTCAGTATAAATAAAGATGATGAGAATGTTACAGTAAAAATCTCAGCCTAGTCAATCACATACACTCATTGTTGAATGTCACAATTTATTTTTAATGGCAGGGCTTTTTGTGCATCTGTGCTGGTGAGCGTTATACATCTTTTTTTTCTTTTATTAATCAAACAACAGTTTGAAATGTGTGTCACTGATCTCAGCAGTATACCTCCAAGCAGAGGAGGAAAATAGAACAAAAATTCATGTCAACTTCTCACCAGTAAGACTGAAAATGGTTCAGAATGTCATTTTCTTTGGTGCAGCGCCTCCTCAATCATTCTTTGTAATCTACAAGAATGCAAATTACAATGCAAATACTACTGAATAATTTATGTCTAGCACAGACTTCCTTTACATAAACCAGGAGCTTTTTGCTTAAATAGATTAATGTGGCATTCAGAGTACACATTTGGTTAACCATAGAAATACACCAATTCTGTTTAACAATTTATTAAAGGTTTCATAGGAGTCAGTGTATACTTTGAATTATCTCAAATACAGTACTATTTGTACCGTGTTCACCATGTTGCTGAATGCAGGACAAAGACATGAATCAGCAGACATTTCTTTCTCTTACAAATTAACTTAAATATCACATCCATGATCATTCTTTGGTGTTGATGGGTGATCTGACTCACACTGGCGTGGCAAACATGTAACAGCAAACTGCACTTTACTTGACATCACTGTCAGTTACAGCCAACAATAGTTCAGTAATTTCTTTTCCAGCATTCATTTATTTCCATGTTCACTGCAGCTGATATTTAAATACCACCTACATGCTGTATGTAAATGTCAATCCAACCCACTGTTGACATTAGAACCATTTCTCAGTTACTATAGTACTTTTGCATCTAAAAGAGTAAGTACTGCTTTCATGGTTCAATACTTCAGTCTAATTCCTGTAAGTGAAAATGAAGCACATGCAGAATGTATTTGTCTTTTATATTGAGGCACGGAAAAAATTACATCTATTACAATTAATAACATTCATATACACTTGAACACATAGGCTAGATTTTGTCTTTTTTTTTTTTTTTTTAAGGAAAGTGCTTCTGTCTTAACACATGGCTGTGTTCATACTTCTCCCTCAGCAGTTTTTCCATCAGGGATTGTAATTAAGCAACAGCATTCATGAGTGGGTATGCTCATTTAGCCAGCATCTGGGCTTAGACAGCTTTAGAGGGATGGAAGAACAAATCCTGGTGGAACAAGGCAATGTATGCCATTACCAAAGTGAAAACATTGCAGACAGAATAACAAATACTTTGAAAGTTTTTTTTATATCTTATGTAGTACCTTATATAGTTTGCAACGTACCACCTTATATAAACTGAGTTAGCCACATTTTCTGCATTAAAATTTTTATCTTTGCATATAAACTGAGCACAACACCAAAACCATTTATATGTGAAATACTTTTTAAATGCATACTTGCATGCATTAAAGCTGTCATTAGTGTGATTACTGGGGGTAAAAATGTAAATATAAGGCAGGTTCGTTAGACAGATGAAATAGTTGATATGGGAAGAGGTTACAGTCAACATATTATTATATAAAATTGCTACCATTGATGCTTTTTGTAGAAGAGCATGTTTTTAATGAGATTATGTCATAATACAAATTCACATAATCTATTTTGGATATAAAAGAGTTAAGGAAACTGATAATTTTGTAATTAGACCAAAAACAACATTTTAGAGCTGAAGAATCTCTCTTTTTGGGCATTTACTTAATTGTTCTGGGATATAACTAATAAGACCTATACCAGATGTACTAGAATGTACCATGTTCTATCTTCATCATCATCTTCTTCTTCTTTTACTTCTTATTCTATGTGTGTCCAAAATCCACAAAATCAATTAATTGTATGGCTCTTAGTTTGGGTGTCGCTATGGCTGGTTTTTATCCTACACTGGTGTTTATTGTATATTTAATTTCCTGTGTATTTATGCCACAGGAAAATTCCAGGATTCACCCACCAACTGCTCACTGCCATTGCAGCACCAGAAAATATTAATGCTGATTTTTTTCCCTTTTCTACTGAAGACTGATTTATATCAGAATTAGGTTACAGTGTGTGTATGTGCATACAGCAACAGCCAGAAATAAGGGCAGAGCTAGAAGGAGAGAGAGGGGGAGAGAGAGAAGCTCATTATAATCAGGCAATTATGCTGGCAGAATTAGAAGCGTCCTTATTTTTTCATGTGGCAGCCTGAGTGTGGAGACGGCTTTGTAACTGACTGCAGACTAATCCATGGATATGACTATACTGTGTTAATGTGGAGCATCTGTAGCTGTGTATGACAACAAGACTTGGAAGTGAAAGCCTGTGATTTTGGCTTTTTTTTTTCTTTTTTTTTGGGAGAACCGGTGAGTCAAGCAAGGCTCCTCAGGTTGTGGGCTCTAATTTGCATTGATGAGGATTTTTATTTAATTATTTATTTTTCCATTCTCTTCTGGTTGTGGTTTTGGCTCAGCGGTAGTGAGTGAAAGACCATGGCAGTTATACACACCTACGACTCAGCACCATGGACGTACATAATCAGTGCCTTCCAAACAGTGGTATATTATTATACTGCATGTTTTTAAGCCATTTTCTTCAATTTCATGTGGTATGTCGTATAGTAGTACGTGCTGCTATTGTTAATGCTTCTGGAACTAACAGAGTGTGTATGTGTTTGTGCATCATGTATGCTATATTCATAGTGCTGTAATGTATTTTCATTTTTTATCTTGAATCAAAAATTAGAAACATTCAAAAACAATAAAACAATTTTGAAAAAAAAGTGGGTATAAACATTTTTGGGTTAAGACATATTGTAAACATATTAAGGTTGATAATTCACATTTAATAAAATGTGTGAAGAATAAAATTAAAGTCTCACTTTATACATCTGATTGTGGAAAATTCTTGTCCAAATAAATGCACTTTTGCCATTAGTGAGTCAAGATTTGACACGCATGTGATTGTGCACCAATGGCATGTTCCCGCTAAAGACTTTGACCTCAGGTCAAGGGTGTTTGGTCAGCATTTGACTCTTGACCTCTAATACATGTCTTATCAAGTCATGTATTGATGTGCATTGATCATCTCTCCCTTGAGAAAGAATGGCTGAAACATATTATTTTTGGTCATTCTTTCTAAAATAAGAGTTGCTAGATTTTTCTTTTCATTTTAGACAAGCAGATGTAAAGAGGTATAACTAAATTTTCCTTTTTTATATCATTTGAAAAATCTTGAGTTGACTTGATAATCTTGACAACAACATAAGCACACAATGTTATAAAGTTAATTTTGTCCATTGGGCTATTTAGCAAGGTAAGACAAAATAATACAAATAAAAAAGACATCTTTTAATATCTGTCTTGGGGATATGGTGTCCCACCTCTTTTTCACATACAAAAATCTTGAATTGTTGAATTTGTGTTTGTGTGTCTGTGTGTTTAGGGGGGTGGTGTTAACTGTGGAATGGAATGGAATGGAACTCTGAAAGTTCTCAGGGAAGTGCTTGTTTCTGGCATTGGAGCAGGCAGCTGATTTGGGATAGGGTGTTAGCATAACAAAGGGCCTGAGCCTGTGAACTTGAGGCACCTTTCAACCCTGGTGCTGCGGATATGAATAGTCTCTAGGCCTCCCCATAGAGCACCCCCATGGCTAGCCTCATCGTGGCTAAATTATTAATCAGGGTAATTTAATATAGTTTTCAATATGCCTCATCTCTCGTCACATTCACCTCCTTCATGCCTTCCCACTCAAAAAAAAAAAACAGGCCCCCTATTCAACCAGGAGAGACAGGCAGCTGCAGTTCTTATAGCCCTCAGAACTCAACTCAGTCCTGTACTTGTGCAAGTGTGTATATATGTGTTTGTAGGAGTCTGCATGTGCACTGATTTTCATTGCAATTCTGTCATTCCTCCAAACGTAAGCATGGAAGACGCACATACTTACACGCACATAGTGAAATACATTAAATAATGGTCACAAAGTTCAAGTGGCACATATTTTACTTTGACCTGTGCTAAGAAAATGATAAAATGAGCGTTTACGTGTGTCTTTATTAGTGACACGACAGACAGTGTCTGGCACCTTTCCTCTCTAAACTGTTTCAGAATGAGGGCACTGTGAGCAGTAACTCTTGGTCTCAGAACAGGTGACGTCAGATCTCCGGGTGGCAATGTCCAGTAGCTGAGGTGAGTCATCAGACTTTGAGCCCTAGTTTTAGGCAGTGTGAGTTGGAAACACAAGGCCTGGGTCCTGACACTGCTGTCTATAAATATATACTGTAATCGTGGATGACGCAGACATTTCATGACTCTCTGTGGGGAGACAGTGGGGAGGGCAAGGAATCTTTAGGAACAATGGAACGCTAGCAAGACCATGTATTGCTGGTGTTAAGCTGTACATTTCACTTCCAGTCTGTCAGCTGACGTGGTGGCAGAAAATGGAGGACAAAGAACATGAAGCAGACTTTCCCGCATGATGTTTTGAAATGGGTGACACATGTGGAACTTACTGAATGAAAATGCAACATGGCATTCTGTTATTGTGTGCACATTCCTGGAACCTTCAAGTATGGATAGCATAAAATGTCAAAAAGAAGAAGAAGAAAAGCATTCTGTAAATGTGTCTAGTTTGCCTGTTTATTGCAGCTTAAACTTCTTCGTTATCTGCTTTATTAAATATGAATTGGATCTGTTTTGCTGCTCATAAAGCAAGATTCTGTTCAGAGTGTGACAGCCTACGTGCAAAGGGTGCTAACCATAGAGAATGCAGTAATAGTTCATTTCTACTGATTTTGAATGATAACATTTTGGGGTAACTTTATACTATGCTCTGATTTTACCAAAATTCCCCCACTTTTTCCAGAATTTCCCACCTTTCTGGTTACTGACCATGTTTTTGTTCACAACTTTGTCTTTTTAAACTCTGCATTTCCTCGCTGGATAATCAGTGCTGCCATGTAGACAATAAATACGTGTAGACAATATTGATGGCAGAGTGCACACATGTGTACAAACACTAGCTAATTAGCATAGCACCGAGCCATGAGCAGGCCGTGCGCTCAAACAGTCACTATGAGGAGTCTCAGGTCAGCAGACCGTGTTCCTTTGTGGGCTACTGAATAGATGTGACCTGCTCTTGTGTACTCTGTCTAAGGCCGTATGTTAATTTATGTTGTGTGACTATGATAATTCATGCCTAAATCACCAGCCTGCACAACCCCCAAACCCACAATCCAGACATGCGTCTCTGGGAACCAAAGACCCTGAGTCAACATAGCACCAGACATATTCACATTAGACAGACACATGCACACCAAGACAAACCTACTCAGCTAACCAACATAAGACAAACTGAAGCATTATTTTAACCAGACATTGCTTTATTTTTTAGCATCAGCATTTAACACATTTTTACACAGAATAAGCAGAATTTATAGTGTGTTTAATTTTGCTGTTTCATTTGTTATGAAACGATATCAAAGTACATTATATCTTTAAAATACAGCTTTTGTGTATTTCTTCTTAGAAAGTCACTGAGTTACTATCTCCGTACATGCCTGTAGTCCCAAGTTTTAAAGTTTGGATGTAACAGTATTTGTTGTGCAGCTAGTATGACAGGAAATAGAATTTATCAACATGGAAACAAAGGTATTATGGGCCCCTGGGGGGGACAGGGTCTAACTGGGGTCAGGACTGTGGGGCCTTGTCTAGACAGCCTCCTTTTGTGGTTTCAGTGTTTCAGCCTCTATCTCACCCTTTGAATGGAAGAACTTGACCTGTGTCTAGCTGCAGCGGGACACAGAGACTAGCAGACAGGGATAGATGGACTGATGAGTTCTGGATAGATGGACTTTTAAAATATTTTGGAGGACACAACACCAAGTAAACAACAGGGGAGTTTTAAATTGCCCCTATCATGTCCTTTTCAATTGTTACCCTAGCTTAGTTGTGATATCTCTAATATTGTTTTTAAAAAGTTTTTACTTTGGGACTAATAAGTAAATGTTTTGCAGGGCCTTGGGTTCACCACCAAATGCAATTGGCTGACTTCAGGCCTTCCTTCAAGGTTGAACATCTAAATTTCGATTCTGTCACTCTAAGCAGTGTCTTATGCAGAGAATAAGGGGATACAACCAACCAGTGACAATACCAGTATGCAGAATCACCAAAACACCCATTAAATGCCAAATTCAAATCAACCCCTCCTACTATCTTAGCTTCCATCTCGGGGTGTATGTGGAGGGTGCAGAGTGCTGCTGCGGGGCATGGTATAATTGAAAGGCTGAAGAAGAATACAGCTTGTTTAAACCAACCAGCAGCCAATGAGGGCATGATGGGAAAACAAAGCCGGAGCCCCAGGAGTGGGTGAGACGACATCACTAATGGCAGAGCAGAAAGGAACACTGCTTCTGTTTTGTTACCCTTAGTCCTTGTGACAGTCAGCAGGTTGAAGACACTACACAGTACAGTTCAAGTATTTAAATTTGAAGTTTGCACAACTGAACCAAATTAGTTCACCAGGATCTAGAATGGCTATCATGGGTGCTAGTTCCAAAGTTATTTCATTTTTATTGTGGAAATATATTGCCAGACACCTGAGTAATTTCAATATCAGTATCAAGAAGATATTATTAAAAAAATAATTCATTTGCACTTTGCAGCCATGACAGCCTCACAAGTGTTTATGTACACCGAGGCTACCATAAATATGAAATACAGTGGCAAAAGGAGCACATGTGCATGAATTAATTTGCTTCTGTACATGCAACATAACCTTTTTATGTCCTCCCTCCCTTTCATGTAAAGTACGTATAGACTATAAATACACATATCTGTGGCCAGTAAGTGATAGGTGAGTGCACAGATGGTGGAGAGTGCGAATAAGCTATTCTATTTAAGTAATATTGAAAATCTGTGATGTTCCTTGAGACCCTTTCATTTCACATTGCTGTTGTTTTTTTTTTCTTCCTGTATGAGAGTTTGACATGGGCTATATCTCAGATGTATAAGCTACAGCAGCTGTGAATTCCCAAAAGCAAATCGCCAGGCATGTCTGTCTCTTATTGACCCACATATGGAATCCCCACCCACCACCCGCAAGGCGGCAGCTCATTTTATCCAGCAATAAATATCAATGTTACATATCAATAAACCCATCAGAGATGAGGGCTGAAAAAAGCAGGGAGGAAAAGGGCAAATGGATGTGGAGAAGGAGAGAGGGTAGAGATAGGAGAACGCAGAGGGAGAGTAAGAAGAAAGAGGCTGCTAGTCTGTTTTGGCCTTGTGGTCTTGTGCCTCCTGGGATATCTGAACACTCTTGTCAAGATTCTACATTTCAAAATCAATCACTCTCAACTGGGCACAAAAAGAAGGACACATTTACACAGAGAAAGACACATTTACACCCTTACACATACAAATAAAGGTATATTCACACAACCTGTTACATGCAACGTCTTCTGTCCTTGTCTAGCTTCAACAAGGCAGCCTCAGCATGTCACGTCAGTGTGTGTGATAACGGGCCATTGTGATCTGACGACTATAGAGAAAGGAGAACAAATAAGATCACCAACATTCCCCAAATTTAAGAAGACACACTGAAATACTACTGGGATATACTACCCGTTCTGTGAACCAGTGAAGTGTAGGGA
>NW_018127903.1:2131977-2136895 GCF_001952655.1 Monopterus albus | reverse complement strand
CCTTAAACAACATACATGCACCCACTGAGTATTTCTGCAGTTGCCAGGAGTACATAGAAAAATTGTGAAGTAGCTCAACTGATTTGGAAAAAATATTGTAGTTATGAAAAAAGTAAGAAAAGCACATAGGCATATTGAATCAAATATAACACCTGAGCACTTCTTATTGAAATCCAGGGCATGTGACAACTAGTTAGCAAGCAAGAAGAATGAAACTGTTGAAATCCTGTCAAGGTCCCAATCCTAATATCCAGGGAGCATCACCAATAATTTAAAGGGAACCCACCAAAACTATTACAGGATGTTAGCAGGAGGAGGATAAGGATGTTTTATTTATTTAGTCTGTTTGTTGGCTGGGCAAAGGTGTATTTCTGGGTACTCCACCCTGACAGGAGCTTTTTGAAGAACTCCAGAGGATCCAGGGTCTAAATTATGTTCTGGAAAATAATTTGCCCCCAGACAAGACTGTGCTCAGGGGGGGTAATATTTCCTGAATGCTCAGGAACTTAGAGGCTGGGGCTTGCAGCACACATTTTATGTAGCATTGTCATACACCCGCCACTTTTAAAAACCTGCAAATGCAAACCTGTTGTTTGCTTGATTGTGGCCAACAGCAAGGATGGCAGTCCCAGAAATCTGACCTCTGAAATTTACTGTTCATTTCCATTCAAATGGAATTTGAGCTACGGTGGTCTATACTGAATATTGTTATGCTTAAAAGTGACACAACAGGTCGTCATTTAACTAATCTTCTCAGAGCACTGGAAAATACTAAAAACAATGTCCTTGAAGAACTTTTATCCCTGGAGGATGTTTGTTTACATTAGTTCTTGGGAAATTAAAGTTCCTGGAACTTTTGAGAAAAATGCGCTAGTGGTATGAATGCAGACTTGACCAATCTGACCTAAACACTGACAGTTCAATTGCAGCAGTGTTAACTGATTCCCAGTTTAAAATCAGTTCAGATGAACCTATTTGTGACATGATGGGTGTTGATGAAGGAGTACTTGATTTCATTTGACACAGCTGTGGAGCCACTGAGCTACAGAATAGCTTATTTCTCTTGATATATCTGAGACAGAATGAAAAGTCAGTCAAACCACTGTATTTGTGTCAAAAGTATTTATTTGAAACATCTGCCTTTTCAGCACAGTTTCGTCAACATCTGCCAACCTTGAATAATCCATTCAAACTCCAGTTTCCAGCACTAGATTTCAGCTGTGATATTAAACAAGCAGCTTTTTAGAAAATACACAAATCCTTGTACTGCATTTATAGTATTGTTAACACTATGCTGCAGGCAGCCACTATTTTTTCCAGGTCTTCTGAGGGTGTAACCAGAGAGTTAAACACACACCAAAGGTAGTCTAGGAAAGACCTCATTTTTCTCAGTGTGAAGTTTCCAGACTTGCAGTTCTGTATCTTGTCGTCTGTTGGGATCATGGGGCAGATAGTACTTGTGAATCTTTTCCCAAACAAAATAAGATAACACAAAGTCCTGCTATCTGTAGATAAAAGTGAAATACTGTGCCGTCTAGTAGAAAAAAAAAAAGAGGAGACAAAGAAAAGAGTGGAAAAAAGTTCTATCATATAATGTAGTTTAGAAGTTTTATTCTTTACTTTTCCTCACCAGCAGCTACCAAGGTCATGTTCTCAGGCCTGAAAAAAAGCCTTAATGTAAAAAAAGAGATTTTTTTCAGAGCTCTGCATCAGTAGCAAAATTCTTGCATTTATGTTTTACTGCTTTCAGGAAATCAATCCTAAGTAAGTGCCACTTATACTTTGCATGTTTTTCAGGTCAGGATCTAAATGTGAAATTTATTCCCATATATGAAGCCAGAGTCATTAAAATTTAGTTTATTTTTGTCATGCCAGAAGAAAACAGCAGGCTTGCAAGTTAATTCATCATCTGATAGATTAATAACTGTAATTATATTACATTAAATAACCATAATGCAAGTTTGGTCTATTAGCTTGTAATGTGTGCATATACACTCCCTGACAAAGGTCTTGTCGCCTATCCAGGTTGTAGGAACA
The DNA here is from genome assembly GCF_001952655.1 of Monopterus albus. NCBI lineage: Eukaryota > Metazoa > Chordata > Actinopteri > Synbranchiformes > Synbranchidae > Monopterus > Monopterus albus. Next base: position 2,134,858 of record NW_018127903.1, on the reverse strand, counting down.
ACAAATAACTTGACTTCTAGTTGATCATTTGGAATCAGAAGTGGCATATATGAAAGGCAAAGGCCTCTACATTATGCTTATTTTACCAAAATAAAATCTTATCATTCCTTGATTTTTAATTATTTAATTAGGACAGAAAGGTCAGACTTTGCTTAGACAAAAGTCTTGTCGCATAATAAAATAATGTACAGTACAGAACATAAAGTCATGGTGCCATGGAAAAAGAATTAATATTGTGTATGACTCCCATGAGCTTGGAGGACTGCATCCATACGTCTCGGCAATGACTCAAATAACTTATTAATGAAGTCATGTGGAATGGCAAAGAAAGCATTCTTGCAGGACTCCCAGAGTTCATCAAGATTCTTTGGTTTCATCTTCAATGCCTCCTCCTTCATCTTACCTCAGACATGCTCAATAATGTTCATGTCTGGTGACTGGGCTGGCCAATCCTGGAGCACCTTGACCTTCTTTACCTTCAGGAACTTTGATGTGGAGGCTGAAGTATGAGAAAGAGTGCCATATTGCTGGTTTCTGAGCACTAATTCGGCCATTGAGACCACTGCGTGAAAGAATTTGACAAACTGTTCTTGTAGATACAGGGGTTTCTGGTGACCAGTTTTTATTTAGCTCTGCTGCAGTTGAAAAAGGGCTGGCCCTGGACTGTCGAAGCAACAAACAGTCCTCTCGAACAGTTGTCTTACGGGATTTGCCTGACCTGGGCCTGTCATGAACTTCACCAGTTTCTTCAAATCTTTTTCTTATCCTCTCCACTTGATGTTTAGATACATTAAAGATGTCTGCCACCTCAGCAGGAGACTTGGTCTTCAGGCTCTTGATGACCAGCACTTTGTTCTGTGGTTGAATCTTTGGCATGCCGTCAGAGGTCAGGTTGCATTTCAAATGAAGGTTGGGTGTGCTGGGGTTTATCTTATACACATCTGGGAATGTGTTAATTACAGTATTTGTCACAGGTAATGCTCTAATCTGTGATTGGTTGAATCCTTTAAAGATACGGCAAGACATTTGTCCTTACAGAAACAGATGTTATGGGCTTTACCAAGCTATGAACATCAGGACACTTTTCGATGGTTTAATTTTGCACCCAGTTATTAATGTGAATGCCTTTGACATTAAAATTAACAATTTATTGTGACAACTGAATGATTAGAAATAAAGTTATATGACATTTTAGGTTACTATATCCTTATAAGACAAGACTTTTGTCAGGGAGTGTATTGTTTAAACTTACAAAACCCACAGAAAACAGACCTGTGACCTTGTGTTAACCAGCACATGAAATCAGTAAATTTGCAATGATGCAATGCTTTTGAATAAGAGATCTAGCATACTATTTCAGTGACTATACAGCATTTATTTATTTATTTATTTATTTATTTATTTTCAAAGCAGGGCTCCTTACTAAATAAAACTACATTTGTGCACAGTAAGACAGGATTGACTATTGATGATTCGGCAACATTTAGTAAGACTTCAGACCCAAATAATTAGACTGTACAAGTATGTATACATAATTAATAGACAGTTGACACTAGTGTGAGCTTCAGATTTTACTGGTACAAGGTTCTGTGTACCAGAAGATTTGAAACTATAAAGCTATTAAAACTATTGTCTCTGTGTTCAAACATATTAAAGTTTTGCCTAACATGCAAATTAGACCACACTTACAATTTGTGCTACAGGATTAGATGCATACTAGCTGTAAACCAAACCAAAGCAAAATTTGTTCCTCTAAAAACATTCAATGGCTATCCATTACATGATCACCACAGATAGAGTTAATTAGATGGAAACCGCAAAATGCTAACTCAACATGTTAACCATAAATTAGATTTGTTGGCAATTTGACACCATGAGAGAAAATAAATTAAGCTTATGAAACTGAATGACGACTGTGAAAGTCCTGGAAGCACACCACATGCTAACCACACCATGTGATTGTCAATACGGGTGCATTCTCATACTGCAATTTGTAAGCATGACCTTATCTCTGTCAGCACTGGTTTTATCTAGATGAATGGAAGAGGCCAGTAGAGAATGAACATGATCTAAAATAAAAGCCTGTTTATTCATTATATGGCTAATTTTTTATAACATGTTTTTGGAATGAAGGATCAGGCCAGGATCAGGAATGACTGGAGAGCTTGCACAGAATTTTATGTTGCATCCTTCAAATTGATGCCAGGACAAGCTGGAGCTATTTTAGCACTCCTGAGACACCTTTTGTTGATGTTTCCCCCCCCCTTTTTTTTTCTTGCTAGTTACCTGTAGATGTGACATTGCTGGCTCCAGGGCATCTTTTGTGTCATCACAAAAGCCACTAGCAGTTGATACAAACAACATTGGACACTTCTGGAATACACACCCTCTCACTTGTCACACTGTAACAATCACATCAACAAGTTGGCGCAAACATGAGGTGTAAAAATGTACACAGACACAGCCATCAGCTAGGATTCCTGTCCCATACGACCACTGACGTGTGTTTTGTATGAGCTTGGCTGTGCGTGTTGGTGTGAGTCTACGGCATATGTGTGTGTGTGTGTGTCTGTCTGCCTGTGAGGGGATAGGTGGAGGCCATCTTTCATCTCTTGCTGTGATCAGGTATTCTACATGATATGATATGATGATACAGGCCCAATTAAAGGATAGGGTTGTGTGAAAAATGTGATGACAGGGCAAGCGGAAGACTAGACTGTGATCTGACATCTGAAAGGGAGAGAAAGACAAGGGAGAGAGAGCGAAGAAGAGAGAGAGAAGTAGAAAAGGATGGGTAAAGGTGGGGGAGCATGAGGGGGGACCGACAGAACTCAAAGACAGTTGTAGGAAAGAAGGAAAGAGGGATGCTGGTAAAGGAAAT
>NW_018127903.1:2121721-2131964 GCF_001952655.1 Monopterus albus | reverse complement strand
AAAACTGGTGAGAATTAATGTTAAATAAAGAGGGACAGAGAGAATTAATATGATTAGGAAGGGGAAGAAAAAATAGAGGGGCACATAAAAATGACTGGAGAGTAATGAGGGATACAAAGGGTGAAAATGAGGTTTTCCCCTCTAAGAAACAATTGATCAGATGGAGTTATGAGTCCTACTTTTGATTATTCTTGTTACAGTGCAAAACACAAAGTAAGATTCCAAAAACAAACCTGGCATGCAGCATGGGCATTAAGAGGTAGCACAGTTTGCTTCTAGTCAACTAGGTTGGTGTACAGTGCGGTATATCATGTGCTGATAATTAGCAGATAATCATTCTTGTTGTCAGTAGTTGTTTCATATTTTGCGCATTCACTGGTACACCAAAAACTGTGCACAATGCAGAATGTCTAAAATCTGAGTCCTCCACATTTTGTAAGTCTGTCTGGACAAGCTACAGCCGTGTCAGGTGTATGATTTTGACCAGGAAGCATGGTGCTTTGGTTACCCTGCAAGTTTTTATCAGCATACATGCTCTTTTCATACCCAAATAGGACCCAATGATGTCAAGCACATTTTTTATTTTACCTGAAGAGCCAAGTCACTGCACAGAAAGGAGGAAATAACTCACACTTAAAAAAATCACTTAGTTACTTTTATTTTGCCATCAGAAAATGTACTTGTTAGTCTCAATTACATTAAATAAATACTTTCATTGTTTAGAATATTTTCAACTTATTTTGGAAATATTCTCATATAAAAAATTTTGAAAAGGCATTGATGCCTATAGTGCAAAGTCAGAGAAATGACTATTTCCAAGTCATTGTGAAGTGTATTTTCAGGTTGGTCAACAATCTTTTACAACCAGTTGACAGAAATACAGAAATAAAGTGTACAGTGCAGGTCAAGTGTCACAGGGAGTGATATGAAGTTCCTAGAACACCTGAGGTTTATGACTGGAAGCTCCTGGCTTTATGAAATTCAGGCTCCTGATCAGGTCAATGCATTTGCCTAGAAAGAGGAGAGGGACAGAGAGAGAGAGAGAGAGAGAGAGAGAGAGAGACAGAGAATTATGTACATGATTACAATTCAGATACATTAAATACATATCAATTTGCTAATTACATTGCATTACATTTCATGACATCTATGTTTTATGGAATATGTTACATTATCACATCTTGCATAACATAAAACACTGAATAGCATATGTTCTCTAGGAAATCCAGTTTAGTTTAGCTTGTAACAAAAAGTATCTTATAGTTCTAGCTATAGGGGATGAGCCGATGCCTTACAGCAACACACAACAAACACGTAACCTCTGTGTGTACAGTTTGTCATTGCTAAAGTATGAGGGACGGCTTTTGTAGGGTTTCATCACATTCCAAAGCCAGATCCTTGAATGAAAGGAGTCTGGTGAGCTGTGCATTCCCTGTGTACTTGAAGGTGACAAAGGCCTCAACAATAGCTGCTGACATTAGTCCCCCTCATATCACACTGCACTTTTCTCTCATTGTTCCCTCTGAACTTCTCACATGTATTGTCTTACATGATATCCTTAGAACCTGATAAGGTGCCCCGTGAAGGTTTTTGCAGCTGAGGACACAGGCCTGGGAGTGTCTCAGGGTTACAGCTGCTTATTATTCTCTCATAGAAGAGAGTGGGAGACTGTAGGACCTGGGGAACGCCTTATCAGATCCCATTTACACCCAACCTCTCCTGGGTTACCTGCACCTTCAACCTTTCCTTGATTACTCTCCTTATACTTGACGCTCCCTTCCTCCAGAAAGACATTATGGTATTACATTTCCTGAACACTACAGACCTTGTTGAAAAGCATGGGAGGCATTCTGGGGAACAGCTGCAGTAAGGATGCCTGATTGGTTCAGTTATATCTTCATTGTATGGTGTCATTGCCCACATCAGACAACAGCAGAACGGAATGCCATTTTACAATCCCATGACTTCAACATAGGTGTTTCCTACAGGTTTACTCTAAATGCATATGCAAAATAATCTTGTCAGATACCTGAAATCTCTTAAAAGTGGATGAGTCCCTTGCAAGTTTCTGTAAGTCAGCAAGTCCCTTAAGAATTTATAATGTACAAAAAAAAAACACAGTTTTGACCAGGCTGTCTTCTGCTACATATTTCTCTGATGTTTGACAGTACAGAACAGTTTGGGTTTATCACAGGTTCCATGTGCCATCAACAACCAAACTCAGCCTAACACCAAACGATAAAGGGAGGTTGAGTCAGACAACAGAAACGCACCTCCCTGCCTGCTCAGAGCATCTCAAGGGCACACGCTGCCTGTTTGGCCTGTCTGTCTGTCTGTGGCAGCTGGTCTTAGTCAAAGCTGCACGTGCATCCTCCTCATCCTCTCTGCTGACACTGCAATATGTCTCTATACAAGGTTGATGTGCACAGTATGTGAATGCATGTGGGCCCAGAGCCTTGCTGATCTTCCTCAGTATTGCTGACATTTAGGTTATATCAAGCAAAGCATTTGACAATCACTAGCTGAACCAGTAGATTAGATGTTGATGTATATCAGGTAAAGTGAAATATCAGCTTTCTGGGGTTTGATCAGCATTTAGGCATGTGGCATTTTTTGGTTGTACATCAATCAATGATGTCAAAGCATTTGCTTCACTTCAACTTCCCTAGCCCCTCACCTAGAACTGTGGACATATAAACATCATAGATTTTTATCATCTGCCAACAACAATACACCTGCTTTGACATCACTAATTAGAATATGGCCTGAAATGTAGCATGCTCATTTGTTTCTGATTACTGCTCATCAACTCTGCCAGTATTTAAACACTTTACAAAGAGATTTTATAAACATCTAGGCCTTCCACAAGCCATCTCATAATGGTGCAGTGTTAGTCTTTTACAAACAGCTGTATGACTTATGATTTGAGTCTTTAATTCAGTTCTCTTTCTAGTTCAGTTATTCTGTTATACTATTAGAATTTTTTAATTTCAGTGGTAGTATGCTCTCCATCACAATGTGCATTTATGTGAAAAAACACAGGATTTATTGGGAGTGGTCTCTCTTCATCCACAAAAAAGGATTTCATGTCAAAGTGTCCCTTGAGAAATTGACTAAGGTAGAAAGCAATGCCTGGTGTTACCACAAGTCTGATAACAGGGTGGATGCCTTGCTCTCCTTTTGCTAACTACTCCCAGTAGACTGCAGTCAGGTGCCTCCACTCTCCACGAGGAGGCAACTGATGCTGCTGCTGATGTGCAGAGAATAAGGCTTGACTAGAAACCTTTAGAACTGGAAGAGACTCCTGATGCACATACATGCACATCTATACAGGTACACATATGTGTCTAAACTATGTGTAAGACCTGTTTTAAATTATATAATCTTACTGTACATACAGATTTCAACAAACAATAAATAGGCAATAAATAAACACAACTGTACCCAAAAATAAAAAAAACATGAATACCAAAACCTGGAAATATATATGACTGACACACATACAACACAACTCTCCACCATCCCATCCTCTCCCTCCTGTTCTTTCAGTATCTACCTTTGTCCGTGTTTATGAACCTTGGGAAGACATATTCTTTTTCATCTGTCAGTATGGATGGAAACAGACATGTTCAAAACACACAACAATGGCCTCACCAGCACCGAGGAGGCTTTATGTTTTGTATGCTTGAAGCCTTGCATTATCTCCTAAGTGTCTAGCAACCCCAGTATAGTAAATAATGGATGCTCCGCTTCCTTCTGGAAAAAGGCCCTCTTTCAGTTCAGGGACCAGTCATGGTTTACCTGTATAAATGCCCTTTTAGTGTCTTTGGAGAAATGGATAGTACTAAAGGATATGGGTCAGATGATTTCATTAGCACAGCATTTCTCTGTCTCCTTCAATCAGTCGTTTGACAGAAGCGATGTAAGTCAAAATGTCTTACAGATACTTTCATATAGAATTCTCTGAGAAAAAGGGTGCAGACTGCTGATCCACAGAAGATAATTTGTGAAATATAGCTCATATAATGAGGACAGAAACAATAATTCTTGAAAGGAGAGAGTGCAGTCACCTCTGAGATCAGCTGAATATGCTTTGACATCTTCAGTCTGGGGACTCCAGTCATTATGCCATTTGTTTCTGGGTCACGATCTACGAGAGCTCCATCCAACCTAAAAACACAGGAAAGGCATGAAGTTCAGTGCTGTAGATGTATAAAGACACACAAAGAACACATACAGCAGATAAACACACTTTATAGTTGCTGTAGGCTGACTTCACTAGAGAATGAGAGTTTTGTCTGACCCACTGGGTAATACGGTTTGGCCCACTTGTTCCTCTATACTTTGTACAGTTAAGCAAAACAGTAAGCAGGATTGATTAGGACTACAGTGTATCACTACATAACCAAGTTTCTTAGGTCTTCCTCCCCCACTCATTCTGATGTTACATTGAAAGACTTTCAGATATTGTGAATTATTTACTTGATTCACTATTCCACCCTTTAACCCCGCAGGAAATGCACAAGTAGTTGGGGTTAAAAAAACACTCTCACAGGATCTGAGTTTGACACAACATACATGTGTTTGTGTTTGTCTGCATGCTTGAACGTGTGTATGTAGAAACATGGTATATAACACATAAAGCATCTTCCATTTTCTGTACTTCTATCACTCTATCTTACACACATACTCTCTCTTTCTCTCTCTCTCTCTCTCTCACACACTCTCTCTCTCTCTCTCTCTCTCTCTCTCTCTCTCTCTCTCTCTCTCTCTCACACACACACACACACACACACACACACACAAATTCATCACAGCATCATTATGTGGGCACTTCCTGAGTGAGAATCCGGGCTATCCCAGATGGGATTATTATAACACAGCCTGATCTGTGCAAGAGCTAGGAGTGTGACTGTGCAAGTGTGTGTGCATGTTTGTTAGACAGTGAGCCCCGACCTGTGCTTCATGACCTGAGTGAGTGAGTGGGTGCACCTCTCTGTATCTGTGAAGGTATAAAATATATAGTACAAGCATAAAACTGTGCCATATTTTTTACCATTAGCAAAAAGGCATTTTCTTTGACAACTATATTAACCTACACAACTGGCTAACATTCACTTACAAGATAATATGTATACAGTGAACATATTCATGCTGAGGTGTACAGTCAAAGGCTGAAATAAAGGTGTCTGAGATACATGTCTGTCCAGCAGCAAACTGATTGATTGAGGCTGCAGTAGCTCCCTGTCTGAATGAGTGAATATTAATGTCCCTGAGTTATGTGGACCTTAATGGATTTGCACACACACACACACACACACACACACCAACACCAGCTCTACTTGGCCATGTTGCTGTGGTATGTCCCTGGCATGCAGCAGTGTTGTCATGGATACCCCCAGACACATCCGGCATCCCATAAGCAGGGAGATGCTGAGCGCCTCAGAGGGGCTGGCGCCGAGGCTCACCCCCTCCTTCCCCAAACCCTCAACGCCTATTCTCTATCTGCTGCCCCCAAAACTGAACCTCTGTCTCTTATTCTCCCTGAAAACCAACTCAGCCTTAAAAAGAGTCTCTGCTTGGGTAGGCCTGGAAGGACACAGCAGCTGTCTTGTCCCAGTATTAGAGTTTTCCTTATTATTAATTGGAATGGGTTGTAATGTAACTGGAGCAATAATAGCACAGAGAGACAGAAAATACCACATCAGTACCAGTTTAATTCTTGTCAAAGAAAATGTAAAATAGATGTTGAACAGGGAAAATGAATGACATTTTGCCTGTGTGTGTGTGTGTGTGTGTGTGTGTGTGTGTACAGTATGTGTGTGTGGGTGTGTATAGCCCTCGGGGCTATGGTTAAGCTTGCAGTTCATCCTGAACTGATCCTTTTCATTAGCTATTATCAATAATTCAACATTGCACTTGCTTTAATGGTTTAATGTGGGCAAACCCTCAAGCCACACACATCCATACTGACACCCCCTCACACACACACACACACACACACACACACTTATTTCACTTAGCATATTTCACTTAACAGCACTCACTCTCTTGGCCTACGCCCAATACCACTAAGGTGAACATAGATATGTAAACGTGCATGGAAAACAATCAGTCTACCCAAGCCTTTCAAAAGAAAAGTACCTATCACTCAGAAACACCAGTTTGCCTACCAGGCTTTCATGGGATGCTTTGATTTACAGAAGAAATCATTTATGATTTCCCTGCAAAAGTCTGTTTTATTGTATATCAAGTTATCTTTGCAATAAAAAGGCAGGGCAAATCCTCTAGTTTGAGATGAAGAAATGAAGGGGTTAATCTTTTATGACGTGTTCCCTCCCATCCATGCTCTCTTTTACCCTCCCTTTCATATTCTTCGGTATGGCACTGCTCACTCCCTGCACATATGCTTAAAAATAATCCTCTTTGATTGGAAGGCTAATTTGAAGTGTCAATTATTCTTATGCAAATGAAGGTACAGTTTCTCACATCTGAAATGGGCCGGGGCACAGATGGGCTCATGCGTGTGTGTGCACGTGTACAAATCTCCCTCCAAAAGACATATAGTGCCATTCCAGATGGGTTCATGCGTGTGTGTGCATGTGTAGAAATCTCCCTCCAAAAGACATACAGCGCCATTCCCCCCACCCCTGAACTCTTCATCTATACCTCCTAGGGAAGAAAGCTGACACACAAAGACAACCGGCATAATGGAACGAAGATATTTGCATAAACATTGTCCATGCAGAACACCAAGCAGATCATATGTTGGGGGTACAATGCCAAAACAATAGCTTAGCATACTGCAGAACTGCATTTCAGCACCCACAACATTTGACAATACAGAGGCATGGTTCTATGTTGTAATATAAATAATGAAATGCTGTTGGGTAAACAGGGATACAACAGAAGCTGGGCTGTATCACTGGAAGTATTGTGGGCTGACAAAACAATTTACTAAAGCTTTTGTCATCGATACATTTTCTACTAACATCTTCTCTTTTGCTACTGCCATACCAGCGGTGCAAGTGAGAAACATAATCCTAGTGTCTGTGCAGAGAGCGAGGTACAAGAAGATCCTGTTTAAAGAAAAGAGAAAGAGAGAGACAGTGAGGGAGAAATTGAGAGAGCGACAGCGTGTGCCTGAAAGCATAGGTTTGTTTTTAAGTACAATATGTGAACGAGTACATACTGTATGTGAATATGCTCTTTATGGTAATTAAAGCTTCAGGCTCAAACCAGAATCCAGATGTGAGATTTCAACTGGCAAAAAGAGACAAAGTGAGGATGAAAAAGGAGAAAGGAAAAAAAGAAGAAGCAGACAGATAGAGGATTCTACAAATAGAGTCTGTTGTCTGACCCTCTCAGCTGATGTGCTGGTTCAAGTAAAAAAAAAAAAAAAGGCTTTTCAGGCCCAAAACAGGATCAAACAACCTGCTGCAGAGTCCAGTTACACCATAACAATGGTGTACATTCACTCTCAGGCTCAACACACAAGCTTTTACCTCAAAGGGTGTAGTGGGAGAGAGTAAGTAGTTTGAAGGCTGGATGCGTGTCGGTATGGAGGGAAGTATAGCGATATCTAAGACGATAATGGTGTTCAACAGATTAGATGGTATCAGCCTACCATGTTTGTTTTCAACTGTCGGCTTCTGCAGCTCTACTGAGATCCATGGCCAACCCCACAGGCACTCTCAATCTCATGGAAACCTTTAGATATTGCCTGGGAAAGTGAAGCTCTTTGATAGATAGTGTTCAAAACTCTTAGATAAAGACAACTGGTGAACAGAGAGCAGCTGAGGACAGAGCATCATCTATAAAGTGAAATACTGACACATCTATAAAATTTGCAAACTTGCCAGTGTCAAAACCATTCATTGCCCAACTGATTGCATTAAGCATTTGATGGACTTCCCCTCCTTATCACAGGATTTTAAACACAGAAGTGTTGATGAATTCCTAAAGATATATAGACAACAGTCATCCCTGTAAGCTTCTCTTTCCACAGCAGAGATCTGATTAATCACAGACCCACAATAGACAGCAACTAAGACCTTGGTTCTCAAGTAATGAACAGCTGCCCTGGCAATTTATATTTGTTTTGCACTGGTTCAGTAGTTCTGGAGAAATTAGTATGCAGACAGAGATCGGGGAGCTTGTCAAGATTAGAGGGAAATCTCTACCTACCCACTGGGTGGATCTACATTCATGAACAAGGCTGACAAGAAAGCTGACTAGTGTAAAGACAAGAAGCAAATAAAATGGCGGAGAACACCCTGAATATTCTTTTTCATATGAGTGCACCTAGAACACCTTCATAGACAGCCCTGTTCTCTACCTGTCTGTCTTGTATGTCTGTTCATCTGTCAAGACACACACACACACACTCTCTCTCTCTTTTTCTTTCTCACACTCTCTAGCCCCTCTTCTCTTTTCCAAAACTATGTGTCATGCACGTCAAAAATGCTAAGTCCAGTCCTTTTGAGGGTGTTCTGCTGGACCATAGAGCGAATAAACATCCATGTCAGGAGAAAGTGATCTGGGGCCCTTCTCTCACTGAGCCTGAGCTCTCCTGGGAAACACACAGTTCATACAATGGATAGAGGAGGCCTTTTGTTGAGTCTCTGGGAGCTGCAGGGCTAGCCATGGATCAAACAGGGGTGTGTACGTGTGTGTGTGTATGTGTGTACATTTTTGCATTTCACATGCACATGCATGCACACACACTTACCGCACTGACACGACACATGCACACACACACATACACATCACAGACTTTCCTCGTCTGCCTAAACTCAGTGTGACTAAGTAAACTTCACCCTTTTCCAGTAGTTACCAAGGGCAGGAAGATGAATTTGAAATTGCCAGCAGGAGAAGAGAGAAGAGACAAAGAGGAGAATAGTGACGTAAATCAGTGTTGGACTGATTTAAACTGGTTTAGTGTCAGTCTAAAAGGGCTTTCTGTTGTACTATATACAAATCACAGTTCAAAGCACATGGCGGGCCTCCCTCCTGGGGTCCGAGGTAAGGAAATCCTGTAGGGAAGTTTCTAATGCTTGAGGATTGTGAATGCGTGTGGCACAGTTTTTGTTATATATGCTTGGTACTTTTCTAGAATATATGATCTTATATTGGGATGAAAAGACAGGTAAGAGCCTGCACAAAATGGCAACACAAACAGAGAACCAGTGTTAAAACATACAGTGTTAAGTGCTGTTTTACTCAGGTCTACAAAAAGAACTTGGACAGCAGTTAAATGAATTCACACTGCATGCACATTTGTTAAATGTGTTGCACTATCAGCTGTTATGTCACCGTTTAGACAGTCTAAAGGCTGCGTTTATCTTGGCTGGATACTATGAAGTAATGTGGTGACAGGGACACTTGAATAGAAAACGGCTACTGTTCCCTTATTCCAGAATGCATTTTAATAAATTTCCATTTGAGCCACTGCCCTGCTCCTGGTCGTCTGCGCCTTGTGTAGGATCTATGGGAATTCTCTTCACTGAAATGAACTCACACCATCTGACCCTATTCATCCAAGACTGCACTTTCTCTCAGACTCCCCCTTTTCCAGTCCCCCAGTTTCCCACAGACCCCCTCTCTCTCTTTGCATCCTCCCTTTCTTTCTCCCTACCTTCCCACTGCCCCCTTCCCTTCTAAGTCTCTACCTTGCTTTCAACTCCAATTTTGGGCACAATGAAGTTGTTCTGGCTGACAGTGTGGTCAGTAGAATAAGTGTTGTTTGAGCCTGCTGTGTGGCCCTGTAGTAGGCCCATTCTCCCCCTCGCTAGCTCAGTTACCGAGAGCCTTGCTGGTGGGAGACGGAAGCCATCCGTCCCCACGCTCCCACTCTGACCCAGACAATTAGCCTGAAGCTGCACTCAGGCTCACTTGCACCTCTTCTTTAAATGCTTGCATGCATGGATATATGGACATAAGCACAGATGAAGCACAAAAGAGCTGCTTATTATCTAATTCTCCAATTTACAGAAAATAAAAAGTTTTACTGCATGGGTTTTTATAATGTATGCGGTTTTCAAACTTTTTCTCTCATATCCTTTTCAGTGTTGTCAGGTGATATGGGTCTGTTCAATATTGCATCCGTTATGGTACAGTCACTGCTCCACCACAGGCAGGTTGGCCTGATTTGCTCAGATACTCCATGTATTGTAGGATGTGTCAAAAAGGATTCTGTATTGGGGTCAGCTGGAAAGACAAAGCCTGCAGCCCTCTCTCCTCT
>NW_018127903.1:2120126-2121693 GCF_001952655.1 Monopterus albus | reverse complement strand
TTCCCTCTCCCCCTGTGCCCACTCCTCACTCCCTCTGTTTCCTCTCCAGACTTCTACTTCTCTGTTTTAGTGAGTTATCCAACATTACAAACTCCTGCTATAAATATTGTTTTTGTGTGTATCGCACACACACAAAAAAAGCACACACACACACACACACACACACACACACACACACACACACACACACAGAAGCCAGGACATGAGAAAGTGGCTGGGAGAGGCCCTGATGGGGCGACCATATGTCCAGGCGTTGTATATCAGTCAGCTCGCCCCCAGCGCTCTGCCAGACCACCATAACTTAGTTTGCCTTCAGCACAAAGTTTGGTCCAAGCTTGGCTGGGTTCATTAGGAACCTATTCTCTGGAGCCATTGAAGCTCAACAGACCTCCAACAAAGGAACTAATCACACCCACTGCTGCTCTCTCTCTTGCTCTTCCTCACCTTCACTCTGATTCTAAAAACTCTATTTCTACAATTTCTATAGTCTCACTCCTTTAGCAAATAGACTAAATATAAATAATCAGTACATTCCAAACGATAGTAACTGTCGACCAAAATTTAGACAATGCAGTACAATTTGTAGACTGTAGAGCATGAAAACTAAACAATTATGACAAAACAGCTGCAAAATAGGTAAATGAGGACAAAAACAGCAATTGGCTGATAGTCATACCTTTCATTCTTTTGTGTCTAGGCTGTCTATGGCACAGAAACAAACATGGATAATTGCATCCCCATTGAAGATTCACACCTGCGACTGTTTGTGTATGTGAGTGGGCTTACGAAGTGTCAGGTTCTCACCTGACAGACACTTTGCTGTCTCGGATGTGAGTGTTGGCGAGCTGCAGTGTGTACAACGTACGCCTACGTACAATGTGTTGTGTATGCATCTCTGGCTGCATGTGTGAGCAAAAGGATGTGGTGCACTGACAATGGAGCACCCCAGGCTGCTGAATACTTGAAATGACCTTGAACCTCAGCATTCTCCATTCCCATGGCTTCAGGGACGGTGAGCATGTCTGTGTTTGTGCATGTATGTGTGTGTGTTTCAGAATAAGAACAATGAGGCTTTGCACTTTGTCTGTGCACAAAAGAGCTCTTCCAGATTTGGTGACATAGACACTCAGACTTAAAATAGTTCCAAATAATTTATACTGAATAATGTAGGTGAGATTTTATGATGATGAAATTTATATAAAAATTGTATTATTCTCTAAAATGTAGGCATTTTTTAGATATTCTGTAACAAGAAACACATTTTTGGATATATTTTCAGGTTATTGTCCTCATTCGTCTTATTACTTTATAGGAAGCTTTCCACTGTCAGTACCTTCCAGTCTGCAGTGACTCTATTTGCACACCCTGCATCCAACAGAGAAAGCTGCTTACTCCATACCATGTCCCCAACTGTGCACACAAGCTACAAGCAAGGATGGATGTTGATGATCTGGACATGGCTTAAACACACAGACACTGTACACACAGCATGTCCCAGAGCACACAAACACACATGCAAACAGACATACATTCATGTGCACCCTGATGAAGAGTACTTGGTGGGTTA
>NW_018127903.1:2108326-2120039 GCF_001952655.1 Monopterus albus | reverse complement strand
GAACACAAATGTCAGTAACATGACTACCTGTACATGGAGACCCAGTGGTGGGAGAGCACAGGAGCTGATCAAGAAGAAACAGAAAAAGAGGAGAGGGATGGACATTACAGCCCCAAAATGGAGGTACATAAGATAGAGAGAACAGCTCTTTGCATCATCAGCACATGAAGCATTTTATCTAAAACTCACCTTACAGACAAATATATTACACAGACAGATGCAATCCTGTAATACCACCGGATACAAACATACCAGCACACATATAGTACAGTATATACTGAGAGTCTGAAGAAAATGTAATGTTTTTCTTTTTTTCTCTTAAAGGTCAAAACGCAACCCTGCACCATTCTGAGGCACTTTGAAGACCAATGCAACACCTCTTCACATGCGCTCAATGTTAAAAGAGATACAATTCACTTTACAGCTCCTCAGGTTACAACAGAAAGTATGTACATTCATGCATTTTCTATTCAGCTATACATTAGCAAAGAGGCTCTGACAGAACTATAAAACAAGGAGCCTTGTATGTCATGTAAAATGTAATCAATGTGTGTATTTTTTATTACACAGTAAGGTAAATCATGCCAAGCACAACACATTTAGAGAAATGAATACAAATATCATGTATGATATAAAATAAAACTGATTTGACCAGTGCCAATTATAAAGCACCAGATAATGTTAGTCATATTTAAGGCAACAATTTGTCATTATTGTTCATTTTTCATTCAACCATCACATTTTGAGTCTGACAGGGGTGGCACCAGGGGTGCCCAATCAGATTATGAGGGTGGCTGGTGCCACCTCTGGCCAGCCCCTGGATGTGCCCATGAGGTGATGTTGCCTTTCTTGTCAGCTTGCTTAGATTTCAGTGTCACCATGTGTGCTGATTATATTTGTCTCAGTACTGAAGATAAATGCCAGCCCATTGTATTAGAAAGGGTGGCATGGTGTACCCTGCCTCTTGCCCAGTGTCACCTGGGACTAGTTCCATATAGATATGCACCCCCACACCCACCCACATACAATTTCCACGTGACAGTGCTGGGGAGTGCAAGTGCCCTGGTAAGCACTGCAACAAGAGGTTCTGTGAACCCCAAACCCTAGTCTATCTTCCCCTCAGCATGCATTGTCTTCAGAAAAAAAAACGGCATCTTGCTTCTTAATACAAAATTTCCTTGATCCCTTTTTTCCTTTTGTTTCCTCCATTTCCAACTTCTGCCTGGAATCACAGCAAAGCTCCCCAGTGAAAGCAATGTGTTCTACTCATCACTGGCACTTTTACAGATCCTCAGCCAGACAGTGGTGATTTGTGCCTGCGTTAAGGCAGAACTATTCCTTGCCTCTTTCACAATATAGATTGCTGCCATTATCTGGAGCTATTTCTCTAGCTGACACAAAAAGAAGAAGAAAACATGGGAGGGGGGTGAAGGAATTTCACCCAACTGCTGTATGAATTGCTGATGGGACCTGAGTGACAATTTGGTATGCAATTGTCAGTGTCAGTCACAGAGACATTGTCATGTCTGATTCTCATCGTGTGGAGCCAAACTTTAGTGGGTACAGGTATTGTCAGAGGACAGTTATCAACTGAGGAAGTCCAATCAGCATCAGATGTTTTTGTTAGCATAGCTGATTGGGGACTAGGGGTTTAGGGAATTTACTTTAGTTAGTATACAGTATATGCTAGTCCATGTATTCCCCTATTCAAATGCAGACACACATACGCACATGTTTTACATACAGCCAGGATCTTTGACTTTAGAGGAACCTGGAAAATATTCCAACTAAGTGGAATTAATGTAGTGGAAATTCAAATTCAGTGCTGTCCCCTTTTGCATTGCAGGGTAAAACAAAATCTTTTGTGGCCCCTGGGCATTGAGGTAGGGAAAAACTGTGAAACAAGGAGTTCCTTGGGTCAATCGTTTGGGCTATGAATGAGCCAGTGCCCAAGTAAAAAAGATGGCATACCAGTGCTGCGCTCTCTGCTAATTGATTGCCTCTCCTAACAAGAGCATAATGTATTCTGTTGTTATCATCCTTTGCCAATGTTCATTAAGCCAGGAAGCAGTGTGATCTTTACTTTTTGTCTCACTCTGGTCCCTTTATCTCCTCCTAACTCCTCTCATCACCCCTCCCAGTCCTCTTTTTCTTTCTCACTTGTCTCTCTCCCCTGCACTGGATGGGAAAGGTGATGCAAAGGTGGTATGACAGGCAAAGCATCCCTCATCATACCAAATGCAAAAGGGAACAAAGGACAGATGGAAGGAGTAGAGTAGGTGGCTAGTAGGGTGATAAAGAAAGGAAGTACGGATGAAAGGATGAGGGGAAATGACAAGGAAGGGAAATGATGACTGAGAAGATAGAAGGACATGGAAAGAACATGGTGGGAAAAGAAGATGCAATGAAAGTGCAAAAAAAAAAGAGCTCCGGATCAGAGATGCACCACTCGCCATCTCACTCCATCCCCCTCTTTTTCTACACTTCCCCCTCCCATATCATCCTCTGTTCCTGTCAGGTTCCCACTTGCTCTTTCTCTCCTCCCCACACCACTTTTAACCCCCCCCCAACCACCTCTCCCCTCTTGCCCCCTTTTCACTTACCTCCCTTCCCTGATTCTGCTCCTCATCCCATCTCTGGTTTGCCTTTTAATGAGAGCTGGTGGGACAATAGCACCATTGTCGCTTGTGTTCAGGAACTCTGGACTGAAACAATCACTGTTTACCTAAGCAGTGGCACAGCCTGGACCCTCTCCTTCATTATAGCTGGGCCAAGTCTGATTAAGTCTGTTCTACAAGTACTACAATAAGCTACTGAGCCACTACGACTCATTCATTTTCTTCCATCTTTTCCCTCTACCTCCGTGTCTTCCTGCAGCACTTCCTCCCCCTGTCTTTCTTTTACAGTCATACAATAACTTGAGTTGGATTATCTCACTCTGAATATGCTCACCCCTGTTTCTAGTTCCCCCTCTGATCTACATATTGTTCATCAACAATAACAATGAGAGTCATTTTTACTAGAGTGAGAAAGAAACAGAGAAAAAAAGAGGAGGTAGAGTATAAATGACCAAGTATTTCAAAAATCATTAGTCGAATCTGGTCTATTTTCAAAATGACCTTCATAATCTAGGACAAAACTAATTTCTTCATAAAAAATTCCCACTAGGGGTGAGCATGCTGCAGGCAGAAGCAATATGACTGACTAAAAGACATAAGAGAAAACCTTCTTTCCATAATGGTCTTAGATCATAAAAAAATGGCATGAAGTATTGTTATCAAGCTGGTGCTTGTGGCAGAGATACACTGAATCAGTGGATTGAAAGCCCTTTCACTCAGTGACATCCCTCAGCTCTGTGGCTTGTAACAGAAGTGTGCTACCAGCACTATGCAAAACAGCATTATGAATATGCGTAATTAAGTGGGAGTGCTGTAAATTTTCTGGGTTATGGGATGTGACTTTTGTGGGGCAGGAGCATACATCAGCGTAAGCATGACTGACAAATGGATAATCCTTTTTTTCTGAAATAAGGCATTTTACAATTTGCAGTACAAAATTGAAAGTTTGCCTTCATACCCCTAACAGCTGCATGCAAAAATCACAAAATCATATTGATAAACATATACACACAGGAATGCATGCATAGACATGCACAGCTGGAGACATTCAACACAAACACTGGAAAAATCACTGTTTGAATGACACTAAAAGAAACTGATGCATTTGAGCAAATTTAAAACTAGTAACACAACAATGGGGAGAAAACGAGCCCGAGCAAATTTGTGTTTACTATTGAAAAATGAAACATTAAAGGTTGAGTTATAGACATGAAAACACCAGGGGATGTACAAATACTCAATTATAGTGGCGCAAACCTGAAATAAATACACAAAATAAAATAAAATATGCCCCAGCACTGGAACGCAGAAAGACCCAAAGGCTGCTTTTGCCAAGTAACGAAGTTAAAAGGGACTGAAAAGCATTAAATGTTTAACATAAAATGTAGCCTCCAGAAAATGCAGCCCACTGATGACAGAGTTGGAGCAAATTTGGAAGTCTAGTAAAATATTGTTCTTTTTAAACAATGACATGAAACTAATTATCTGTTATACTGTAATTAATATATGGGACATGTCTTTTCTTTCATTTTTGCAATAGTATTCAATTTAAATGAAGCTTCAAACATTTGATAAGGGCAGGCACGTGGGCATAGGTACGCTCACAATAGCATCTATTAATACTTGGATCATATTCTTACACAACCAGATAGAGACACAGACGCAAGCAAACACGTGTGTACATACTTTCAAGACACCTCTCTAGGTCTTCAGAGAGAGACAATTTATAGATACTGTACTGAACACCTCACACCACCTCTCATTTCTATGTCCCTTTCCCATACAGAAAGACGCACACACACACACACACACACACACACACACCCACACACACACACACACAAACACACCGGCATACACAGCACCTAGCCACAATCCGCTGCCCTGCCACACATACCGAAGTGGAGGGTACATCCCTCATAGCACCCAGGAAATTAACTTGACATTTGATGCAGACAGAAAAAAAATATATATTTCGTTGGGGGAGGGGAAAAAAACAAAGTGTATGAAAGCAGAGATAGCATAAACCCATCTCTTGTTCACCCGTCCACAGCCCACCCCCCCTTAAGCCCAGGGATGCATTTGAGAGGGATTTCAGCGATCTGCAATGCAGACGCCACTGGGTGCCCACAGAAAAATTAGCTTCATCTTTTTCCTGTCCTTCTTAGTGTATGCTGTCTGTCCCTCTTTGTTTCCATCTTTTATGATGCCAGCACTCCATTTTCATATCTACTTCCCCTCCCTTTGTGTTTGTGTCTTTCAATTTGGGAGGAACTTAAAAAAACTGTATTGGAGGATCACATTATGGTGCATGCGTATGAGATTAAGGCACACCCTTTAAGCCACTCCACTTGAATGCAAAAATTCATTTTGCGTGGATGAGGGTGTTTTAAATTGTTGTTGCCATGCCATTCCTTTCAGTTTAGCATTTTGACAATCCTACCTACTGACGCACATTAATATTCCTGTGTAGAGTTATTTTATTTAAACATCTTTGTAATTGTTCAAAATTGACAATTAACTGAGTAAAGAAATGATAAGCATACATATGTCTGCTGTTCGCAGTTTTGTACAAAGCTTCAAAAAACAGTCATTCCTGTTGTGATTTCATCTACAATTTCATTGTGCAGACTATAAAATAAAGTGCAGTGTGATCTTGCATGTGTTTGATAAGATTAACGATCACATCAGAGGCCTGGTGGTAACCTCAGCAAGGAGCCCAGACACCACGAGCGAGAGCAGGCCACAATTAATATGTCATTATGCATTGCTACGGTTTATACCCATGAACACACAACACACAGCAAGATCCCCAACCAGCTAGCGTCTGTCTCAATATCCCCTGCATTAGACATGCAGGAATGTTAACATCATTATGCACAATTGTGAATGTCTGTCTGTGTCCTCCCCCTTTTCTTCCCTACCATATTGTGTCTGCGGTTAGTCCACGAGTGTGTGTTGGTGTGTCTGAAAGGGGGTGGCATTATTTAAATTAGATTTTGGTATGCAATTTGAAACAAACTGCTGATTGTTCAGACTCTCTGGACATTGTATTGTCAAACCATGTTTACAATAATATCAACATTTTTCTCAGGGATGATGCTGCAGGAATTAATGTCATGGTAAAACACACGCTTTGCAAAATGATTTGGCTTATATATAAGGATTTCATTGCATTACTGTAGAATTTGTCTACAAAATATATTGAAAAATGCTGAATAAAAATTTGTGATGAAACAAACAGTGTCATATTTTACACCACACACACACACACACACACACACACACACACACACACACACACACACATATATACACACACACACTTTAAGCACTGTGTGGAATTATGAAGTATGAAATTAAGGATATATAATTTAGGATGAAAATAATGAGGCGTTGAAATTTTAGGTACAAAAAATATTGTGTTTTGCACAACCTATGCTAATGCAATTGTGTTTTAAAACCCTGTGGTGAGATCTAAATTACACATCAACAAAAATAACACAAGCATACATGTATTTTTCTTTTCAAGGCTATAGGAAAAATCAGGTTGACCTGTGTTGTCATTACCTCTAAATGTTCATAAAAAAGTGACATTCGGTCAAGTTTCTGCTGTTAGGACAAGGAGGAAAGTTATGACTTTCATTAGCACCGGCGTTAGTAATATCTGCTCTGCATTTCTCTGAGGCGGTAGGATGAAAACACCACATCATCCAAACACACGCACACACTGCTGCTTGCACTGTATCACATTTTCATTCACTGCATTTTAGAATAACCTCTTCAGTGATCACTAAGAATGTTGTTGTATCACTGAAAAAAAGAAAACCCTTTCCATTGAAAAAGGAATAATACAAAACGACATATTGTTCAGACACTGCATTTGTAAAGAAGGAAGACTTTAACAGTCTTGATAGAGATTTAGAATCAAAAATAGCCCAAACCAATATATTTTATCTGCCACAGCTTAAAGGAAGACTGTCCAGCTAACAGTGTATACAAAGCACTTGGCATTCCTCTCTGCCTATATAAGCTCCCTTCGTGCCACCATGCAATTCCTTGCTGCTAACAATTTGCATTGATTTGCATGATTTTACAATGCCCATATCCTTTGTTCTGACTGTATGATGATGCAGAAGAAACATTTTCTACGCAGAGCCACAACACAGCCTGCTGAAAGCTACCAGGACATTAAATGAAAAACACCTGTAGTTTTATCTGTTTTAATTATAAATTGATAAGTTGAGATTTGCACAAACATAAAAATCTTCCCTGGCACAGGAAAGAGATGAATATGTTCTAGTTCTGTAGAATTTTTGAACAACCTTGGAAAGGATATTAGAGGCAAAGAAGCTGCAATATATATATATATATATATATATATGTATATATATATAGAGCACGGGGACAGGAGTGCATTCATGCATGAAATATGGAATTGGTTGATAAATAGAAAAATCAAAAAGAAAAAACACAGAAAAGAAAAAAATAACAATAACTGCCATATATTTTTACATTGTTTTAATCATGTTTTACTCATCCTATTTAATTGCTATTGCATTCCCAGATCATAAAGAATTATGTCTTTGCATTTACTGTGCTGTCTTTATTGTGCAAAAATGTCATTCTGATGTTTGTGAATGGGCCTACTGCAGAGCCCTCCTGTGTGGTGGCATATTTTGTCCTCTGTTGTTGTTTTCTCTGTGCAGACAACATGCACACACACTCACGCACACCATGGCGCTTAAGCACTCCTTAATCATGCAGACACATGCAGAACACTTCCTTAATCGCTGTGGGCTAGCAATGATGATACAGAAGCCAGCCTACAAGACTGGAAGGTTTATATTCACAAATGTGGGTGCCACAGTGTAAATACTTACTCCCGCTGGCAGCCTAATAGTAAGCAGCTGTACTGCAAATATGCATCCTGATGGATGATTATGAGTATAGCATAGGAAATGAGCCAATATAATGTACACAAACTGTACTGTATAGTAAACATTCTGGGTTTTCATGGGTGCTTATCTTAATATTCAGCAAATGGTACTGAGACAAAATTTACTGTGTAAATGTTTTTGTATTGCCTGAGCTGTAAAAAATAGTAGTAAGGACCACAGATACTTTAATATTTTGCATGTGTATGTATGTGTGTGTGTGCATAAGAAAGAGAGTTGAGAAAGAGAGAGAGAGAATGGAAGTCCAAAAAAATCCTTGTCTTTATTTTAAGGGGGAACATTTCCTGATACTGTCAAAGAACATCTGGATCTGCTATTGTAAGTTGGAAAGCTGTCCTGATTTCTGTATCAGTTTCAAAGCATACATATCCTGTAAACAGGCAATGTAAGATGAGGGGTAGATGTTACTCATAAAAAAGGCTACCTTCCTAAATAAATGATGCAAAGTCAGAACTACGTGCCCATTGACCCCAGCACACTCCTAAATGCAGAGCTGACGCTGTGCTGGAATAGCAGTAGATAGTTAGAAAAACACCCAAGTTAATCGCTTCAATTTGAAGCAGTGCTATGATGGCAAAAGTGTTAAAAGGTAATTTGTATAAATGTACTTCAGAATTGGCTATAATAAGACACAATTTCTTGGCCTGAACACTGACTCTTGCTGCCCAGTGACCTGCCCTGGCCTTCCATTCGGCTCTTCTGAGCAGTTAACCAAATGTGTGTCTATTGTATGGGGAGTAATTAGAACAAACAGCACAACTGCACACTGAGGCCCATGGGCACTGACATTCCACCGCTCCTCTTTAGCCTCTTATTCTTTTTAAGCATCACCAAGAAATAACGTTTTGACTCAGAGAACTCTCAAAACAAAACCCACGGCGTCACTGTGGTATTGTCATTTGCTTAAATCCTTTTCTTACTAAAGGTGTTACAGTGTGGGCTGCATTGTCTCTAACCATCAAGAGCATAGGCATGGCAGGGTACCAAGTGCTACTGTTATTTTCTGCTGACAGTGACAGATGTCAATCATCATAGAACACTGTGTGCAGTGTGTACACCTAATATCCTGACACTTTACACCACTTCAGCCTTTCGAGAGGTCGTCTAGTCATAGCTGAAATAAAGAAAGCAAACTGACTCCTGCCTTCTGCTAATATAATAAACATTTTCATGTCATGAGAGTAAACTCAGCTCATTAAAATATGTGTCTCACTTCAATAACATAAAATGTCACATGTATTAATGGCTGCAGATGTAATTGATAGAGCAAGATGTCCTGCATGCAATGTAAACAACGCCAGGGCAGAGGGCAATTATTGGGATCACATGGATTTCAATGGCTAGAGAAAATTTTTGAAATCATTTCCTGGATCTGCTATTATACTGCTGGTCTGTGTATGTTAATGTATGTTGTCATGAATAGACGGTGAACAGTAACATCTGTTTCCTCTGTGCTTTTTGCATTAGTATGGACCACAGGACAGCGAAGGGGTCATAGAAGTCGATATTACCCATGATCACACTGCCTGAGCCCCTTAAAACTGTTGTTATTCTGTTTACTGTTTTCTCTGGACCACCACTGACATCTTTGCCTTTATCCAACACACACATGGGCTAACTTTGCTGCAGGCAAATAGACACACAGAGCCACAGACTCACACATCAGCAGAGATTGGCACAGAGGGGATAAAAACACCAAAAGTCAAAACCCTTCCAACAAGAAATGGGTCTATTTTTGACATTAAACATATTGCATTTTTTTTTGTATATTGCTTACCATGGAACTGCCATTGAATTACCAGAGGTCACAGGAGACCCAGAGTTTAGATGTGATTAAAGTAAATTTGGGTTGTTTTGGCTAAATACAATAATAGCTAGCAGCCAGCCACACAAAACCTAAAGTTTGTTATGGTATTGCATATGCTTACACATATAACCCATATAGGCTAATGCTCTAGACACACAAACATACATACATGGTTTGGTTTATTAACCCAAGCTCACCTCATGTGGGTACAGTGTAGAGCAAAATCCCCGAGATCTTGCGTTGACGTCTAGTTCCTGCTGCCTGCAGTCCTCCACAGCTACAGAAGACACACACACAGGCAGGGAGTGAATATGTTTACCAAGAGGTAACCTTTACATGCTGAATAACTCCTCTTGAGCAATTCACAATTAACATGTTTCCACAAAAAAGAAAGGAAAGCAAAAGGAAGAATTTGCAATATCTAAATTTACTTGCAGAAATTCAAATTAACAATAACTTTGTGCAAATATTGTCCCAACTTTTACACTTTGCCACAAATAGCAAATCAAATTTGGGACCTTTGTGGCACATGAGCTGCTGGTTAATGCATCATTTGAAGGCCCTGGGAGGTAAATGTTTTTCACTTTAAAATATTAATACAAAACATTGTTAGAATGTTAGCTTAATTGCGTGAGGTTATTTTAATCTTCCAGGCTAATTCGGGTGTATGCGATCACTGTTTCAGCAGCCACGCTGTTGAACCCAACTGCCCTTGACCTCTGCCTCCTCTCAGTGGAGGGTGAGCAGGTCAAAAGTGTCAAATGTCAAGGCTAAAGGACAAGTCTTTTGAGGTCAGAGGTAACCATTATAGATTGTAGCAGCCTATGGTAAGTTTAAAACCACATTTTTGACCTCACACAGCAACCTACCCTTATTTTATTTATTCATTTGGTTTCATCCTTTCACTTTGATCTTTTAACCCTGCAAATAGTTGGGGCTGCCGACATATCTTCACATGTAAAGGTGTCTCAGAAAACCCATTCAAAAAAGAAAAAGCACATTTGACATTGTTCTTTTATCTTTTTTCTTCCTTTGGATTTTATACAAAAACAGTTAATTGCATTGGTGACTATGAATCATTTGGCTCGTATTTACAGTACAGTATATATTGTATACAGTTTCTTCTCTGTCTTTCTTTCCTGCTGTGTTCATGAGGCTCTTCTGGAATGTCAGTATCAAAGTGACAGATGCCACCTTTTATTAGAGCTCCATATGAAAGCACCCCCCCCGCCAGGATGCTACATGGCAATAATCAACATTACAACCACACGGGAGTTTTATGATTTATTTCCCAATTTTATTTATGTCTTTATTTCATCAAATACAAACTACAGAAATGCATTAAAATCATGGTTCTTGAAAAAGTAGTAAAAGATCAAATGAACACTTTGGGAGATGTAAGTAGAACCAATAAAAACAATTATGTCTTTATAAGGGACCTATTTTTATACTCCCATTGCAATGTTTTACACTGTTCTGAGTGTGTCTTGTGGTTCTGTGGCAAACCAGTGTGTGTGTGCATGTGTTTGTATGTGTCTTTTTAGCCCTACGGCAGGGTTTAGGGTAACTATACAGCACCCACCCCTCCACCTCCACCCTGTTCCCTCTGCGGCTTGTGTGGCTTGTCTCATCCCATCTCCTTCCTGCTCCTCTATCTCCCTCCTCTGCTCTGCTTCCCCTCTCTCCACCACTTCTCTGCTTCTCTTTACATGTTTGTACGGTTGGTGGGGGGGGGGCATGCTGGAGAAGACAGTGCCAAAAATCAGCCCTGGGTTTCTCTAAAGCAGCAGTGTGATGATGCAACTAAATTTAATGCAAATTGCACATACGAAATCACACACACACAGACAAGCAATATAAAATGCTATAAAGATGAACATATAAATTACCCACAATGATTATTATTATAGAGTGTAAAAGAGAGATTTTATTTAAGTGAGCTGCACTTATTTGAAGCATAAGAAAATTAAAATATAAAAACTACATTTATCTTGACTTAAGGGATGCAGTACCGACTGTACCTTTCTCACACTGTGTGACTCCTCACCAACTGTACCTTCCTCTATGACAAAAAGAAGTAGTCATAGAACAAAAGCATTTCCTTTATGAGAGGTGTGTCTATTCTCCACCCCAGTGGCTTACAGTGTTTCATTATCCAAAGTCGAGGTCTGCTTTGCCATTTAGGTCCCTCATGCTGCCTGTCTCATTTCCTCCCGGTAACAATCCATTAGCCAACGCCAGGCTCAAACATGCAGCCATTTAATTATTCTCACTTTTTTGGCAGCACGCTGGGGCGTACCACTCATCAGAGGAAACAGGGAGGTAGGGAA
>NW_018127903.1:2072486-2108297 GCF_001952655.1 Monopterus albus | reverse complement strand
TGTATATACAGATCTTTTGTGTGTATATATATATATATATATATATATATATATGTGTGTGTGTGTGTGTGTGTGTAGCCAAATTTATCCAAAACTCACATTGTATAACCAGTCAAACACCTCAAATAACATAGCTTTCTAAACTCCAGAACACATTATATAAACAGTATGTATTTATGTCAATGCCCAAAAAATGGGAATGATGTGTGGTATAATTTATCTTGGATAATTTCCTGCACATTCCTCTTCATGCTATGCCTCCGGAGCACTTCAGGATGAAAGAAATGCTAATACTGTGTCTGTACCTTCACTGAGAGTTGTGTGTTTGTGCAGTCTACATGTATGTGTGTGTGTGTGTGTGTGTGTGTCTGTGTGTGTGTGCCAGCTCACTAAGCACCTTTATGATAATTAAAAGATAGGAGAGGTCAGCTACTTTGTGTGAAATGTGAATTATGACTTTTAGCTATATAAATTGCCAACATAGCATTTGTATTGTCAATTTTGGTGTAAACGTTTTAAGAAAGTGGATGTTATATATATGCAAGGTTTATCGGTAGCTGCTCACAAATGGTAAACTGCTTCACCTTTATCCTTGAGGTTCAGGTACCCACACCGATGCAGTTGTGATAAATGCAATATGCTGATTTTTATTTCTTTAAAATGGCAGGCAGGGTGACATGGCTGAAAAATATAGCAATCAAACACTTTAATGAACTGTTTCACACTACAATTCAACACATAAATACATTAAACCTGAAACATTTTCAAATACAAACGCTTTTTGTGTCCCATCACACTGCTTTAAAAAAGCAAAAAAAAAACTGCACTCAGTATTAAACAACATATTACTTTTTTCTTGGACTAAATATGCAAAGCAATACTAAATTGAATTCTTAAAATATTAGCTAATATCAGAGTAGTTGTGATAGCCATGGTACTTGTATTAGTGCTCGCTCGTAAACCAATTGCAACAGACAGCTAAACACAGCCCGATCTCATACAGTGACAGTAATCGAGAGAATTATAAATGCAAATGAAATTCTCAGCATGCATAGCTAGGATAACAGTGATTGTAAATTTGATTTTTAGAGCTCTGTGTTCCTGTCCACATACTGCACTGAAATTTGTATGCGTTAATGTGCATGCATGCACGTGTCTATGCCAGCGGACATTTTAGGTCTACCCTCCTCACACTCTCACTACTGCCAAACGCCTTAAGATGGTGGCACCTTGAGGCAGAGAGAGACACTCATAGAGAAAGCCAGCCTTCTCCTCCCTTTCCCCCATCCTCTACCTCAGGTCCTCTTGACAACACAGGACAGGGCCCCCTTTCAAACCCTTATCCCCCCCACCCCCCACCCCATAAATATTTAATTCACCCCTCTCTAATAAGGATATTAGGTGAGTACACCCCAGCCCTGGCGTATATGCATGAGTCCTTTCTCATCAAATTTACATAAAAGGGCCAGATGCTAATGCGAGTGTAGCAACTATTGCTCACTATTCTATATGCACTGGTTCTGGCTCCCTAGTCTAAGAGCCAATATAATTTAATCGCCAAACAGCATATATTTTTCAAATCGTTTGCCGTATTCAAATTGCATCTAGGCCTGAATACCCTGTGCTTTACAAAGAGCAGAAATATGGGCATATTTGATTGTAGTGACGGCATGTCTACCATATTTATACTTATTTAATGTTTTCTGAAGACCCTCCCCTTTTATGAACCGACACACATTACAGACGTGCTTATGTATAAGCAGGAACATTGTGCTTTATAGAGTCAAAGACATTTTAAAAATAAAGGCCAATTAAGGTTTAGAACCTACATTATGCTGATGGTGTTAGGACTTTACTAGAAGAAAAGTGAGAGTGAATACACTAAGAGAGAATTAGCATAATAACTTAGAATCAAGTACCTTGATACAGACAGGCTGCAGAAGTCATTGTATTCTATATAAAAATCAACATCCAGGCCACTCCAATGACGTAGCTCATAGCCTGTTGAGAATGAGCGCCACAAGGTTTGTAATTAATAGAAGATGAATAGGGCAGTGACATCAAATATATTATTTACACCTCTCATCTTCAAGCAAAATTCACAGCATATTTCAGACTGAATTAAATTAATTTATTTATAGTCCATGATATTTGCATAATCAAGAGCCAGTGGATGACAAATATACTAGAAGAAAGGCTGAGTGTCAGCTTTAGACATGTAGTGCACACTTACTGTGCACTGCCACAGTATTGATATCTAATCATGCAGCTACATAGCTGAAAATATTATTATTATCCTAAGTAATGTAGGTACAAAATGTATATTATGTCTTTTGCATCCTGTTCCACCTAAAGGCCTGTTAGATTTCGCATTAGAATAAAACAATACTGTATATGTTCACTGGAAATGACAAATAGCAAGTTGTATTTGTAGCAAAGCTTATTATAAATTCAAATAATAAAAATAGTAATTATTTATAAAAAATGGTCAATCATCCATCTCAAATCAAAATGTTTACATGAAGCATCATTTGACATATCCTCAAAATGTCTCTCTCTCTTTGCCTCTAGATTGAGCCTTTTTGCCAGTGAGCAGGTCCAAAGAGTTAAGGGAAATGTAGGCAGTTGGTGTGGAACATTAGCAAGCATACTGATGGAGACGAGGTGGTTTTTAGCAAAATATGGACTAAGATGTTCACACTATAAATTCTGGGACAATCAAACTTTGGCTTAATTTCAACCTTACATACTGACTCTGTTAACTCGGTTGAAAATAAAGTCAAGCTCACAATTTTAAAAGAACTGTTTATATTTACAGACACTCATAAAATTAGTCTTGGAGCATCTGTGACAGGAAAGTGTGTTTCACCGACAAATTATTTCTCTTGTTTTAAAGTTCTAGGCAAAAGTTTAACTTAGTGATAAAACTGTAAAATTAGTCACATATATTTTTGTAGGTTTATGTCATAACTACTCAAGAAATTATTTGAACACAAGAGCTGAATAATCTCATCATGCCAGAAAACAACAAACTTACATTGACAACACAACTCTATCACTTTCCAAAACAATCACAGTACGTTATTATGAAACAGATCTTTGACAGTACAAAAGGTGCCTCTAACATTTCAGCCATGCATATCCATGTAGTTAGCTAAAAGGGTGGGCCATACGGCATGGCAGGGCACAGCATGCCTGCTGCTCCGCACAAGACGCTCAAGTGGCCATGCATGATGTCATTAAAAAAGGCCCAACCATGACATTCCTCAGTGGATTATTGGCAAGTTTTGGCTAACTGGTCTATTATGAATGGACATCAAACCAATCCCTATTGCTCGGAAATGACACCATTAATGACATCTTTTCGGTGTTTGTGCCAGCAAGTGTGTACAAGACTAAAATACAACCTCAGATTTTGTTTTTCCTTATATTTAAACCACAGCCTTAGACTCACAGTTCATTAAGCAGCTACATAGATTATGACTTCAATTTATAGAGAAAGCCTGAGAAACTTTAAATCAATTAAGCAATGCATGTGAGGTTACCTGACAGGCAATACTTTTTAACACTATATTATGTGTCTCCAATGAGCCTTGGAGACACACAAACACACACAGTCACACATATACATAGAAACCAGGAACCTGTCCTGCACTGGCGGGGGCTGATGCTGCCATGCGCACGGTGATCTCACCTACCGTTGCCGTGGCGACACCAACCAGAGGGAAAAGCCTTATTGTGTGTGCGCATGCGTGAGTGTGTGCCTGTGACTGTGACAGAAGCTTGAGCTGAGGAGGAGGAGGAGGAGGACCTGCAGGAATTCATATTGTGCCTGGCTTGTTTAAGGTTTTTGCCTCATTCACTTACTACCCTTTATCTGGGGAAATACTGCCCTCTCAGTCATAACAAGCCAGTGCTTCAGTGGAGGAAGGGGCAGTATATGGAAAGGAAAGGGTGTATGACAATCGATTTGCATAAGATGTATAGTGGAACCAAGATACGCAGGAAAACATGCTGAGCTTCAAGTATACATGCTCAAAAACACTCACATGCATAGAGTCTTGCAGGTTGTGGAAGTTCTAGCACTACTGGCACACCACTACTCTTATTTCTCTTTAGGCAATCAGCCAAAATAAACTGCCTTACTACCAGCTGGTATTGTTGAATTCTATTAGTGATGAAGAGCTAACTCAGACTATAGGGGTCATCTGCTCATCAGTGGGTGGCGGTGGCCTAGGCTGGCTCCACAGCCATGAATGCACTGAATTCATTATTCCTAGTGCACAGATGGTGTCTGGCTGCCTGTCTCAAGTTCAAGTTCATGTCCAGAAGACACACACACGAAACGAGAGAGACATGGCCAGAGCCAGCCAGACAGACGTTGTTGACTGAGACAGAGCTATTGTTCTCTTTCATCAACATGATGTAGGAGCCTCGCTAGCTATCTGGGACGCCTCGATCAGTTCATTGCAGAGACAAATGCACAGGAAGAAACACACTTGCATATATGTACATACAGTACATAGATGCACATGGAGCCTCTCAAGCTATCACAAGCCTCAGCAACATAAAAATAGCCCTGTGCTTCTGCTCTGTGAACCTGGATCAAATAATTTTGACTTTCACTGGATAATACTTTGGATGTTTCAGAGTAGCTCAGAATCTGACAGCATTTCCTGCATATATAGTATCTAACAGCTTTGTTATTACAAAACAATCTTGGAGTAGGCCACGCAATAGATATATTAACAAACGAAACCTGTATGACGACTATATTCACATCTTTTGTCTGGCACAGAAATTACCCTCAGCTGGTGCATATTATAAACCTACTACTGCACCTGCCATACACAGCACAGAGGCACAGAGAAAGCACATAAGAACCCCAGGCACACTCACAGAAAATATGCTGATTGGCTGCCCAATGAATATTAAAACACCTTCTGTGGTCGCCACGGTTTTGATACTCAACAAATCACGACAACAATGGCTGCCGCACACTGTATGTGTAAGCACAGAAGGAGGGCACATTCAAGTGCATAGGCCCTGTTTCCTGAGGAGAAGGAAGGCAAAGGACTGTCACCGCATTAATAGTGGAAATACACCTCTATACACACACACAAACATATATGTATATATATGCTATAACAGTCGGGGCCACAATGTCATAATGGATAGAGAATATACAAACGTAGTTACAGTAATTACTGTCAGGACACATGGCAGCAGAATAGCATGCAGAGCATTCATGTCAACCAAATTGGAGAGATTTACTCAATCTCCAAAGACAGGCAGGAAAGGCTGTGCAGACCATTGCCAATACGACATCTCTCCTCCATCCAGCCCAGGAAAACTGAAAGCGACTCAGAAGGGAGATGCATGCAAGTGTGATTTGCAGCTGTTAGAGATATGTGATACTGCTCTCTCCTGGTAACAGCACACCTCAGGATTGCATTGCATATCCTATTTACTGGGTGGACTAAGGTTCTTTTCATTTGCTTTGAATGATAGACCAAAAGTTAAGTATTATAGTGGGATGACTAAGGTCATATACACACACACATGCACACAGAAAGAGAAAGAGAGAGTTTTCAAGATACAAGAGTACACTGTCAGTTTTTGTTTGATCAAAAATCCCCATTATTCTTAGAAAAGATAAAGAAGAAAAATATAGTGTGTGCAGATTTTGTAACAGATGCATACTGTATGTTTTACTGTACAAAATTTGGTAAGAGATATTAGATTGTGGCTTAGTTACAGACAGTTTTTTTTGCACCTCTGGTTTGACACTTAATGTGCCCCCCCCCCAACTCTGAAAACAGTGTTCCCTTTCATAAAGCTAGACGACGATTTCAATCGACTTAACCGAGGACAATAAGACTTGTTTTATTCACCACTGCTCGGCCCAAAATGTGTTCTCAAGTTTTCTTTCGAGCAAACGGCCTGGTATTGTATGCTGTCTTTCACAGGGGTCTGGAACAAGAGACACTAGTTTTGTCTGACGGTGTGAGAAAGTCGACAGGAGACCTTTTCAGAAAAGGCAGTGCTGAATTCAGCCACTGTGGCTCTGTTTAACACAGCACTTGAATAATCCTCTGTTGCAAAACAGCACATTTCTGAACATATGCTGAATTTGAACTTTGATTTCAGCAGATATGTTACAACCTGAAAATTAAAAGAGACACGCTTTCAGCCAGAATACAATGAAGATAAAATTAGTTCTCGAATTGCCAGGCCATGCCATTAAAACCACCAGACCTATTTTAAACACGTGGCCTACACCGGAAACAACCTATCATCTGACAGATTCAGCATAACATTCACCTTTTGGGTATGAAAAACTATGTTATTTTAATTTTTATCAAAAAACCTACAAAGTGAAAAATGTATACTATAGTTATTGTACCCAGGGAAAATGCATACTTTAGCCTAAATATATTACTATATTCTCTAATATATGAGAAAGACCATGCTATCTTGAGTTTATCCTTAAAGTGTTCATGTTCCACTCCACAATTTTATGCTGCCTTTAGCCTACTAATAAGTTCTTAACATTTTTCTAACCTTAATCTTAAAAACTGGTCTTGGTTCATGGTCAAGTTCATGTACAAAGAATGCACCGAGATGTCACCAATTTGAGCCCCAGACTTCTTTATGCAATATTATCTGCGCTACTAATTCTCAGGACGCCTGGATCCGCGCGCCCAAGCGGGACCCCTCAGGATTATAAAGTTACAGCATCACTGTCAAATTCATAAAGCTACACAGTTTTAAGATAATGACGCCGAGTCCTCATTATCAATATACAACTGACGAGACATTACGCATTCAAGACCGTTAATATTCCAAGTTTGGGAGCGCCGTGTCTGCTGGGAAACATCGCCTCTTTCTTTGAGGATGCAGATGAGTCTGGTGCACTTGACGTCTTTTCATGACCCCTGTCGGCCCCCATCCCCCCGTAGCCCCTTCAGGCCCTCACAGCGCTGTCTGTCATATTGGGCCTGGCTATGGCATTGCCACTTGCCCCACTGAGCGTGGGAATGGGATCGTCCAGTCGTTCACATCTCCTGCACTGCGGTTAACGGAATCAATTAAGCAGGCCCGACCCCCCACATCTCCCAAGTCCCCTCGCTCCCTCCCTCTCTTCTCTTCTCCCTCTTCTGCCACCTCCCTCCGTCTCCTAGCCCCACTCCCAATTTCTCCTACCCCCCTCTCTCCATTTTTGTCAGTTCAGTATACGTCCTAATTATTAGGCTGCTGTTTGGGATGCCAGCGCCGTTTCCTGGCCAGACTCGATCATGCTGAAATAAGAAGCATGGAGGTGCACACGTGGGTTTCAACAGAAGTCCTAAATATCACCCTTTCATTCCAATGACATGCTCAAGATGGGCTAATGTTGAAATTACACCCACTTTGAATAAAATGTAATATTATACCCCACGTTATAGGATCGAATAGGCAATAAATATTAACATGCAATATCTGGCCTGAAGGGAAGTCCAGTGTGTGCGTGTAAGGGAGAGAGAGCCTGTGTGAAAAAAGGAGATGACAGAGAGTGTGTGTGTACTTTTAAAAAGTTAATGAGTGAGCCTGCAGTGATGCACTCTGAAAAGGTGATTAACAAAGTCCAGGTGAACACATCTAGCTTATAAACGTGTGTGTACACTGTGGGGGGGAAATGACAGACATCTGAATAAAATCACAATAAAGTCAGCCATATGAATAACATCTACAAACAGGTTCGTGGGAAAATTCAGTTAAGAGTCCTCGTAAGTCCTCGACGAGTCTGGAAGTAGTTTTTACTTTCGGTTATCTAGCTTTATGACGAGCAGAACACTCATACAGCTAGATAACCAAAGATAACAACCCACTTCCCAATCTTCAGCAATAATCCACATGTGCATATCCTCTTCTTGTCTCCAAGTTTCCATTTCTCAGTGCTCAGATACATTAAGCAAAAGTCATCAGCGTCCTCTGTCAAGTCACATTCTGCATTATATTCCTTATATTCCTGTTTTGCCATCGAGGGCCACTATTGCACAGCCCGAACTGTTACACACCCGGCGCAAAAAAGTGTCAGTTCTTGAAAAAAAAGAAGATATATAATCCCAATGTTAATGTCATATTCACTTGACATTAACCAGTATTTTTGAGTTGAAGTAGGCCTTGAAAATCGCGGGTACGGTGCAGTCATCCTTGCACAGGGGCCCTCATTTGCAATGCAAAATAGCTTCAATCCCACAAAAGGTTCTTTCGCCTCTATTAAGTCGTTGTGGCAGTAGCAATAGATATCCTGTGAGGCCGGCGAAGAAGAATCACGGTAGAGAAGGGAAAGGGAAGGAAATCCGGTTTCTGTGGAAAGTGCAATAACAGCACAGGGAATTACGACGCAAATGTTTCGGATTATGAAGACAGGAGCTTGTTTTTTGCTCAAAGAGTATGAAGTTGTCCGTTCATACCCAGAATGTACTTAAGGAGAGATGAAGCTGATGAGTCGAGCCAAAGGGTCCGTTCTGTAGTCTGCGTGATCCGTCGGTCTGAAAAGAGTCGGGGAATAAGGGCCATCCCCAAAGGATAGGGGGCTGGGGGTGGCCAAAATATGGACCAACCCCGGTGAGGTCAAAGGCCTCGGACCACGACAATGTAACTGCGGTGATGTCATGAAAAAATATCGCAAATACACCCTCCTATCCATGCACAATCTCCATCCATTACACAGCGTGCGGTGGAATAAGTCCGCCTTGCAGCGACCAGCCTGCACGCCTTCTCTCACACATGGATAAAAATGGATGGCAGGGAAACCGTTTGTTTTTACACAGGATGAGAGCGCTTCGACTGCTTTTTAAAGGAAGCCACGATGAAATCGGCACATATTACACAATAAAATGAAGCAACTCAATGAGGAGACCATCCTGGAGCTGCCAGGGCGCCAGCATCCTCTGTCTAGGCTATATTTTGTATTCGCGGTAACATGCTACTCGCTTGCTTACTGCGCTCCTTGTCATATGAGGCACCACTATATGAGATTAACTGCTCTCACGTTCTTGATTTCGCGTCGAAATCCTTACTAGTTTCTGGTGTTTTTGTCATCGTCGCATCCGAAGTGTAGACTACAGTGGCATTCGGGTAGGCTGGCGATGTCGCCTCACACGAAATAAATCCCAAGCGCTGCACCGTGTACGCGTGTTAAGCTGCTCGCTTTTCCACAGAAATACACGTAGTTAACCACCAGCTCAGCAGATACGGGTCAATATATAAGATCTTTGTAACTGAGTCAACAAGAACAGGCATTAGAACATGTGATGGATCATGCGCAGGTGCATGCAACTCCAGGT
Source organism: Monopterus albus (assembly GCF_001952655.1). Classification (NCBI taxonomy): domain Eukaryota; kingdom Metazoa; phylum Chordata; class Actinopteri; order Synbranchiformes; family Synbranchidae; genus Monopterus; species Monopterus albus. The sequence continues at coordinate 2,098,962 of NW_018127903.1, read as the reverse complement.
AACCGAGACAGTTTGTGTTACCTTGTGCGCAACTTTGATTTTGTTTGGATCATAAGGCACTCCAGATTCAGGACAAAAGTTAATGTCTCACTTAATTATTGTGTCTACGCGTAAGTGAGAGCTTGTGCGTTCCTGTATATATGATACCAGAAGGTAGTGTCAAATTAACACCCGTATTAATTGTCAGTGGCATCATCAGGATTTTTTCTCTAGCTGTCCCATTCACTTGCTACAGTTACAGACGAGCTCTCAAGTTAACTCTCTTTCAGCGGTGGGAGGGGCAAATCAGAGGTGTTTTAATGAGCAATGTGAGTCACAAGGCCTGTGCATTCAACGAGACCTCGTCTCTTAACACACTCACAGCCATTGCGTGTTATTTCTGTTTCAGCGAAATAACACGCTTCTAAATAGCATATTCCACCTGCAACATGCAAGACTCCAAATGTATGCAAGAGTCACTTGTAGTATAAACAAATATTTAGAATTCACACATTTATGTACACACATTGTTCATAAGTTTATTTTTTCTAATGTGTCGCCAATTTTCATACATCCTCAATCATTCTGTCCCTGATGGGGCACTGATGGACGATAAAACTGTAAGGCTAACTTGATATCATTAGGATCAACATTACAAAGCACACCGCATTAGGGTAAAGGTTTCAGAACAGGCCTTGCACACAGAGGCCATGCATTAATTACAACACACTTTTCTTAAACAACCTGCTGATCCTCTTGAAACTCTGATAAGGTCTATTTTCGTGAAGGTTACAGTGTTAAAAAGCCACCAGGGCACAATTCTGTTCTTAGTATAAGCTGAACTATGTGAAGAAATGATGCTTCCGTGCGTAATAACGCATAAATAAACAAAACAATGAACTCTTTGTTGTTTTGTGTGTGACGATTTTGGTGACGTTATTCCTTCAGTGTACAGTGAACTTTATACTCTTGTTTCAGCACAATATTTCGACTAGTTTACTAAAGAAAAATAAGCATTTTAATGGGATCTGCCGTGAATGTGTCTGTCTATTCCATTCTATTTCTCCGAAATAATCTCAAACACATCGCTCCCGGAATCACACTTCCCACGCTGCATCTACTTTACACAAACTCATACAGACAGTCTTCACTGGTATTGAAATGTATCTTGTATAGGCTTAATAATAAATATTATTTCAATTAACACCAGATTTAGCAAGATGTTTTGTTCCTCTAGTTTTGTTAAACTAGAGGAACAAAAGCAGAGAACAACAGACCCTCTATTGTTTTAGGGATGCTACCGAATACACTAAAGTGAAGTTAAATGCAGAATATAACCAGCGACATAATAATGTAATCACGATAAAACTATATCATCATGTCTGATACTGACTTTAAGTTCAGTTGCCTTTCAGCAGTCGCTTCTAAAAGATGCCAAACAGTGCGCCCTGATTCCAAAGTGTATGAGGAAACATTCACAGTCACAAACTTCACATTTACTCATAAATACATAAAATCTCACCACGAATCATCAGCCCATACTAACTCTTATTTATTTATTTCTTCTCGACACCTTTGTATTTAGCCTTTACGCACAGGGAAACCTTTACGCATAGGATTGCCTTTACGCAACCTATTAAAACAGGCACAAAAGTTGCACTTACTTCCTAAAGGTGAGTCACATCACTGCAATCGATCAGAAAGCGTCCCAAGCAGGAGAGGAACAGCGGTATTTAGTTGGTTCCGTGCGTACCGTGATGTGGTATGTGTCCCTCTCAAATATCCCAGCCGTATCATTTGATTGGGGGGCATCACTTTAAAATTGCCGCTAACACTCAGTAGCCTAGTTTAGCCACAGCTATTCTGTGAAAGGCATGAGCATATCCTAAGCACATGATAGACGAAGAGAATGAGAAGGAGGGAGTCACGGGGAGAGGGAGAGAAATGTAGGGAGAGAGACAACTTTCCCATAACATCTACAAGCACGAAATAGAAAAGTGCATGCACAGTTGAGCTCTCGGAGTGTGCAAGTTTTTTTTTCTTTCCCTGTTGTTGGTGGTGGGGTGGGACGAGGAGGAAGGGGTGGTGATGATGATGATGATGAGGAGGAGGAGGAGGAGGAGGGGATGTAAAGTCCATCCTTCTGTGTGAGGAGGGGACGTGCTCTGAAATTCAAACAAGTTCCCTCGGTTCTTTTGTTGCACGCACGAACTGAGGCAGCATTGTTCGCGCGTTGGCGTGGACCTCTCCCTCCTTTTCCCTGACCAGGTTACGAAGTGAGCCTCACAGTTGGGTGGTAATGAATTTGCTGCAGGCGCTTGGCTAACACGCTTTGACAAACGGAACGCATTTACCGGCTTCCAGACAGAGGGGGAAATGATTTGTTGTATGCAATTCCCAAGCTAAGTCTAGAATGGGATCAATAATAAAGAGAAAAGGGAAAACACTTTAAACTTCCCTTAAAATGTTTTGATTGGATCTGTGTGTACAGTAGGCCTGTGCTAGACATAAATTCACCTTGCTTCCATCAGGCTAGGCTGATAAGACGTATTCTTATAAGACGCACAGACGCGTGCCACCTCACTCACTAACACACACCCCGCTAAAGGGAGAGAAAGATGAGAGAAATGTTGCACAAGAAAAAGTTAAAACGAGGTGACCTATTTGTCAGTAGCCTATCAGCAGCCCATGTGTTCAGCTAATTCTCTTGGTGACGACCCACTTATTGTTTTTGTGAATACATCATGTTAGACTTTTGCTGAGCTTGACTCTCCAAGAATATCCGTCTTTGGCTTTAGAGCATCAGCCTGCTCTATTATTTTCATAAGTCACATGTTCCCCAAATATACAATGTCAGAAAATGACTCCCCACCACCCCACCACACCCCACCACCTCCCTTGCCTAATTGCAGGCGTATCCATTAGATTCAACCGGATTCACGTTTTAGCTTAACAACGAGGGCACGTTCGGTGACGTAGACAAGCATATCAGCTACGTGCAGCCATATTTAAATACATCAAGGCAATTAGTGCATCAAAATATGCAAATCCCGCTTACTACATAGTCCGCCCAGCTGCAGTCGGAGTAATTTCCCCCCAGCCAGTTCTTGGGTATTTGATTGCCGTTTTGAAAGCCAGCATAGCCTTATTTGTTTTTCCAAGAGGCTTTGTTAATGTCAATGGGGACAGAAGGGAAACATGAAGACAAGGGGAACCGTGGCTTCTGCGTGGAAAACCGCCCATGCGTAATGAGACGACCCGCTCCGCCATTCTCAATTCTCCGACGCCGTTGGCTCTGGTGTGCGTATTATTTTTAATATTGCTGCATATTCACTAGATAGATTTGCATTACAGACTTCTCGCCTAATGTTTATTTTGACGTAGTTTTGCATGATTTTGCGTCTAGAAAGGTTAAAGCTTGAGTTTAATATGTTACAGCGAAAAAATGTATTACCCCCAAATCAGACTTTATATTCAAATGATAGACTAATGACACTGACTACAGTGACGCCATATGGGACAAAACTGTGGTGTCAGAAATTTAGATTCTCTTTAATCCAAATGATGTAAATCGCTGGCATCCTTTCTTGTGCTCATATACAGCGTGCATGAACAAAGAGCTCTGTGGTGAGCAAACAATAGGCGCAATACTGAGGAGACAATGCCTTAAGATCGAGGAGAGTAGCTGATATCAAGAGACTGACATGAGTGCGGAAACTAATAATCGAAAAGTCTCCTGCCCAGTTTGTAGAAAATCTTGTGACGCAGCGGTGACATTTAGGCAACAATTGCTCAGGCTGTCTCCTAGTTGTCCGTGCACGAGCGCAGTGGCACCAGGGACGAGCGCGCGCGTGCGTGCAGTGCGCTTAGAGAAATATATCTCCGGTTATCTTAAAGTATAAAACAAGACAGGGATTTCCTTGAAAGTATTTCTACTGTGACATTTTTCTATTTAAAAGAAATTGCACTCACCTCACCTTTGTGATCTTCACAGGGAAAAGCTATGAAATGAATCAGTGCTTCGACTTACCTCCAATTAACAAAATCCAATCAAGCTGCTTCTGTTAACGCATTCGCTCTTTCTATCAAGTTGGTGGGACGTTTTCCAGCAGGGCAAACTTTCTGCAAGCAGTTCAAGCAGATGCAGCCCCTAAAGGCTACTCCCCTCGTCACTGAACCTTGTTCTTAAACTACTCGTGGCTCAACACCAGTGGTCAGGCTGGCTCACGTAAAGATATTCAAAGCCACAGGAGTCCGTTGCCCCACCAATGCTGGGCTCCTCACACTGAAACGCACCATTCACTTATTTGCTCTAAATATATTAGGACATTAGTAGGTTGTTGCTCCAGTCATCATCCTCTGTTGTACCGGCCACTTTTTTGTTCCCATCTTTCAAATGATGAAGGTTACATACGCACGCTTGTTCACCTTCAAAGATGAAGACAACTCATCTTCTGCTAATGATCGTGTTAAGGGTTGCGTGTTTCACGTATTTGATACAGACAGGGTCAAATTATAGAGCTTATAATAGGATATAGTTTCTGTTTGTTTTTAATGTCAAGGCGAAGTGAGCGGAATTTTCTAGGAAGGGACTGGGAAAGGTGGTTTTAAAAGAGGTGGTTTTAAAAGAATTAATAAACCCAACCTCGCTGGACTGGTGGGTGCAGTCTTCTCGCTAAAAACAATCAAGTTTGAGTAATTCGTTGACATGCTTAATTTCTAGCGAAGTCACATAATATCTATATCTTTAAAAACCTTCTGGTCTCGACCACAGGCTATAAGTCCTGTGTCAGTCCGATCCGATGTTCTGTGATCCTCATTTGAATCATGCATGGGGGGGGGGGTGGACACATGCATGGATCACCCTCTGCTCCCGTTCATACAATTACTTAGTTGCATTGCGTATAAGGGCGTTTTGTGATGACACAGCCACCAGGCCGCATGTTAATAGATCGGAAAGTAAAGTTTATAAGATCCAAAAAGATGAGATGGTGTGGTTGCAAACATGGAGAAACAAAACAAGACAGCCCGACCATACTTATATTATATTATATTATTATGTTATATTATATTATTTACTCTGTGATTATATGACAAAAAACATATTAAAATGTGTATTTTTCCATTTAAGGCCAGACAGCAGCCTCCGATGCAGTTTGTAGTTAATAGGAAGAGGCAAGACTTGCCTGGCACTGGAAACAGTATTTTCAAATTGGTGTAATGAAACACCTCCAAGTTAAAGAACCATTCATGCTATTTTTAATAGCTTACCCGTAATGGTGCCTTCTCCTTGTTATTGCTATTATCGTCTTATTATTATTAAGCCACTGTTGTTATTGCTTACACCCATTTACACTGCAGTGTATTATTCTTTTTTTAAAGTCGTATCTTGATAATGAGCAGGTTTAAACGATGAAGGGAAGTCGTCTGTCTTGCACAGACCTCTAAGAACTGAAACAGATAATAGACTACACACGCTTAGCCTATTTCCGCCTGCTCGATCTACATGAACAGCTTTGGAGACTGAGGATGAGGAGGATGAAGCATTGGAGGGCGTCAACTAGACGACTAAATGATGACATCTAGTGGTGATGTTGAAGAATGCAGCTGAGAAACGAAGTGGTTTCCTCCGCGATGCTGTACCACATGCGGTCATTTGTGTAAAATGTCATGTAGCTATAAGAGTAATCTTAAAACACAATATACTGTAGCCTGAGCTGCCACAGCACCGTCAGATAACACGTCTCCTTTGACTGGGCTCTGATACCAATGCGGCCATAAAGCCTAAAGTAGATTGAAAGCTAAAAATCATTTTGAAAAGTAATTTTCATGAGCCTTTCTGTTGTTACCAGCTCTGTCGCTATTAGCAAATTTAAATATGTCGTTCTGATTTTTATTCTGCTAAAATAATGCGTTTATTCTTTCATGCATTCAAATCATTGTATGGCCTTTATCTGCTTGCCTCATATCCAACACGAGATTGATCCGATTAAACAACCTGTTTGACAGTTTTGCATCAGTCTGACTATTTGAGAATTTGTAAAAGCTGGCACAATAATGGATTATTTCGGACTGCTAATAAATCCTAGTGTCTCTGCAGTGCCTTTATAAGCCTTCTTCGTCACAGGCTTATTGGAATTAACTCTTCAAGTGCACTAAAACGGTTGTAGGCTTAATGTAATGAAGCAGTAGGGGGACTTCATGGAGTGCGGCCTAATTAAAAGCTGCCACGTTGCATACGCTGCAAACATTTTAGAGAAATTCAAATATAACTCCCTGCAGGATATGTTTGTGTTAAAAATACTAAAAACCATACAACAGCTGCATGCATCTGAATAGTGCAGTAATACAACAGATAAAATATACCATCAGAGTAATGATGCAGTCTGCAAACTAACTAAACTGTGTTTTAAAAAGGCTCAACTGCAGAAGCCTGATGTAGTTTAAGGGCCAGTTTCTGAATTATTGTGCACGACATGGCATGACAAAGGTGCGTTTTTGTTTGTAGTTACATTACCTGTGAGAGCAAATCAAACACTTCTTTGAGCAGCCTCACAACACCTTCACAAAGAAAAGGATTGGCTATAAGGATTTTAATTTATATAAGACTAACAATGTTTTACATTACAGCTAATTTAATGGGAAGACCAAACACACCGATGAAAAGTGGAGCATAATTAAGGTATTTCGAAAGATTCACATAGTTACAGTTTTACTAGCCCATTAATAAACAAGCATTTAAACGTTTCACAGAGGTTCAATAAAATCGTAATGAAACAATTGTCTGAATGTACATCATCGGAGCCGTTAAGCCATACAGTAAGTTTAGAAATAGACCTACGCATGCAGCTATTACATACTGTACCTTTAACACATTTAAATGATTCAATTTAATGGGATTATCAGATGAAAGAGGAATAATAGCTCCAAATGTATGTTGCGAAGTTGAAATTTGTTAAGAGATGAACGTATAAATGTATACTTCAAGCTCAGTTTATGTTGTTAAGAGACTAACAGGAGAAAGCTGATATAGTATTTCAAAACGGTGTTACGCATCCCAAACTCTAACGAGAGAGAGAGAGAGAGAGCGAGAGGGGGGAGACTCCGGTAAATCGATAAATATCATAACAAAAAAATCTTCTTTTGGATTTCAGACAATTGAAATTTCTGTATATTTTCGTTTGCTTGCTTTTTTGTCCACTAAGAGCGATAGATGCACACAAAAGAAACACTTGATTTTTAGATAAGGAAACAGACGCGCGCCACACAGTGAGCGAGAGAAACGCAAAGGCCTTGCGACGCGTCAGAGCCCCAGCTGGGTTCAACTGCGTCTAATTTTTTCAATCAGTGTTTGCGTGTTGGCGTCGTTCTGCAATCTCGCCATCATTGTCTAATACATATCCAATTGTTCTTACCGATTACTGTATTTTCAGAAGTCATAAATGCGTCATCTTCCGCCATTACCAGTTGAACTGGCGCCTCCAGGAAGCTGCACCATGTTTTGTATCGAACATAAACACATGCAAGAAAAAAAAACTATTTAAAATCATGGATTTTACCTCCGCTTTTCTTTCATTCCTCCCAGTTTGTTGTTTTTCTTTGTTTTCTTTTATTGAGGCATGAAGACATAGCGTGGAAAAGGCCTATAGACAATTTGCGGGTGTGTAGAGCAAACGTCCACACAGGGCGCAGATCAGTGCATTATGAATGTCTTTTACACTGTAAATTTAAGATCCTCCTGCATTACCTGCAGCATAATGAGAGAGATGATGCCACAGTGATTTTAAGGGAGATAAAAACCTTGGCTTGATAACTGGAAATGGACATTTATGGCAGATTAGTTCTAATGTTAATGGAAAGAAGCAAAAGTGAATATGATACCATTGTTATTTCAGTGCTGTGCAATTTATATTGTCTTAAATCAAAGCCACTATAGCACCATGCACTGACTGCTAATATTTTAATTAATTATTATTTTTTGTTTGTTTGTTTTTCAGTAATGCTGTTTTGGGGTGCATGCAGAAACAAGTCAAACACAATGAAATCACACCAAGTCACACCAGGATAACTATGAAAGCCAGTAACTTTACTGAAATCTCTGCAAAATACAAATAGCCTTTCCCTCCAACACAGGAGACTTATTTCATCCGCGTACGTTTCCACTACATACAGCTGAATCAAGTCCCTTGAGTTCCAGAGATGTGGATTTAATTTAATACCATCTTAGTCTCAAGTGGCGACAAAGGCCAGCTTATGCCGCTGAAAGCCGCTCTTGCGTCGCAGAAAACATTAGCTCCAAACCTCCAGTTTCAGTTTCATACAAGCTACATTGATACTACAAACTGACTTTTTAAGCATTTAACATGTTTTTTTTAATTCCTTTTCAGCTTTTTGGATACAACTTAAATAAAGAACAACAAAGAATCCCATATGAATGTTGGGACCTTAAGCAATGGTATGTTACTACACTTGGCTGTACAGGTGTATGGTCTCCCCCTTTGCACTGTAAGTGACCCATTGAAACATCAGCTGAGGTACGGCTCGAGTGAATTTTGAGGTACCAACATTTAGTCTAGAGTAAAATGACAAAGAACCAACTGATCAACAGATGAAAAATATTTCAACTTTAACAAACACAAAAAAGAAAAAACAAAACAACATAATGACAAGTTTTCTCCATGTCACCACAGCACTCTGATTAACCATCCAGACATGTTGGCATTGTTTCAGTTAATGAGCAGGCATGGCAATTAGTGTGCAATGTGCTTTGATCAAGTGGGCAACAAGCCTGATCAGGCCTGGATCATCCTGTGGATTCCAAGTGGATAACAAACTGTGGATACCAATAACTTTTCACACGCAACCTTGTCATTGTGATGCAGAGGGGGACAGACGCTCAACAAAATGAGTAAATTACCGTGGTTGGTACCGACAGTGCTGCTTGATATCTAAACCTACATCTGACTGACTGAAATTGAAATGTGAAACCGATTGTACATTTGAGCAAATTCTTTTATTGTCTTGTTTCAATGCTTGCAAAAACCATAAATGAATGAAAATAAAAGTTGAGTTTACAACACACAAATACCACTTGCTTTGGTTTCCCCACACTTATGCTGCCTGAAACATCATGTCATATATTTTTTCCTCAAACTTTTGTATTCTATTAAAAAAAAAAGAGATAGAGATAGAGAAGAACACTGTTATAGAGGCTCTGCCCCTGTTTGACTACACACACTGTATACAGTAACAACAATGTGAACCTGCATGAAATATGCACATAGAAATATTATAACACTTAAGTGACAGCAGATATGGGAGTGGGAGGCAGAGAGAGAGATATGTGGCTAGTTTCATTGTTTAAAAAAGTGAAAATCAAAACATTTACTCTTCTAAAATAAACAGTTGTGCTTCTCCCATACCAGCGTGATCAATTTACCCCGGTGTGTCTGATGCTGAACTGCCAGTGACAAATGATGCGGAACCCTGTTTTAAAGAGTGGAACATGAGGAGCCACGGAAGGACACAACATTACATTATTAGCAAATGATCAGGGATAATTAATCACAATGCATTTGCAAAATTAGATTTCATAAATACGATTCAAGAGAAAAAATTGTATAGATTGGGTCATGAGTTGTGCACCATCCGGAACACAAGTTAAGATTGTGGTGAAGAGTTCAGGTTGAACAAAAAAACAATCATATGACAAAAGCATTTTTATGAGATTAACTATATTAAATTACCTAATTAAGGTTAAGAATGGGATATCTGATGCATAAAAATGCATTTAGACCTCATATTTCCTCATCAGTGTGACAATCATATACATCATGTGTCACCATTTCTTTTCTGTGTCATCCCCAGTTCCAGTCTCGTGACATTTTCCACCAACAGGTACAATATACAGGCCTGTCTTTTCTCCATCACACAAACTCCGGCAATGCTTTCCAGCTGGTTTTTAAGGTTACACTAAATACACCCCTGAACAGCACAGATCAGGGCTCAAATAAACAAACCAGACAACATGTGCAACTGCACATATAAACTCCACTAAGAAACCAACAAAATTATTATTATATATATTTATATATTAGAAAGCTATACACAAGCATGTTAATGGTGATTTATCCATCTCTTATTAGCAAAGCTATCAAAAAACACATTCTGGCTTATAGAAACTACAAAAAGCCACAAAAATGCTTTGCATTGAATTCCTTTCATATGAAAATATAAGCAAGTGTATCGTACAATTGTTTTTTTTTTTTACCTTTTTATGTTTATTAATACTGAATAGTTAATACTAGATCCAGAGTTTTCTTGATTACACTAACGTAGCTCTTAGGTCAAAGGGTGGTCTTCGCTCTGCTCCGTTCTTCAAGAGGAGCATTAAAATCATCAGATCCTACAAGGTTAGAACTGAATTTGCCTGTTTACCTGTACAAGCCTTCAAATGTTGCATAATAGCCTTTTCATTTAGCGAGTAGACAGATTTTGTAATGTCTGGCAACGTTTGACCCCTGCCCTTCCCCCTTGACCCTCTATTTACATAAATACGTTGAACCTGCAACATGACATCATCTAATGTTAACACACATTTTTGCAAGGGAGAACTGCAGGTAGTAGAAGGTATATAGCAATGAAACTGATACTGTACACATGTATTGTTTGTCCAAACCAAGTGCTAAAGTGATTTCCACTGGACACACTCACTCTCATGTTGATGTTGTTGTTGTTTTTTTTTGTTTTTTTTGTCCCGTGTGTAATAACTGATATATCGCTGAGTCAAATTGTAAGTACATTTTATGAAACAGAGTACCTGACAATTTTTTTTGTTTATTTGTTGATATGCATATATATATACACACACATGTGTAAAGATATATGCATATGCATGTGTTTCTTTTTATCCACACACAATACAATTTATGCATAGTTCCCCAACAAAAATACCCCCAGATCGCATCCCAACCAACACCCACCCTCCCAAAGCCCCGTTACAACACCCCACTGGTTTATATAATGTCAATATGCATAGCACACACACACCACACTCAGCAAAAAGAAAATAAAAAAAGGAAAAGAAATAACGAACAGGTTTTTGAAAAGGGTTATCCCTTTTCTTTCCTTCAGCGTTAAAGAGATAAAAGGAGATAGGCCATGGGGTTGGGGGGTAAGTGACTCGTGATATCGAGTGAGAGGAAAAACAGGGAGAGAACTGACTTAGGTGGCATTGTAACGCTGCATTGTTGGGGGCTCAGGGCAACTCAGGGTGCCGCCAGGGAGAGGACAGATCTATCATGTTGCCCATCCTTCTGACAGGCGCACTCGTTTGATGGAGGGGCTCTCGTGCTCGTCCATGGCAGGCCGGACCAGTCCCAGAGGTGAATGGAACTCATTCCTGTGCTCATCGCGGTCGCTGCCCTCATGGGAGCTGCTACAACTGCTCAGACTATCAACAGGGGAGCGTCCCGAGTCTTGGCGGGACGAGGGGTTCTGAGGAGGTGGTACCCCGCCACCGTAGCCCCCCGGTGTGTTGCTGGTGCGATCTCTAGGAGGAGAAACAGGTTCGGACTTGATGTGCAGGCTTTGAGCAGAGGGCAGGGAGAGATTTGAACCCTGACATAAGTGAGAGCTAGAGCAATTTCTGTAGGAAGGAAAGGAAATGCAAGGGGTTAGAAAGTTACCGAGCAAGAAACAGTGATTTTAAAGTCAGCCAGTCACACACAAACATGCATGCAAGCACACAAACACACACCAATACTCATAAAAACAGGAAGGTGTCATAGCTGTGCTGGGCCTGGTATTTGAGGGTTGAAAACAGTGGAGGACTCATAGAGTTCTGAGTGTGTCATCTCAAAAAATGTTCTCTGGTGATAATGTATGTGTTACATCATGCATTTTGCAACAACACAACACCTCAGATTATGTTTATTGCACTCACCCTAGCTGGCCGAGGGCTGAATGCTGCATGTTCTGAAGGTGCTGCTGTTGCCACCCGCTCATTGAGCCGAGGTGAAGGGAGCTGCCACTGCCGAAGCCAGACAGCGAGGACAGATCTGCACTATTCAGAGAATACTCTGTGTACAAACACACAGGAAAGAAAAAAAGGAGGGCGTATATTACAGGCTGTTTAAAGAATTTCAAACGAAGTCACAAGGAGAATTCAGCTCTTATAAATGCTGCAGCGATGTTACATCAGTGTGCACAGTGTGTGAGACAATAGCACCCTCTGTTCCTAGAGTGCTGTATAACACTTAGATTTAAAAAGGTTTCAAAAGCAGCACATATACTTTTCCTTAACATCTAAAGCAAAAATGTTGTTTGATTATTTAGATATAGCAAAGAGTAACTGAAAATATATTTCATTTTCTAAACATATACAAGGTGATTAAAGGGAATGAGCCTGAGTTAATGGAAAAATAACAGTTTAATGTATAAAGACCAGATAGTGCACACAAAGCAGTACATACCAGTACCATAAGATGTAGAGATGGCAGATGGGTAACCGCCCATGCCTTGTCCTGGTAGAGTGGGAGTTGCTACTGATACCACTGGGGTGGCCAATGACTGAGCAGACTGAGAGTTGTTAATTCTCTGGTTCTGTGACAAAGGAGACACAGAGAAAAAGAGAGATGAGAGAGGCTTGAGAACATGAAATTAACTCAAAACAAACAAAAAACTGAAATAAACCAAGAAAGTTTTTTTCTTTCCTTTAATTTCTTTCTTTCACTCGACAGATGCTGAGAGAATGAATGTGATGCCAACTTCTGGGGAAATTAATCACTTGACATGCGACACGGTCGAACCCTGCCAACCCTATCATTTACCACAGAGGGCCCACTGTCACTATAGTAACACCATCCATCTCCATGGCAACGCAGGGTAGCAACGGCACGGGAGAGACACTTTACTGTGGCAGAGGGGAGGGTTGGCAGAAAATAATGGTAGTTTGATACAAAATGAAATTGTATTTTTTCGTTGCCCTTCATTTCTCAGTAACAAAACGTGAGCTGTAGGTGTTCTGAGCTACACGCTACACGCAGGTGTAAAGCTAAAACGGAGGAAAAGAGGATTGGATATAGGGCTGAGGCAGAAAGAGGCCAGGCTGCTTGTACTCTGACACACCACCAGATGGCACTATGTGCTCTCACAAAACATCATATCAGGTGACACTCGAGTCTTCAGCGCAGTCAGCAACAATAAAGATGCTACTGAAAAGTGAAAGTTGTTCTCAAAAACGTTGCATCCAGCTGTCATAATCTCATTATGACAGCAAAAACTAAATGCAAATTAAGAGGTTACACTCAGGTGACTGCATGCTCTCAGCTGCAACAGGAACGATATTAATCGGTTTCTGATTAGAAAGCCTTTAAAGTTTCAGATTGTTACGGCCTTTTTAGGGGTTTTGATTTCTAAATTTGAGGGGCAGTCTGACTTACCAACAGCAGATCAACATCCTCAGACTGCATTAAAAGGAGAGGGTAATAAATTCAAATTAGTGAGTGTGAGTGAGAATACAGAAGTGATGGCTAAGTGTGGATCTAAGGATGGAGCTGCATTAGGTTTAACCCAACAGACACATAACTAATGCGAAAAGAACTAATAACAATTGTAACTATCTTATTACAAAGAAGGGAATAAAAAAAATAAAACACAGGGCCTGGAATATGAGCACCAACATACGCAAAAGAGTAAAAGAAATACAGCATCTGACAGCACATCAGACTCAGGCCAAAAGACATTTTTAAAGGGGGGGAGGATGATTTAATAAGCTGCTAAGGCACCAGAGAAAACAAACAAAAAAAATATTATGCATCTAAAGTTAAGCTTTTCACAGACATGACCTCATCAACCCAAGTCTGCTATGAAGAGATGAAAGGAGCAAGAAGAAATAAACGAGCAAACAAACCCGAAAGGCCCCCATAGATACAGCAGGAAGATATACAGTAAGGAAGGGGAGATATGAAAAGAGGAACAGAAGATTACTCACAATGGAGGGCATATTGTTCTTGGTGCCTGGGGGGATGAGCACACGTAGGTCAGGTTTGCGGTTGTTCATGCCTAAGTTCATGGGTGGGGGAGACTTAGCTTGCATGTTCTTGTTCATGCCACCTGGAGAGACCAGCAGACCAGGTGAGTTACGATGGTTCCCGTATCCATTTCCTGGGGAGCAAGGAAAGGGCAGAAAAGCATTAAATATATTACTATTCTTGAATGATGTTTGATCCAAGGGCACAGTCACACATTATTAAACCTGTGTGAAAATTCTGCTGTCCATGATGGCATAGCCTAATTAAGACCTACAGGAATACATTTTCACCTTGTGCTCCTTTTCAGTGTTTCTGCCTCACTGGCACATCCCACGGTAGAAATTTTATTGGTTCGCCAATCTGAGGAGACTTGTAAATGGTGCTTCGTGAAAATGGTACACGCTGACAGGGCAGCAAACAGACGTACTGTTTTTGCGCCTTCATGATCACCACTGTTTGTCTGGTAGTCATACAATAAAAGCATCCACTTGAGAAGACCAATTAAGGCTACATGTGCCCTACTACAGCCAGTGAATCATGTAAAAACATCTAATTACTGGTAGCAAGGCCACAGAGGGATGGGACCCATCATTTGGCCATCAGAGCTAAACATGTGTGGTTCCTCCAGACAAAGACCCTGCCTTGGGGTTGTTACCAGATCTGCATTCCTTTAAGTACAGAGGGCCAAGTGCAGCAGCCATTTCTCCCTCAAAAACCAGTGGGGCGAAATCCTAGCAACATCATTAAAAACTGAAAGTGGAGTATTCTTGCAAGAAACACAGTCTTTGTTTCTAACCAAATCCCACAGGCTGTTTTTTCCCCCGTACTTCTCCTTCCTTCTTCCACAGGGAACACAGGGCACTGTGTGGACGTTCCCACTTGAAAGACAGGCAGGAATTATACGTTAGACATAAATGAATTTCCTAATCATATACTCCAGGAGAAAATGAGTCGCAGATGTCTTCCTGGGCAATTTCCCTCACTGATCTTTGTTTAATTTGAGAGCGAGGTTTTTGTTGTTTGGAATTGAAAAGTCTCTAAAGCTCAATTTGAACAATCTGAAGAGTAAACGACCACTAGCGGTGAGAGAAAATGAGGCAGTCTGACAGAAAAGGAGAAAATCAGTGTGTGTGTGACTGCTGGTGTGTTTGTGTCTCCGCTGGCATGTGTGTGAGCACATATATGCTGACAAAGACTTTGTGTGTTATTTTATGTTTTGCTATATATAACTTTGCATGTGCATGATTCTATTTAAGTACCATTTTTCTGAGTTGTACATAAGCTCACTATGCCTTGGGACTCTATGTGACATGCTGTATGATAGCTTATGCTTATGAGCCGTGCATATAGATGCACGTGTGTGTTTTGTATTGGACCCTCTTAGCTCCAGTGTCAATCTCCCATTAGCAAAGAGGCAGCTGCCTCTTCAATTTTCCCGCTCTCTCATTCTCATGGCTGGCCCTTTGTGAGATTGAGTGGGTGCATGTGGAGATAGATGAATGAGACCATACACACCCATAAAACACACACACACCACATAGACACACTTTAGTAAATAACCCAGCAGGAAGTACATCAGTGTTTCTGTACAGATGAATAAAAAACGAGACTGAGCTATAGAGAGACGTTAATACACACTTTGGTCAAGATGAAACGATTACTCCATCTCGGTGACAGTTAATCAGACATCTGTGTATTACCACCTTGTAGAGATGGCTGCAGCCCAGTCAATTATCTGCTAGATGGCTATAATCATGAGTGGGCATAGGCCAGTCCTTAAGTACCTCAAAAGTAAAATCACAAGCTAATTAAGTTAATGAAGAAAGAACTGTGACTCACATCTTTCTATTTTGTTGTTTGATCAGCCCGATTTGAGGGAATTTGAATTCAATCGTTGCACACTGGCCTAACAGCTATTAGATATAGACATGATATCCAAAGTTTGTCTCCACTCTTCCCCTCTAATGCTACTTTGCAAGGTCAAGCTGCAGCGCGTGCTGGCGTCAACCGTTTAGAGGAAGTACCAAAATTAAACACAGCCCAACTAGGAGTCTGTTTTATCACATGTAGAGAACACCATCTGATCAGAGATTTAGATAAACAGCTTTTTGCTATTTCTGAGATGTGTGTGTGTGTGTCTGTGGTGGTGGTGGTGGTGTGTGTGTGTGTGTGTGGGGGAGCTTAGGTTAAATGCTGAAGAAATGCAATCTGACTATATAGGTACCATGGTTGGAAGTAGTAACGATGGCAGTAACTTCGATATGCATGTACTAGGCAAAACTCCCCTCTATCTTTCACTACACACCAACACACACACACACACAAACACAAGAGAGGTGTGGTTAAACTTGTGCATTTTACTGTTACAGAACAAATTTCTGATGTCCTGTTGTGGTCTAACAGGCGCGTTCCATTCTCTTCTCCATACACACACACACTCTTCCGTTGCGGTTTGGGCAAATGTGCATTCAACCTTGAATTCTCCAACTGAACTAAGATGTCACACTCACACTTACAAATTGTGCCGTTGGTGCGAGCTGCTGCCAGGATTGCAACAAACTTTATCTGTTGAACCTGACGTGTCATCGGTTGCTGTATGTGCGCATTTCTACATGATTTGACCAAAAATGTCCTAACTAATTTTAGGGTCTAATTAGTGTGCGACCAAGGTGAGAGGTGAGAGGAGTTTCTTGTTAATTCCTTGCAGTGCTTTGGTGAGCAGAATGCTGATTGGTGCGTACATGACAGCTACATAATTTCACAAATGCAGGTGGGAGGTTTTCGCAGGCTGGGGCCTTAGTCCAGCGCTCCCTTCATCAGCTCTATTTCACTCACACTCTGTCTCACTCCTCCCCTCACACTCTCTCTTACCTAGCAAAGGAGTTGACAGATTGATCACGTACCTTATAAATGAGCGACCGTACACATGTTCACACTTCCTACAATATTTCCATAGACATGAAGACTCAGCCTTTCAGTAACTTGCCCTACAGTATTTGCTATGGACCAGCATTCCCTGGGGACCTCGTGATTTAGAATTTACCCTCATTGTTGGGTTTTATACTATTTGCAAAGGATAAAGAAAAGATCTTTGTTTCAATTAAATGTATGTGCCAAATCCCAAGGTTTATCTCCAAATAGGATTGAAACATTAAGTATCTCTGCAGTAATTCTGGATTCAAAATAACTGTCAAATTTATATTTTTTACAGGGGAAGTTGAGTACACAATATATTTTGAGTTCAAGTACTTTACATCATGAAAATACTGTTGCTAGGCAACTAACAACAAAAATGGACTTTGCCTTATTCCCTTTACAAAATGGTAAATTTTGCACTTACTGCAACTTAATTATTTAGCATGGGAAAACAGTATACAAAAAAATTAAGACTGAAGATATGGCATGTACTTGTGGGATTAACACACAACTTCTGAAATCCTCCCAAACTACAGGAGTATCCCAGGGAGTGCTAATCCCACGCGAGTTGGGCTTTAAAAGCTGTCATATTCTCTCTTTACAGACAATGGAACCGTGACATCTGAGGCATTGCTGAGTACTGAGAAGATGTTGTGCTTATGTGCTTGCTTGAAAAACACACACAAGCCCCCTCCTATGTCACTTAGGCTACACCACTTAAGACACTCCTACAAAGGCCAGGCAGCTACTTGTACAATCAGCTTATCAAAACTCACAGTGAGGAGAAGAGGAACATTAAAAAGGCCTCTGTGGTGCCACAGTGGCTGGGCCACCTCACACTGAGTCACTTAGAGGAACATCATTAAAATGGCTGACCAAGTTCATAGAACACTTCCATCTGTGTTCCCCCACTGTCTCTCCTTTGCACACATGCGTGCTCCCCCCCCCCCACCCCCCCCCCCCCCGCCACACACACACACACACACACACACACACACATGCTCTTTCTCCCTTACATGATTTAAGACAGCTTTGAATGGAATCTTTTAGCTTCTACATGACTCTCTCTCCACATCGTGTGTTTTGCTGTTGCTGCTGCCGAGCGACGCGCAGCTCTCACAGAGCACCTCTGTTCCTTCGCCGTGGTGACACAAAGGCTACATTTGAGGCATGCTCTGCAGCACGCCGTCGACAGAACACATGCCACAACAAATGGTCCTGTTGTATGTGTGTATGTGTTTGTGCTTTTGATGAGTGAGCAGACAGAGAAACCAGGCAATGACCCTCTGTGATGGAGCCCCAGGGGCCAGACAGGGCTACCCAGCTGTGCCCCACTGAGCCTCTCATTCTCCATTTTTATACTCTGCACTGTACATCAGGCTGTAAAAATGAACCCTTTAAATGGGATTCTCTTTACTCTAAACTTGGGCTTGACATGTCCTCAGGGACGAACCTACTGACACACAGAAGTTAACGCATCAGATTCCTTACACAGGTTAGTCCTCTGTGGGTTGCTCCACTCTCCAATGAATCATTATAGCATGGTGACATTTAGTATGATCACAGTTACTGTGTAGTGATTTTTGTTTGGTAAAACAAGCTGCCCCAAGTGGCAGCTGTGAGTGCTGTCAGTCTGAATTTATATGTATCTAAATCCAAAAGGTGGTAGAAATAAAGAAATGGATCTTTATCCAACCCCAAGTCAGAAGAGGTTGGGATGGCATGTAAAATCAAAATTAAAACTGAAAATAATCATTTTTAAATAATTTGTGTCCTGTATTACATTGAAAACAATACAGCAGCAAATTATTTGATATGATACTTCAATTCTGATGCCTGCAACGCATTCCAAAACAGTTGGGAGCATTTCAGGGCCAGTAATGAGGTAAAACAGTGAAATAAAACAGGTGATTGCAATCATGATTTGGTACAAAAGTGGTATCTAGGAAAAGCTGAGCCCTATAGGTGCAAAGATGGGCCGAGGATTGGTAGTTTGCCAACATATGTGAAAAAAAAATCATTGAAGTGTTTAAAAACAACGTTTTTCAAAGAAAATTAGGAAGGGATTTGCATAAGTCATCCTCTAAGGTGCATAGCATAATTAAAAGATTCAAAGAATCTGGAGAGATTTCACTGCGCAAAGGGCAAGAGCCAAGCCTAAGCTGGATGACCATGCTCGCCGATCCCTCAGATGGGCTCAGGATTACTTTTGCACACATGTGTCAGGCGCTACAATATGTAGTTACATCCATAAATGGTGCTTAAAACTGTACTGTGCCAAAAGGAAGCCTTATGTCAACAGTGTCCAGAAGAGCAGTCGACTGCTCTGGGCTCAGAGGCATCTGGGATGGACCATCACACAGCAGAAACATGTACTGTGGTCAGACAAATCATTATTTCAGGTCTTTATTGGAAGGAATGGACGGCGTGTGGTCCAAACCAAAGACGAAAAGGACCATCCAGACTGTTACCAGCAACAAGTCCAAAAGCCAGGGTCTGTCATGGTCTGGGGTTGTGTCAGTGCCCTCGGCAAAAGGAACTTACACTTCTGTGATGGCTCCATTAATGCTGAAAAATGCAGAGATATTTTGGGGCAACATATGCGGCCCTCAAGACGACATCTTTTCCAGGGATGCCCATTCATATTTCAACAGGACAATGCAAAACCTCATACTGCCACATTACCAAGGCCTGGCTGTGGAGGAAAAGGGCACAAGCGCTGGACTGGCCTGGCTGCAGCCCTGACCCATCCCAACACAGAATGTGTGGCACACTGTGAAGCGCAAATTGCATCAACAATGACCCAGGACTGTTGTGCACCTTAAGATTTGTTTGCAGGAAGAATGGGACAAAATTACACCTGACACACTTAATCACTTGGTGTCCTCAGTCCTTAAGTGTTGTGGAAGGGGATGGCCTCATCACACTGTGGTAAATATTTTACTGTCCCAACTTTTTTGGAATGTGTTGCAAGCATCAGAATAGAAGTGTGTTTGATTTGAACAAAGAATAAAATTGATGAGGTATCACATCAAATAATGTGCTACTGTACAGATGACTTACAAATCACTATTTTCAGTTTTAATTTAGATTTTACATACTGTCCCAACTTTTTCTGATTTGGGGTTGTATATAGAAAAGGAGAAAATTCAGCTATTCATTAAAGTCCAAGTCCAGCATATCTTCTGATTGGCCGCCAGTCAACCTGCTGCTTCAGTGTATATAGTACAATTTTATTTCCCCCTCCACTTGATCTAGCATTTTATAGCTGAACACAGGCAGGATGTGACACAGCCTAGGCACTGGGCAATCATTCCCAGATGAACTCCACAACCAGTAACATCAACACATCACAGACAAAATCTCCATTTGGGTTTGGGTTACTATTAGTCATGCATTATATGCCCCCGTGTGGGTGAGTGTGTGCCATGTATGCATGAGTGTGGGTGTATGTACTGTATGTTCAAGTTAACAGACAACTGCTTGTGAAAAGAAGAGGCCGTTCTTACCAGCACTGGTGCCTGCGCCAGTGGTGAGGTCAGCACCCATGAGGCCACCTGAAAGACGAAAGAGTGAGGAGAGCAAAAGAGAGAAAACCATTAGAGGATAGACACCCACATAACATCCACCTCCTGTCTCTCACTGTGCTAGCCTCTAAGAAGCTAACTCAGGTTTTAATCACAATCCACTCTGAGTGCGTTTGCGTCAGTACATCATATGTGTCCTGATACAAGAAGTAACGCGACTCCTCATTCCAACCTTACCACTGGTCACTGTGAGTGGAGACATGCCACCATCCAAGAAAAATGACACATTATTATTTTTTAAGTCATGTGAGGTGGAGGAGAGGGAGGGTCCAGAACATGTGTGGTTTGGTGTGAATGCTGCGAGCGCCAAAACTCATATTTAGTTTGTGCTGGTGCTTCCAGCATCCAGTTGTAATGACAGGGTAAAGGTGTGGGCAGCTGCCTTCAGACCAGAGGGACAGAAAAAGGACTCTGGACAACAATAACAAACCAACAGGCTTGTTTTGCTTATGTCACCAGCAACTCAGAGCCTATATATCCAGTAGGGCCAGACATCCCATGTGTAGAACCTGATACTAAATCAACAGAACTGTGGGCTGAGATTTCATATGATATTAAATCGTCAACTTACTTTGAGCAAACTGCTGAGTATAATATGTGAATATATACTGGAGGGGGACGACTTTAGATACATTCATTACATTTATACATTTGATGTGTTTATCTATTAGGATGAAAGATACACACAGCTGAGAATAGACACAGGGGATAAAAGCATGTACATGAGTGCATGAGTGCATGTGAGGCCCTACCTGTGTTACCTGCACTGGGGGGTCTGTGTGTAACTCCGGGAGACATGCTGTTTCTCTGTAGACCATGGTGCGCCAGTGGCAACAGGTTGTGGTTGCCTAGGGAACCCCCAGGATGGCTGTAAATGAGATTGTTGTGGTTGCTAACGGGAATGGACACGGGCATGTCGTAGTTTGATGGGGGCACGGCCTGCTGAAAAAGAGAGCGGGAAAAGAGAGACATGGGTTTGATCAGACTAAATGTGTCAGCAAAATGCATTGAGTGAACAAACTAAAACAAGGCCTTTGAGTAAAGGAATAGACTCAAAAAGAGAGAAAGAGACTTAGCAATTCAGAAACATTTCAGGAACACAAAGGAATTTTAAAGCCTTTGACTATTTGCAGCGCTCCTCCAGAAACAGTCAAGAAGTAAAAGAAAAAAAGACGACAACCAAGTTCAGAAGGGGAAAATGGACAACAACAGACAGCCATGCATAAATGTATGGTACAGAGCACAATGTCTTAGAACAAAGACTAAAAATACAATACCACATGGAGGGTGAAAGGGAGCACCGCATAAAAACCAAATGGGAAGTCCCTGGATAACTCCTTTCAGTTATTTGTTGCCAAAAAGATGATATATGTGATGATAACACTTTGTCGTTCCAGTTTGCAGCAGGTTACATTGCAATATTTTTCTACAAAGGACCAAGGTTTTGTCCCAGACATATCATGACATTCCATATTGTACAGGCACAAGGTTGACAAGGTCCTCAAACACATCCCTGGTTTATTAAAGAAATAAGAAAGCTATGGTTTACTGGGAATATAACCAATGGGATCCCACTGATCTAAAAAAAACTAAGAATAATTCACTTCACTATAAAAGTCTGCAGCATTTCTTGCAAAAATGGCTTCAAGTCTGGAGAATAAAATGCAATTAGAAATACTTAATTTTTTTACGTGGAGCGAACCGAAAGTGTTTTTCAGTGGTAAACTCAGATCGGTCAGTAGTCACATCAGGAATATAGGCAGAGGTAGCCTGCTGGTCCCCAGGCGTCTAGTTTGTCATGTTTATTGTGTCCCTTGGCAGAAAGGCTTAACCTTGGGAGTGCCCTGGAAGTGGTTGATCCTGCATGTTAGCTTTAGGGAGTAAAAAAATAGGACCCTAAATTACTGCCATGTGTCTCTGAACCATGAAGGGAGCGCATCAGGGGGATCATCATGGCTTCTGTGGAAGTGGGATATATCCCTTCGCACTGCTTCGACTTGTTTAATTCTCTCCCTTTTTTCTAATGTTCTCTTTTCCAAAAATATTATTTTAAAGTGCAGAGACACTTACTTTAACCATATTTCATTGCAGGCCTCTATACATTTTGTGTTTCGAGTGACTTTACACAGGCGTAGGCTGGCCAAAATCTATGGACGCTTCATTTTATAACTAGTGAGGGACTGTTTCTGGTTTTATTATATTATTTTTAGATGTAGTAATTCCTTATAGCTCAAATTCTTTGTTACAGATACCTTTCTGTGTGGTGTTTTCCAAGAGTTGGGGTGCTGTGTCTTTATGCACATTAGTGTGTACACAGACCTCACTGCTGAGTGCGAGGGCCCCATGACTATGCTGTCCTCTGGTGCCATCCTTCCTGTTATCATTCATTTTCCTCCTCCACCTCTCCCCACAGTCCCCTCAACAGTCCCCTGCAATCCAGAGGCCCAGCACTTGGCAGCCACCCTGAACACACACTGAACTGCCATTTGTTGTGCGCCTCTGACACCACCACCACCATTGCTGTTCCACCCCCATCCCCACCCACCTCCGATCCCAAGCACACACCGCCACGCCAGCTCAGTCACCAACCCCTGTCTTGCGTCCAACCACATCTGCTGCTGCTCGCAGCTTAGATGCTACTGTTTTTCTCTGAATTGTCTACTGTAGAATTATCATTTTCTGCGTAATGCTAGTGCACTAACTGTTCCAATATGGTGCCTTCTGAATGAAGCACAGGCTCAGTTCTCATAGAAAGCAGCCTTTATTGTGTGGTTTCTGGCAACTGGCTATAGGCTAAATCGTTCTTTAAAATTAACATTACACAATATAAATCTAACAGCTGACATGTCTTGACATTCCTGCATCCACTAACAAATATGTCCTTTTTAAGATGCTGTTAAACTACTGATGAATTTGCTTTCATATTTATTTCAGAAAGAAGGAGTAAGAATTGAGTTTGGTGAGGTATGGGAATATGCTTTGTGAATGTCTGCTAGTGCTTCATAACTGCAGTGTCTGTTCTTGTTGTTGTGGGTGACTGAGCGCTGTGTTCTGGGGGAGGAAAAGGAAAGGCTCATGCAGACCACACCTCCCCTGAGATCCAGCCAAGGCATTATGGATAGAAGGTTCAAGGTGGAAACCCAGTAAGGTTAAAATTTGTCATGATGGAAAGCCTGCGATTACTGTAGCAAAAACACCTGTTAGTTATGGTTACAGTTATGTCAAATTAGAGGACCTTTCCTCAACTATAATCAAGCAAAATCAAAGAACTGCAATTTTTGCCATTGTAAGTAAACATAGTCTCACCCCAGTCTTACTCTCATTCTCACTTTCACGTTGTGTATTTATTCTAGTGACAAACATTGGTGGTTAGCCGGGTTAGCTCAACAGTTACTGGCCAGTCAGCATTTTGTTAGCCTGCCGAGGATGCAGAGTAGTGTCAACCCAGTACTTACAGGTATCTTATGAGTTTTAATCATGTGATCAAACTCCTCGTTAATTTGTTTGTATTTCTCTTCAGTGCGTGGGGTGAGGATGAGAGCAGACTCGAGCTCCGGGCTCTCGCCGCCTTTGTTCTCCTTCTTGTTCAATGCCTGTCAGGTCCCACAACCACAGAGACGGACGGAGGGACACACAGATGAAGGAACGGAGAGATGGGAGGTAGGAACAGATGACGAAAACAAGGAGACAATTGACAGAAAGCATAGGGAAAAAGAGAAAGAGAGGAAAGAAAAGTGAGAGGAAGGCTCAGGGTTCGACAGGTACTTACACACAGTCTCTGTCTGCTGATCATCAGATCAATATCCTCGTTTATTTTCCTGTACTTGTCCTCTGACTCGGGGCTGTGGCCGACCGAGTCATCTGCGTCGGGGTCTGGGCTGTCACAGCCGTTTAGGCCCTTCTTTCTCAATGTCTGCAAACAGAGCAGTTGTACAACATAGTTGAAGGGCTTGGAGTAGGGAACAGTGACCCAGGTGAACAGCTTGGGTGGGACAAATGGTGATGAACTGTGAGGAAGTACCTTTTAGACTCCATCCTGACAAAAGGCAAATTAAATTAGAAGAAGTTATGATAAATCTCTTAGAGATTTTTTTAACAGAAATGCACCTCCACTTATTTCATATGAAAAGGTTTCCAAAGTACTTTTTCTCTATGAGAACAGTGATGCTGTTTCTGAGACATTGTTCTACAGAAGATTTTTAATCTTTTCAATGAATCATTTTGGCCGGCTCCATTTTAACCTGCATCTATATGGGAAGACACAAGGATACACTGGCTGCTTTGTGAACAAGTAGACATGCAGCTAAACATTCAAGATGGCACAAACAATTTAATTACATCCAATAACAAGACATAACAAATGATCCAACTCTTGACCGAATGACGAATCGTGGGACCTTGAAACCTCATAATTACACAGTAAAGGAGTAGTCATAAAAATAAAACACAATTTTTAACCATAATCAACAGTGGCTCATGATTTAGAATTTAAATAGACGTGTTTGAGTTCATGGCTGTGGTATATGTGCTATTAAATGTGGTAGTTTCTGTTTTGGCCACCTGATGGCCACCTGCCCCTGTTAGAGTGTCCAGAAAACAGCAGACAGGCAGGAAAGCGTACTCTCCGCTCGCTCACCACTCCCTCTGAGTGGAAGAGAGGCACAGACAAAGAGAGCATGAGAAGGAGGGAGAGAGGGAGAAAGAGAGAGCTGCCACTGTCCTTTTTTAGATATTGTTGACAACCATAACAACAGGGATAAGTTTCAGAGCGCATTACTGTGTGTGATAGCATGAGGGTATGTTTGCTTGAGCAAGCAGACTTGTACCAATATGTGCTGTGTTCAACTGCCTTGTAAAGTGAGAGACAAAGACAGAGTGGGAGAGAAGAAAAGTACAGTAGCTGACAGTTAGAGATCTCATCAAAGGCATCCCCTCTTCTCCAGCAACCCCCCCTCCTGGCTTTAATAAAGGGAGATTAGTCTACAGGAGGAATATCACGGGCCTGCTCCTGTCTGTGCAGTCGTCGCTTCACACTGTGCTCTCCTACTTTCATCTGAAGCTCCATATCAGACAGACGTAATTAAATTTACTTTAGCACACCCTGTATTTGATACTGATCAAGTGTGTGTCTCTCTCTGTATATATTGTAGTGTGTGAATGTGTCTACTGGAGTGTGTGTGTGTGTGTGTGTGTGTGTGTGTGGGAGGGGAAAGAGGGGAATGAGTCTGTGTTTCTGTGTGCACGAGTGGGTGTGTGAGAGTGGGTGTTAGCGTCAAGAAAAGAGAGACTGAGCATGAGAAAGGAGGAAGATAGATCCTAAGATAAGTTAATCTCAGTGAACTTCTTCCTCTCATTTGTTTGTCTCCGTCAGTACTCACTCACGGAAGAGATACGAGCGCTAGCTACTCCATCACAACCAGCAGCAGAAGTGACAGGGAGCGATCTGCCTGCTTAGAAAACAAATAACAATCCAGTCATCTCTCATGTCAGCACAACAAAGGCCTGTTTTGAGTGTGGTTTTAGTGAACTTAGAGGGCTTCTTTTGTGTGTGTGATAACTGTTTGATTCCTGAGGCGTCTTGTGGCGAGGCAGCTACTGTAAGCGTGTCAACATTTGCTGGCTCTCCTCTTCTCTCTCTGAATCCTCACTTGGCCCCTAGAGTGGAAATCTGGAATTCTGAATTTGAAAGCGTCTCTCACATCTTTTGACAGTCTTCAGGAAATCACTCCAAACAAATCAACCAAGGCGATGCAGGAGATCTGGCTTCTAACAGAGCTACAGTGAATCAGGCACTCTTGCTCTATCTGAGGTGGCTGAGTCAAAAGAACAAAGGGGTTGCAGAGGTCTAGCATGCTGTCTTTCTTGGCAAAGGCGTGAGATGTACAACTTTTGCTATTTCTTTTGTGTAGTTCCATTCTGGCCTTGGTGATGCATCATATCGAACTGACAGGAGCTGAACCG
>NW_018127903.1:2070748-2072471 GCF_001952655.1 Monopterus albus | reverse complement strand
CATGAAAATGTATGAAAATAAAAAAAACAACAACTTTTCTTCCTACTTGCACAGATTTCCACCACCTACTGCCATCAGCAAAGAGTGTGTGAGAGATTCACTTCCATTCTAGGAAGAACAGCAATGGGGCATAGCTAGGAGAGGAGAACGGGGGCTGGAGCAAAGGTGACACCCATATGGAGTAATGTTGCTGGTGGTCTGGCAGGGGGTTGGGCAGCGGTTGCATTGGGTGTTGATGGTGTGCAGGGAGCCAGAGAGTGACTGTTATATGACTTATGAAGCATGTGGCCCAGGCTTAGCTTTCCAGCAGGGCTCAGCATGTTGAGGGTGCGGTACAAGGGCACTATGCCACTCATCCCAGTTATGCCCACCTGTTTAAAGACATCACACCTGTTGCCAAAGACTGACACTCAAACCAACAACCAATCAGATCTGTCAGAGTTCTCATATAGCCATAGAAGGGCCTCTTACTCTTGTGCTTTCTACCTCACCGCCCTACCACAGTACTCTCGTCATCCTATATATTTTCCCCATCTCTAATAGCCCGCTGCTTTATCTCTGCCCTGAATTTGTTATGCATTTCATTGCTCTACTCCAGAGAGTCACTGACTGCTGCTCCAGACAAGACTTTGAGTTTGTTATTCAGTGAAATTATCACTATAGAAAAAAACACACTTAAGATGTATATTTCATAATGACTGAGAGAATAATGATCAGTGGGAAAGAGCTGCCACCACAATATTGAAAGAAACAGGGCTATGGGTATGAAAAGCTGGCATGAAAATGGAGTCTTTAGGGAATATGCTAATAGGATGAGGATTAAACAAAAACACTTTGGTTCAGTTTGATTGTGCCAAGAATTTTCTGCACAAAATATTCACCCAAATTACCATTCGTATATAAAAATTATTTAATTATCCAAGTAACTAGAATTTTCAGTTTCATGAAGAAATGTCCATGATTATATCCTATAAAAAATGACTGGTGGCACTAAAGGGAGATGTTTCATAAAGTACTATTTAGCTTTATAACGATTGTATTGCCTCTGTTTACAAAATCATCATTTACAGTCAGAGAGTTTATTAAAGCAAAGAGTAAGAACCAGATATACTTCATGGTACTCATACCTTAACTGCTTTAAATGCCACAAAGAATGGGTTCAATAAATGTGAGAGAGAAGACAGAGGAAAAGTATAGAAGAAAGACTGCAAAAAGCTGTGTATGCTTGCATGGCTCTGTGTCTTCCTCTGTGGCCCCTTTGGAGGCTTGCTCCTAATTAAACTCCTTCCTCATGATGCTCCCTCATGACTCGACTTGTCACAGGGCCTGTGTGAAACAGGCACAGCATAGACACGGTGTCCTACATACTTAGACACCTGTCTCATCGGTACCCTTCTGCTCCGCACCCTCAGCTAGGCTGGCCTAAACTGTGCTGAGATAAGATCGGCTAGAGGACTACACTGAGGACGGCTAACTGTAATCTTGGCTAGATCAGTATAATGAGAGGCTAACTGAAGCGGCCATGAGCTACAAGCAAACTGATTCGCGCTGGTGTTAGCACATTTTTCAAAGAAAATGTCCATCCTTGCACTCATTTTATAGTTTTGGCTGTGGGTGATAACTCCTGAGAAAAACTGTGGACGGTATTTGGGTGTGAATTCTGGGAGGCACCAGGGGTCTGCTAGGGACAGCTGATGCCTGCCCAAAGCTCCTGCCATACCAG
>NW_018127903.1:2049578-2070600 GCF_001952655.1 Monopterus albus | reverse complement strand
TGACTATGCTTCAACAGAAACTGAGACAAAACATTGCTGGATTGATGGGTAGATCTTTATTTCTGATAGACCTGGGATAGTTAATGGGTTGTGGTTGGACAAAGCTTTATAGCTGACCATTCTCCTCTATAGTTGTCTTGGCAGTGGCTGAAGGCTATGACATGTTCAATATTGTGTTTATGGCTGCTGGCGACAGCCAGGCCAGTGAATGTTCCTCAGTCTCTTCAACCCAATGGCTGACAGCATCTGTGCAAAAAAAAAGGCCCTCTAAAAACTGCCAGTTTATAAAAGGCTTTTGATATCTCGGCCAACACTGGCCTTCAGAAAAGACACTATTGTAAGTAAAACCATGACCCATGAAAGAAGATATACTATCAGGTCATGAAGCAGTTTAACCAAAAAATCCAGTATGTAGTTTAGCAGTATGGTGGGAAAAAGAAAATAACTGTGCCACTTATCATGTTTGCTGTGCTGTTAAAATATAATACATTGTATTGGAATGAGCAACATTTGTTTAGCGGGGTCTGTTTATCACAATGTTAAAACTGTGGAGAAACAGATTGATTATACACCTTGAAGATGTGAATTGTACAGACCTGCATACACAGTGTGTGAAAATTTGTGTAGGTTGGGTGTGACCACAGGGTGCATCTACAGAATGCACTGCAGATTTCTATCTAACAAGTTTAGGACCTACGTGTGGATCTCAGTGGAATTTTAAAGGGCTCTCACATAATATTTATGAAAGTGTCATCAAAAGTTCTGAATGGACAGGGTTAACCTAAAAAAAAAACATTTTCTGTGAATGGTCTTTACACTAACTTATACATCTAGGATTTAGATCATGATCATTTAGGGAGCCAAAGTGTGTCAAAAAGTAGGAAAAGCCTGGGAAACCAGAGGACAACAGGAACGCGGCTTCCTCAGAACAGATGGGTTAAGAGCAATATGGCTCAGTGTTAGTAAGAGTTGGGCAGTGAGGAGAAACACACTGTCCCTTCCTATCACGAATAACAAGATAGAGGTGGTCATGAAGTGAACCCCCAGCACCACTGCACGGTAATCACACTCAGGGTGGCCTTGCTGGCAGCTTGGATTGGGTAACCATATGTTCGAGATGTGCTCTCATTGTCCTTATTTCTATTTCTTTTTCTGTCTGCCTGACACATTCTTACTTGCTCTCATTTTTGTCTCTAACCCTCACTCTGTCTGTCTTGATCGCTCACTCTTTCTTTCTCTCTGCTTTTCAGAGTGGAGGGAACATCAGAGGGATCAGGCTGGCTTAGCTTATTGGAAGCAGATGGCAGACCAAAGGCAAGAAGGCCACAGTTTCATGAAGCGTGGTTTGAACATGCCAGGACCATGTCGAGGGGCATGCCCATAGATGATGGGTGCATGGTGTGTGAGTGTGTGTGTGTATCTGTGAGTGAGCATTTGGGAGAAAGTTGGTTGATTTTGTAGGTTATCAATCTGAGAAATGGGACCCCCGAATCGCAATCTGCCCCTGCCAGTTTATTTATTTATTTTTTTTTTGTCGTCATCTGTGTGTCTCTATGTCTCTATGGACTGGTTGAGGGGATGTTTGAAAAACTATCGCATCAATGACTTTTCAAGGATTTGGTGGCTTTGAAGCCCCTTACTCCTTGGTGCACTGCTGCACTATAATCAGGAATCAAAGGCAAGCGTCTGGGGTCCATCATCTCAGGGCAAAGCGGTTGTGTGTTCAGTAATAAGGTTGGCTAACTGTGATTAGCTGTCTAAGGATTACTACATTGACTAAACATAAAAAAGGGAGTGAGAAGTAGAGTAAAAAATAGAGAGAAGTGTTAGAGCATTTGAGAGAGACAGAAAGTGAGGAAAAAAGAAAGGGTACTGCGTGCAACAAGGTTCCTCCACATTTCTCCAAACTGTGGCATTGTGATGGTGCATGTGCTAAAATCACCATTAAGAGGAGCCCACTGCAGACGAGGGCCCACTCACAGACAGTCTTAGCTAGCCAGTACACAGCACAATACCAGATGGTGCAGTGTTTCCCATATGGAGGAGACACACACTAAGCACATGTCAGAATCCAACAGTGTTTGCATCCTGGCCCTGGGAACAAAGTGGTCATTCAGACTAGTCACTACACTGTATAATTACCCTGATAGACATTATGAGACACAATGCCAGCTCAGTGAATCTGGATAAAGAGGGCACTTATGTCTGCACCCTAAACCTACCCATCTTTCTTTCCATCTACACTTCAGTTACATAATACATCTCTATTCAAATGAGAGAAATGAGAATGTGTCTGTATGTAAAAATGTAAGGCTAAATTGCATGTGGAAAACATTCTCCTACTTGCTATATATACTGTAATGCCATATGAGCAGACTGTGTAAAGTTGCACATGACACTCTTTAACTGTACTGTGGCATTATCACTAAAGCTTTCAGTACATAATTTACGTTATCATCAAATAATGACAGTTTAGCCTCAGCAAAATGAATTTAGTTGTATTAGGTTAGCAGTAGGCAAAACCTCAAGTCCCCTATCACTCACCCTGTATTCCCTCTTTGTCCCCCCACCAATAGTCACTTATCGTCTTTTGTCTCTTGTTTCTTATCGCGTGGTGCCACAGCAGGAAAAGGGAGCCTGAGGGAGGCCTTGAGTAACAATGACCAGCCGGTTGACCTCTATACTGTGACCTTGGGTTTCCACGCCCAGCCCAAAGCAGGAATCATGGCAGAGAAGCGGGGGGCTCCAAGCAGGGCAGGGAATGCCATCCCATCTATAAAAATAGATCTTCATTATTCTGAATTTTCCACAAATAGTTTAAAAGAACAAGGCATCATTTCATCTTAATGGCTAGCGTGAACTGTTTTGGGCTGTGTAGTGGAAAAGCGTTGGCTTTTGGCAGCGTGGCCTCAGAAGTGTCCTCCACACCACAGGGACCACATATTGGCACATTTCAAACAGTCTATTTTTGAAACCTCCTTTTGTTGTTGTGTGAGTACCTCACACTTCCGCTTCAGTATATTGACCTTAAAACACACCTCTGGCAGAGATCTAAGTGCTACTTAGTTTCTTGTCTGAAGTTCTGCTTTTCTGGGCAGTGGGCATCTGATGTGGAATAAAATGCTGAGCCTGTAGACCATATACATTATCTGTCATTTTGTTTTTAGCCTCTCTTAAAAAAGTGGAAGAGGCATGTAGTCTATAAAATAGGAACTCGGTAAACTTGCTCTCTTTATGTTTGAGGCTGGCGCTGCAGACAGATGTGTGCCAACCTAAAACTTGGAATGGACATTATTCAGCTGTGTGAGGAGACTAATTTGGATCTGTGAGTGTGAGTTTGTTACTTGCATCAGAGACAAACTGCTGATTAAAATATAATTAACTGTATGTATAAAAAGTACAACTCTCAGAAATGTATTAAAAAAAAAGGTGCTTGAAAACTACCAGACAGGAAACATCTGTTTGGTAAATCATGGGGGGAGAAAAACAAGTAAATTAAATAAAAATCTTCTTTATCCTAGGGATCAAATGTTTATAGACACCTCAGTGTCTCAGACCAGTGGTCTTATGCATGTGATCGCTGAGGGCAATTCTTCATGGTCAGCCCTCAGAAAAAAAAGAGAAATGGAGCCTGAATGAATAGCCTGACACTTCGCTTACTCCCTCCTTCGTTTCAAAAACAACCCCACCCACTCAGTTTCAAACACAAGGAGGGGTGAGAGAAAGAGAGAGAGAGAGAGATTCCAAGCCTATTCTTCTACCCTCTTCCAGCATAGGCCGCCAGCTAGGCAACTATTTTTAGCCTCGCCACAGGCTATTTTTAGACCACTACCCTTTTTTAGCCATTTATTTGAATAAAAAAGTGTACATCAAATACAAGAGAGTGATGACGGGGGCTGTTTTGGGTGCTTTATTTTGACTACATGTATGTAACAACTTAAGCTATTACATATTGCCAATCACAGTGAAGTATACTGTATATACAGTACAACAAGCAACTGTCTATCTGAAGCTGTGAGTAGCTGTTTTTTTTTTCCACCAACATTTGAGCTTGTTTGTATTTCTATGAAAGACTTCCAGAACCAACTTTGCCATGTTGTTAGCACTGTAAATAAAAAGTATGAACTGAAGGTGTGTGTAGGAAATGTTTTTGACAGTTTTACAGTTTTTCTCACCTGCACTTCAACATGTAATTAACATACACTCAATGCTATACACTGACTGGCATCTATTTTTATTCTATTTATTTATTTTGAAGATGTGCTGTAGCATGTACTTGTAATATCATCAGTCTTTGTTTCAACAAACTGATAGACCGTTAGCTTGCCAATTTCATAAGGTTAATTTACTGTACTTAGTTAGTCAAAGCGCTTTCAGACCTAAATCCTCAGCTCATGGGAAAAATAAGCTGTGTCGCTGATCTCTCTCTTCACTAGTAAACACCGAAGCACTGCAATCACCATGACAACCACACCCCTCACCTTAACCTCGTGTGATTCCACGTGTACCCTGCTCTTAAATCCTCCTAAAGACTCCACACAAAATGACTGTGGACAACTGTAGGACAGGAGACATGATATGACTCACTCTCTTGGATGCAGACACATGTAAAAGTCACAGAGTACAAATTAGTGAAAGCATTTAAGACAGAGTAATTACATAGTCTTTGAAAGCCACGAGAAGAAGCCAGTCAGTGAGCTGATCAACGCAGAAAACTCCTTAAGGCTTATGTTCTCCATGCTGTTTAGAAACCAAATAAACACACAGAGTAGCACACATGCAGGAAAATATTTTCACAAGAAAGAGGCAGAATGTGTCCTGTTGACTTGAACGAACATTATGAGAAACCAAGAAAAGGCATTTAAAGTAATATGGAAGGGCATTGTTGAAGTAGATGAAATCAACCAAATCAGTTTCTGTAGTACTTACAGTGTGGAAAAAATCAGTTTTTATTGCCAGAATCATACAGTGACCTGGTGTAGATATGCTACCGTACAACTACTCATTTTCTTTTTGCCCTCTCCCAGACATACCTACTTGATTTATTTTCTCTTTATGTTACTTCATTTACACCCCCTCAACTTTCCCTCCCCCCCGTCCCTCCAGTGGACTGTCACTAGGCTGAAATCGCACCTGTGCTTCTCACACATCTCAGCACAGGGGTGAAACATACGCAGGGTGAAACATGGTGAGGGAGCTTTGCTGAATCTCATTAGCCAAGCGGGTAGTCATTAACAGAATGACCTTTGGAAATAATTACCAGCCTTCCTCCCTCCATCCCTCTTTTCCCTCCCTTATTCTATTCTCACACTCATCCATCCCTCTGTCCCTCCTGTTCCCCCCTCTCACTCAGCACTTTCTTTTAGGTGAGGATAGAGGGATAGAGAAATAAGTTGAGGATAGGTGTGGGGGGGGGGACAGGTGCCAGCTGCTGCTGTTTAAAATTACAGGGTGAGCTGAACTTTCAGATTAGGTTAATCTGCTGGAAATGGGATTGGCTGACAGCCTTTCCTTTGGCAGGTAAGAAAGCAGGCAGATCAGCTCAGTGCGAAGACTCATGTGCTATTCCATGTGATATCTGAGCCAATGACTTCAGAGTGTGCTGTGCTGGCTGAGGTCATCGCAATGTCATCAGCTCTGTAGACCCATGGAGTGTAGCCACTGTGAGCACACACTGACACAGGCCGAAACACACTTTTGTGTCTTTGCATATGAGTACAACAGCTTATGCCGTATATACACAAGCAACACATATGGTACATTATTGCATCCTTGCCTCCTTCCACTTATGTATATCCAGGCAGCTCACTATCACAGCTCACTCACTGACCCTTCAGTTGTATCACAAACCTGTTTTCTTTGTTTCAGCAGAAGGGCAAACAAACACATAGAACGAGGATTTGGCACAGCCCAATGGATTCGAGGTCATTCAAACACAGCAAGATCCCTGCTTAGGTTTAGTCTTGATCTGCAATCATCAGGAGGGGTAAGAAAAGACTCTTTCATGTGCTATAGCAATTAACAACCCCCACACTGGCAAAATAAATCACCAATAAGAGCTCAAAGTGATTGTTCTCAAGCAGGACTAAAGAGAGAGGGAAAAAGAAGAGATGATCAATTCTTTTGTCATTTCCCAACACGACTTCCTTTTTCTGTCTTAATGCTGTTCACATGTCCAGGAAACCGGCCTGGCAGACAGCGAGCATAGGAAATCTATCTGCATGTTTGACTGTTTTATCTGGAGCCAGACTCAGAATCCACTGTAGACCTGCCAGAATGACGCACTTGGATTCGGCTTGGACGTCCAATTATGGAGAATCTGCCTCTGTGTCCGGTCTCATCAAACTACGAGAGTATGGATGAGCTTAGATGTTT
Source organism: Monopterus albus (assembly GCF_001952655.1). Classification (NCBI taxonomy): domain Eukaryota; kingdom Metazoa; phylum Chordata; class Actinopteri; order Synbranchiformes; family Synbranchidae; genus Monopterus; species Monopterus albus. Next base: position 2,064,225 of record NW_018127903.1, on the reverse strand, counting down.
CTTTAAACATTTAGCATTGATTAAGTTGACCACCCCACTTGTTTACGTAACAGGTGATAACACTAGTACATGATTTACAACACTCTCTTGGGGGATTCTCTGAGAGTTTAGATACCACTGTGTTCTACATGGCAAGGCATGGCTTGGGATTACATGGAAACATTCAAATAATTAAAAAACATCTTCTGTTTGTTTCAAATTGCTACTGTATTTATCTGAATATCATGGGTTCAGGGGTGTCATGCATTAGGACTGTGACCACAATAACTTGTAGCCATGTTGATTAGTAATGCTTCTTTTGTTTTGCCATTTGTGCTCAAAGGAGGGTTAGCTTTGCCTTCTTGGTCGTTTGCTTTCAGGGATATTTGCGGAAGTGTCATTCCCAGCTGAGATGGTCTCAAGTGAATCATCAGGACCTTCTTTACCAGTCCTCACCCTCTCTCTTTATCTCGCTCTTTCAATGCCTCATTTCTGTCTCTCAAATACAGTCAATGACCCACACATAAATTCAGCATACTGTGAAAAGTCTTCTGATTCTGTATGTTCAGTGAAAAATTGGATTAAAAAAATGAAAGAAAAAGAGTGAGGGAGAGAGAAAAGCCCTCCAGCCTCTTGTAAACATGCTGTAGCTAGAGAGGCTGTGCAACGCTTTCAGTGCCACTCTCTCAACAACGCTAATTATCAACCAAAGACATGCTAATTACATAGAGCTTTATTGCTAATGTAGCAGGCCTGTATGCCAGCCGCCCACACGCTGAGCTCTGCTCCCCTACCTCTGCCTCTCCTCCCACTACACCTTCAGGCACAGCAGCAACAGAGGAAGACAGATGAATGCATTTCTGTATACTTTAAGAGACAAGAACGTTCGACAAATTTGAAATCAGATGTGTCACATATCAGATGTCATATTTAAGGTCTTAATGTTCTCGGGGGGGAACCTAGATTGTTTCCTACACCCCTAAATCCAGCCCTTCATCTTGTTCTTGACCTCCTCCTCATCATCCTGCCATCTCAACAGGAAGTCTGTTCCTGCCTCCCACCAAAACTCGGCAACACCACCCATGTCACTGCACCTGTGACGTAGCCTAGCAGCAGCACACAAGGCTCGGCGGGAGAGATCCGGCCCGCGGTCCCTCTCCCTCCCCCTCTCTCTCCACACACCACTCTCTTACCCATGCTAAACGTGCTAGTGTCAACCCTGCGGCCAATCCCGTTAGCATGCTGCAGCTAAGGCTGGAGGCCTCTTCAGATCGATTTATCCCACTGTGAGAAGCTCAGAGCGTGTGGAGTCTGAGTTCTCCAGGGATCATCACAGTGTATGCAACACTTCACAGCCCTCTCCCCCACTAGGCTTTTTTGCGTCTTACGGCTGTTTACACCTTAGCTATCCTGTGTTCTATAATGGAGACACAGTTAAAGAGAAAGCTTCAAAGCTGGTAGCTCTCCTTCAGACACTTACTGAAACATGTGACAACTCTCTTTATAGTTCAGCTGGGGCAGGTTAATACACTGCCCAGTCAGTGGCTAACAAGCCTGATACATAAAGCTTACTAGTGGTTTTTGAAAAACTATCAATATGAGTAGATTCCAAATGGGTTAATATAAATTATATAATGATAATTAGATAGAGAATAAATGTTTTATTTTATTTCTGATACTTCGTAGCTGAGGCGGTTCATGCGGATTTTTAATGAAACTCAAATTAAGATGACTAAAAACATAACTAAACAATTTTATAACCTCTTCTGCATCAATAAGACAAAACAAGCTCAAATAAAATAAATTATTGGAAGGGAATAAGAATACATGTCACACTACAAAACAGAATATGCTGTTATGCTGTGACTAGTGGATTTATTTGTGCTTCCAAATACTATCCATGATAAGGCACCCAGTCCGTTCTCTTTGTTTTCATCATTAAGGTTAGACATACATTGAGTGCTGAATCATTTGATGTATAAGCTACATTAGCATGCTATATATTTGACCGCATCAAATGGAAATGGCAATGAAACAAACTAATGAAACAGCAAACAGCAAAGTTTACAATACATATTTATGCTGTTTCTAACATGATATGAAGAAAGATGTAATTACATTAGGAATGGGAATAATATATATTGTATTTATTATATTTCAAAGTGGCAAACATTAGACAACATATTTAAATGGTTTGCAGTCAGGAGAATAGTGCCATGTGGAATAGGAAGAGTGTTGCCAGTGGGCCTGTCCACCTGTGAGTGGACAACAAGCCCAGGAACACCCTTATGAAAAGATTAATAAAACATGCCCCATGCTGTTTGATTCTGTGTTAGACTGGCCAGTGTGCTCCATAGGTCCAGTATATATTCATTATGTCTCATTGGTCCCCACATTTCTTCTGGTACACTGGTCTTTTTAAATGCTGATCAAATAATGATAGATTCACAGAGTATGCATACATTTTAACAGAGTTGACCTAATAAATTACAATTATGCTTCTCTACCAATAACTTATTGTTTATGACATTTTCATGCATATGAAAAATATTCAAGACCTACTTTGTGGGACGGGTGTAGTTTAATCAGCTAGCATGGTGTGAGTGTTAATGAGTGCGGGCAAGAGAAGGGGATAAACTGCATGAATGCATCCATGTATGCATGTGCAGCCCACCAGATTTTTCAGAGCTCCGGTGTGAATGTTGCATAACAGGTTCACAGTGAGAGCTTAAGGACCCGAGAAGGTGCGAGCATCATATCCTGCTTTATCTACCTGCCTACTAGCTGGTCTGACAGCAGTGTCTTATATCGCCTTGAGCCAGACTAGCGTCATGTGTCCCAACGAGGTCAGATCAACATCCTCCTCTAAGAGCTACATCAGTGGTGACAACACACCAAGGGCAGGTGCTGGTGATTACACAGGGGACAGTCTGAAAATTCCGGATCAATGATAGGCTGTCCCGTTTATGTTACTGTAATCTGTTAAGTACACACAGTACAAGCAGGCAGTTTAAATAAACTCTATTTTTTTAAATTATGACATACTATGAGTCTTAAAATACCTTTTTTAAAAGTTACTGATATTGGAACTGACCCCTTGGGGAAGACTGACAAACTACGGTAGCAATTATTTATTACACAGTGCTAGGTGTGAAAACCAAAACAGAGAGGTAAGGGTTGCTGAATGAGTCACAAATGCTGGAACCATCTGTCTGCTTGTGTGTTTCTGTGTTTGCATAAGTGTGCACATGTCTGTGTATGCATGTGTGCTCCCATGTATCAATGTGCATATGCATGTGTACCATCTAGGTTTTCTTGTTGCTTACCTCCACAATGTCGGAGTTGGTCCTGCTCTCATGGGGCTCATTGTACTCAGTGTATTTAAGCAAGACCTTGTCCATGTCTGTGCTGGCGTACTGGAACAGCTTGTTGGTGCTGTTGAAGATGATCAGGGCAATCTCACAGTCACACAGCACACTCAGCTCATATGCTTTCTTCATCAGGCCAAACTTTCGCTTTGTAAATGTCACCTAGGTAAAAGAAGGAGATGAAATGAAAATAAGAAGGATTAGCTGAGGTAAGGACAGAGTTCAAATAATTATTCTTATTCACAGGAAGTATTTGGAGATTTATGTACGCACATACATTAAACAGAATATTTCAGTGTCAAATTTACCTTTTTTTTTTTATCCGACTTGTGGTAATCGTTTAATTATGGCAAAAATTATAACCAAAAATCTTAGAAAATCATCTTAGACCTATTCTCTCACTCATGTGGGAATAAATATGAACCTACCATAATAACTCCTCCTCTTTAAAAAGGGTAGTTCTTAGAGAAACAGCACAAAAGGAAAGTGAAGTCTGCTGATGGTTCAACACCCACTGACTCTAACAGTCCATGCACAATACCAGAAAAAAAAAGAAGCTGGGCTTGCATTTAAGGAACTGAAAATACTCTGTCTCATTCAGATAACGGTAAGCAAGATCAGTTATTGCTTGTACATCAAAGTGCATAGAACATAGTTCAGGTTAATTGTCCCTGCCTCACTATCACCGAATGACCAGAAATATACTGAGCTGCACTGTGTTCTTCCCCAAATGACATTGACACACATTGTTCATTTGTTGTGTTGCCCAGTTAAGTGCCTCATACTGAATAACAAGCCACTGATATAAATGACAAATAGGTTCCCTGATTTGAACATGTGTTCAAATAATGACCATGCACTTAAATCAAAAAATTGTCTTTCTCTGTTTGTGAGTATGAGCAGGTATGTGTATTTGTATGTGCATGTGTATGAGATCCAAAACCAGTACCTTTAATAACCTATACAAGTGCCCACATTGTCAAAATAGAACAGCCTTTATTCTGCTATTGTTTGGATCTAAACTAGAGCAGTGAAAGTGAGTTAATTCCAGTGAGCTGCACCTGGTTTCTTTTCCAAGCTATGTGTACAAGCTCTTTGGCTGCATGTTGAAAATAAATGTTATTTTCTTCTGTGAATGAGTGTATTATGTACATTGGAGATCTGTATTGACAAAGTTTTTACACAGAAGAAATACTGCCAGAACAATGCCCAGCTGGTAGCTAATGATCGCAGTTTGTTGATTAACTGCATGTTTGTCTATTCTCTTCTGACAGTTAAGTGGGCCAAAAAATACAAAGTGAAAACTTCTAAGACTCAGTTACACATGCTCAGAATACAATAATAATGACTGTAACTGTAAGCTGTCAAGACCTTTATAAAGAAAGCCTTTAAAGAAGACATCTCTGTGTATAATAGATCAGGGTAATGCATGTATAGGTTTGTGGCTTCAGTTTATCGTGCATAGACCTTTGCCTGTTCTCTCTGCAGCTACGAGGCCTGAAAGAGGAGATAGGGTTGAATGGATATTGACAGATAGTTTTGGATTTCCTGAAATCACATCTCCTGAGATGCACTAGGGAAACTGAATATCAAACTTTATCTCACCTCCACCGTGTCTTTTTCTGCGTCTCCCTCTCTACTAAGAGTGGGTAAAACCTTGCATAATCTGGCAGATCCTGGATCAGCTTCCCACTCTAAAAGTTTTCCGGGGACGTCACCGCATCATGCTGAGCTATCTGTCAGACAGCAGAGGCTGAAACCAGAGACGCGGACGGCATTCTGACTCCTGACAACCTGGTGTTTGACATGTAAGCTTCTGTACCTCAGCACAAACACTGATTCACCAACGACATAAGGAGAAAAAGCTCCCCTGGGCTCTACGTAAATACCATGCTGACATTTACACAGTAAAACTGAAATGTGAAGAAAAACAAGCCTCATTCTTAACACTATAAGATCAAAAGGTATCTTGTGACAATAAGATTAATTGTCATATCCATCCTACTCTAAACTGTATCATCCAAATCTGAAATGGAGGCATCCTAAAGGGGTTTGCAAGCCTTACAACAGCAGAGCTATATTACAAACCCATACATAAAAAAAGAGGAAATAAGATGACAGTACTACGTATAAGACATAAGGTCAAAGCAGGTTATTCAAGAACAGGACATGTAGAGTGTTGTCTTCCCATGGTGTTTTGATACAGGGGGCACTGGGGGCAGACGCACGACACAGCTATCAGCCAGCCCAGCTCCGTTATCAGCCACTCACCCACTCACTCAGCCACACACTCGGCTGGAGCCATTAATGTTTCAAACGGTGGCACGCGGCACACACGGTAGACTGTGTGTCCAGACCAGACCACTCGCAAACACCAGCATTACCAGGGGTAAAAGGTAATAAGACACCTGGGCAACACTCAATCTCCGCTTTGCATTTCAACATGTAAAAAAAAGAAGAGTAGAATACAATTCAAGCTGTCTTCATCCTCACACTTTAAAAGGGGATTTGCGTGTGCATTTCCCACATATTATAATTCACACATAGACTGACTTTAACAGCACCCCAGGAAGAGAATTAGTGTGATTATGAAAAGCCTTAACTGACCAAACAATAACACCTACATAAATATCACACCCCACCCCCACATCTCAGCCTGACGCACACAGCCTGCTACCTCCAAAACCCATATATTACTAACACTATGCATATGCATTCATAAGTACATAGGCTGATTTACATGCATGCTTGCTTGAAAAAGTACATGTGCACACATTTGAAAGGGCAGCTGGCTTATACATAAATGCTCTCTTGATAGTAAAATACTGGTGCAAACATCATAGGTAGGTAGGCAGGTAGGTAGTACTATTGATCCCACACTGGGGAAATTCCTGCATGCTGTTTTATTGTTGATCAAAGTAACTCTCTTATGACTTCATAGCCTGAAATGATGGCCCTTTTGGCCCATCAACACTCAAGCTGGTGATGTCACCACTGGATTTTTCTGTAACAACTTAGGTCAGACCACATAGCAGCTGTAAACCAATAAGCTGAACTTGAATTCGAGGAACTCCTGCTCTGCTCTGTGCATTTATTCATGATGCTATCAATTTGATGATGGTGACCAATTTCTTTGACTGGCCTCTGTCCTCGCTGCTGAATAAAAAGTAAGTAAATGAATATATAAAAACACATTGTAAACTAGACCTGTGTGTCAATGCAGGTGTAATCTTTGCTTCCTTGGTCAGTGAGTGCTGTTAGACCCACAACTATATTAATAACTTAAGTATGACAGTACAGCACATTTGTAACTGTTAAAAGAGATTGGTGTGTATGTGTGAACCTATTTTGGCAATTGTTAAGATAATGACTAAATCATGTTATAAAGAGATACAGAATCTGATTCTGATTCTAAAGAGATACTTATCTTTCAGTCTGCCATTGCATGTCTCTGGGACACTCTCCGTGTGTTCTTGTGACGACATTAGAGTTAACCTTGGAGGCTAATTCTAAACATGCAGATTATTCAACCAAAACGATGCAAGATTACTTTTTCAAGATAACTTTCTAAACTCAACTGACATTATGTATTCTAACCCTGCATTTAGTACAAAAAATCATTAGGAATTATGTGCTTGGCTCTTAACTTGCCACTATTCACCACACCGGCCACATTTCACAAAATCAGATCAAGAAATTATTCAATTACAAAAAAAGCTAATGGCAGCAATAGGAGAGAGCACACAATCTTCCTTCAAAACTTGAGATTCTTTCTTCAACTCTGTAAAGGAGACCAAGACTCCCCCACCTATCCATAACCCCATATCCACTTAAAGTTCATAAGGCAGTTATCCAGTAGTGCTCTCAATTACTTTGGCATGTAATGAGAACTCATGCATAGTCTTAAGCATAATTAACATAAACTGTAGGCTCATAAACATTGTTCATTCACCCCTATCCTCCTCCACAACCCCATCCCAAGAGAGATTCAGATACAAATGCTTTCAGACACAGATCCCTGTAAACACCTAAACATGTTCACATCAAAAATCTTTATTAAATTCATTTGAATTCCTTTTCACTTTTTCCCTTTTTTCATCTACGTATAAATTTGTTTCTGTGTATGTATTTATATGCATCTGATGACTGAAAAAAAAAGAAATAATAAAATTGAAATAATCAGTTCTGCTCTACACAATCGACCTGTCCTCCGGAGAAGAAGAGAAAAACGCCCAGGATAAACAGAGGGATGAGAAGAAAGGAGGGATAGTGCTGATTCTTTGCCACGAGAGGGGATAGAGAAAGAGAGTAGGGAGGAGGAGGGAGACGAGAGGGGGCGGACGCACAGGAAGCACATTTGTATGCATTTCCTCTCATAACAGGAAGAGGCCAGTGGCTTCCCCTTCACAATGGCTTCGCTTCTGCTCCCCACCTCCTGCCTGCTTCCCTGGGGGAGGAGGAGGTGGAGGAAGAGGAGGAGTGGGGAGACAGGCACCAAAAACTGCTGGTTAGCAAACCAAACATGGCTGTGCGGGGACACACACACACACACAAGCACGCACACGCATAGATGTCAGTCAGCTATGGAGCAGCACAATTTGTCTTGAGACAAACACTTATCCCATTGTCAGGGGCCAAGCAGGAAGACACGGGCTTACGCAAAAGGAATAAGCAGAGCCCAAGACCTGGGGCTGAACTCTGCCTCACAGCCAAAGAAGCCGTTAAGAGGGGCATTACGACAAAAGAAGCTTTGTCCTACTGCTAATATATGCTATGCTCTTCTCTCTCCTCAAAACCCCACTTATCATCCTTTTTCCGTGTGCCTTCATTGTACTGTAAGAACAGGAGGCAGCAGACTCCAAACATTTCTTCATTCAGCATCAAAATCAAAAGTGTCCACGTTGAGTAGTTAAAAGTGAATCTGTGAAACCAGTGAAGTGGTGTCTTAATTATGTCAATTTTAGTTATAGGTGCATGTCTTAAAATACATAGCCATTGAAATTGTTCTTACCAGAGCTGGTAATTACGTTTGAATGCATCACTGAAATGATTGGTTGAGCTCTTCTCTATGTTCCTGTTTATGCAGAAAAAACTGCAACTAGAAAAGCATATACTCACCGAATTTAAAAAAAAAAGTGGATGTTACATTGAAAGGCCCAAGTTATTGGTTGGAATGACAAATATAGTTTTGTAGCCCTTCATTGGAGGTGGATAAACACTTTTCTTCTCAAAAGGGGCTGACTGGCCCAAACCAAACAAATTCACACATATTATATGTTGTTTTAGTCATTTCTGCTACAAGACAAACCCAGTTAAACCCAGGTTTGACTAAATGGAGTCTTCACATAACAAGCACAGCTCAGAATTCCCTTCTAGTAGTAAAAAAAAATAGAGAAAAGCTACAGATGACATTATGAGCCAGTCCCTCAAAGTTATTTCTAAAGCACAAGAAAAAAGGAAATAAATTGTTAAACATCAACCTACACAGTGTATGCACAACATATTTTTTAGATGTTTTTGCATTAGGTTTATTTTGAAAATTAAAATCTCAGCATTATCAGCCCTATAGCGGACAATGGAAAATAAAGAATGGAAGCTACACAAACCATCAAGGCTTTCTAGTGAGGGAAAAAGAAATTGAGGGTGAGGTGAGAGAGCAAAATGAGCCATGTGAAGAACATGTGAAACAGAAGCGAAACAAGAAATAAGTTGAGAAGGCAAAAGAGAAGAAAAATACAACAGAAAGAAGGTGAGAGCTTAGTGAGCCCTTTTCAGGTGAGGTCTCGCAGCGGTGAACATATGACAGAGAGGAGTGCCACTCGCTGTGGTAAAAGAAGGAGATGGTACAAAGTGGAAAACAGGGAATTAGAGGAGGGGTGCAGGGGTGAGGAGCTACCCTGTGGGCCTCATTATTTTCCTGCTGTTAATTTCACTTGCACATTTTCTCACCCAGTGCTGTTGATTGGAGAGAAGAGTGCTTTGTCGTAGTGACAAAAAGACCCCTTATTGTAGCTGTAGCACTGCTGTTAACATGGGGAGGAAAGGGAAGATGTATGCAAGGAGACATTTAAACTTCTTTTTAATTCTTTTCTATCTAAGCATGTGTTAGTGTGACTGTTGTTTGTGGGAGCTGAGCGATCCTGTTGTTTTACTTCCTCTCACTGATGACCTGATCCATGTTTAACCTTTGGCCCTGGGTCCCTTCCCCCCTGGAATCCACATGTTCCACACATACACACAGATTTGCACAAACAAGTCATCCTAAATTAAGCCCACAGAGTGTACTGGCTGGAGAGGTAACACCAATTAGAGCCAATTGCAGTAAATTAGTCAACCCCCAAGACAGACTCCAGAGAGATACGTGTGTTCTAGATGTGTATATGTGTTTACAAGAATGTATTTGGCTATGTTGCATTGACAAAGCACTAAATTTACAATTAAGTGTGTGTCTGAGCATACAACTTGATATGTCTCAAATCTATGCCAGTGTGTATGCACACACTCACCTGTGCATGCATCTAGTTCTGTAGGTATGTGCCTGCCTGTGTGTGCGTGTTTGTGTGAGTTGGGGCAAGAGAGTCTGCTCTCTGTGTGTAGCACATGAGTTTATGGCACAGGGGGCTCTTTCATGTGCCCGAGGCTGGGAGAGGGTTTGAGTGGTCTGGGGGCTAGGAGCCAGAGCTCAAACACTGCTGCCCACTGTCCAGAGCTCCGGGCAGCCAGTCAACGCCAGGGAGGCCTAACCCTTCTGCCTGTGCTCTGGGGAAGTGTTTCAGGGCCTGGGGGTGGCAGCCCAAAGTGGCTGCCCAGAGAGGGCCAACCCCTGTGCCCACTGTGGTGCTGCTGATGCAGGGAGGGCAAGAGTGGGAAGGCACTTTAGCCCTGTAGGTAGAAAGGTAGTGCTGACAGCCACACAGAGTGGTGCCACTCCAGTCACACTTTGGCTGTAGTATAAAATGTGTATGGTGACATGTAGGATTGTGAGGAAATGTTACCAAAGCTTTGCATTGCTATTTGTAAATGAAAACAGGAATTGTCCCCCATTATACAATTTTATGAGCTGCTGAATCTTCATATTATGTCAAGTATCACAATCACTATATCCTTTGTACAATTCATAAAAAAATTAATAAATCTGTTAAACACAGAAGACCACAGAAGAACTTTAAGAAGATGCCAAAACTATTTAGACATAAAACGGTAAATGTATGGAAAGAATCTGAGGCTGAAAGCAACACTATACAAACCCCTCTGGTGTTTATTTGGTTTAAGCTCTGGAACATTTCCTTAAAAAGGAAGTGAAAATATGCAAAGGCAAAGCTTCTGTTTTTTTTTTGTTTTGTTTTGTTTTGTTTTTTTTTTGTTTTAAGAAGAAATTGAAGTCTCTGTGTCTGTCTCAGTCATGTGATGTCCGCCTCTATAAAATATGGTGATGTCATTTATTTAGTCCGTAAGTTGAATAACCCTGAATGCTATGCTCCACAGAGCATGTGACATTTTCCACATGACTTGATGACATAATTTCAGGAGGAATCATTATTTGACTGAAACAAAAGCTAAAGTATTCTATCATTTTAGAAATTGAAACACCCAAACCCAGTGATACATTGATTTTCCTTTCCCTGAACCCTTTTCCTCCCCTTCCTCCTTGTCCTCTCCCTGTAAGTAAAACCCGGATCTCAGGCATCGATTCCCCTCAGGTGTCCTTCCTGTCTCCCTTGTTCCCTCCTTATCCTCAGGAGCCGAAGTGCCTGGTTGAACTGGCAGGCTGAGTCTAAGGTGGGATGAGAGAAGGGCTGAGATAATAATAAGGAGGAAGCATGGGTGCTGCTGCAACCCGATAGCTTTAGTCCTCATCTAAACCTCTATGACCTCCTCCTTGCTCGTGTTCTTTCTCTCTGTCTTCCTACCTCTCTTTCAGCAACAAATATATGATTTAAAAAATGAGCACATGGGCACATGAGCACATGGGCACATACACGCTCTGTTTCCAAGGTAGCACGATCAGTAAAATCATCATTTCTGGAAGTTGTTTCTTTCTCACTTTCACACCCCTTTCTCTGTGACTTCTTGTTATTACAGTCATTGTGGGTCAAAATCTGCTTCATTTACCTAGTCAGTTCTCTTTATGTTGATTTACTGGACTCTGGCTACAAATGACTGAGTTTTGAGAAATGTTTGTGGAGCATCATTGTGACTGTCACATGGCAAAGATGTGGCAAATGCAATGAAGAGGGCTTTCATTCAAACAAGGTGATCTGTGATTTGACCTGTGATCCAGGGGCCATGTTAGCAACGTATGGATGCAATTGGGCTGCCAGGAAGCTGACAAAGTGTCAGTGGTCAGTCATGCCACAGGAAGTGATCGATTGTGGGCCTGGAGGGCAGTGAGAGAGCTCTGTCTCTATCTGTTTCCTGCCACAGACGGTAGCGTCTGTTTGAATCATGCTGTCAACAATTTGTTATGACTCTCTCAAGTAATACCAGCTGTTGTTCAGAAGTGTCTCGCAAGAATTCCATTACTGTTAGATAGCTGTCTGCCTTTTTTCTCAAATTGCTATGTGTCATGGATGTAAAATGTATCCCTTTGGTTACACAGAGGAAAACTACTTCAGGTGCTAAGATTACCAATTTAGCTTAAGAAATACACTGCATTAGTGTTTCTTTCCTAGGCTTCCATTCACCTCCACCCTGTTGGCCCTGGCCAGTGTGTCACTTTAGACCATCCCACGTCTGTTTGGTTGTTTGTTTATACCTCTCTGATGCTACCACGCTCAGCCTAGTAATATTCCACTTCCAGTGAGCTAAACTGGGTGCTATGGTGTGAGAGGCTGGGCGTGAAGGGTGCTTCAGCTGCGTGTAGAATGCCATCCTCAGAGCCAACAGTGATATGCACAATGGCTTTTGAAAATTATAAATTTTGAGAATTACCAGTGTTCTTATGCAAATCTGTTGTAGGAAACATGCTCGTGTTACCCTCACACTGGTTTGTTAGAGTGACAAGAAGCAAACCTGCCATTATAAGCCAGTGGAACTATTCCACCCAAAGCAATAACTATGGTATCTGTATACAAGCTTCTCTGTCTCCCTGTTCACATATTGCCCAGACTCCCAGAAGACCATCACTGTTGAGGGCTATGTGGGGTGTAGGGTGTTTCTCCTTCCTCCCTCCTCCACCCCTCCTCTTCACCACCTTCCTACTCATCCATCCTGCCATCCCCTAGGGACTTACCTGTCTGTTGCGTTCATCCATAATCCGCGTGATCTGAATCTTTTTCCTCCCCATCGTCCCCGTCTTTCTTTTTCCCCTCTTTCTAAAGAAATTTGTGCTTTCTTCTCTCTCGTCTTTCTTCTTCTTTCACTTCTTCCTTCTCTTCACTCTTCTGCTCTTCCTTTATCTCTTTTTTCTGATTTCTATTTGTTCCAATCAACTCAAAGATTCCAGCATCTGTACCTGCAAGAAAAAAAAGGAGGGGGGGCATAAGCATTAAATGAAATGAAATATAGCAAAATGCTGAGAGAAAAAATAATAAAAGTGGCATCATGGCAGCCACAAGGGAGGGTGAAGAAAGACAAAGAATCTGTCAACACTGTTGTGAAAACTGCTGTGTTTTTCACTGTCGATATCATGCAAATCAGTTTTTGCATTTTTTTCTCAGGCACCGACTATGAGAGCAGACAGCACTGTCAGGATCTCGCCTCGTTCGCAGAGAGTTTGACAGTGTTTTGGAAGTGCCGCTAACTTAAATGCTCTAATCACCAACACTGTAACATTACCTTTAGACTGAGAAATACATTTTGTCTCTTCCCACAGACCTGCTCCGCATTGAAAATGGAACGGCCAGACACAGCTTTTCTTTGCAGTATCTGCAGCTCATCTCCAAAATGGCAGGGCATAACACAGATGTTGAGCACTTGTGCATTCGCTTGTGTGTACACCACTCAGTGTGTGTACCTGTGTTAGAGGGCCAGCAGCTGATGAACAAGAGGAAAGCTGCACTCCAAAAAGTTTACACATGTGAGTGACTGGGTGTCCGTGTATGCGTGCAGGTGTGTGTGTGTGTGCGTGTGTTCTTGTACGAGCTTGGCTAAGCCAGAGCTCCAGTGCATCTCTCCAGAGTGCTAAAGTAGGCCAACCCAATCTATCTCAGGGAGGAGCAGAAGAACTGTTGTTGTGTTTTCTTTTGACAGTAGAGGTGATAACGTCCCTCGTTATGCAAATGAGCATCCCATTATTTAAGCTCAGTGCAATGCAGGGGAGCTGTCAGCGCCGTCACATTAAAAAAAAATCCTCCATCTACTCTGCCTTTTTTTCTCTACTTTCCCCTTCTTCTCTCTTCTCTCCTTTCTGAACCAGATTTTCAGCACCTGGCAGCACAAGCATCAGACACTGATGTGGAAGACGACACCGCTTCACCAAAAGACATGTCAGTCTAAGTCTCTCTATCACTCTTTCTCTCTTTTCTTATACACCCTTGCTCTCTCATATTCTCTTCTTTGCATGTTCCCACACACATACATGCACATTTTAATGCACTTCCTTTCCCTTTCTTTCCATTTTTTTTATCTTCCCCTAACCTGAATCCATGTATTTATTGAGTAACATGCATGAGAAAGCACAGGAAAGCTCAAAACCCCTGAGGTGAGCGCAGCACATTGCTATGCACTTGACCTCTTTGTGCCTGAGAGTAGGACATTGATAATGAAAGCACCAAATAGGGACATTCAGGGATACTGTTAGTGACAGACCAAGTCCTGTAGCAGTAGCACATGACTGTAGATTTGTACTACCGACTCAAAATCTGTAGTACAGTAGTATTTAGAGCTCAAACTAGAATGATGATGTGGGGCTTCAGACTCCATATACATAGCACAGTCTTAGTAAATATATTAGGTTTTTAAGAAATAACATCACATTGATTATTATGTATATTCTCTGCCTAAAACTTCCATCACACAAAAATGGAAAACAAAGTGAGACAATACAATCTGAACAATGATAATGCATGACAAAAAACTTCCTGAGTTGATGTTTGAAATACGCCCACGTATGGAAGAAATGAGATACAAACATAAATGAATCATTTGGCAGTTAGGACAACAGCCGGACTGCACCATCAGAATAACAACAAGATTTAAAATAACTCTGTGGCAGCTCTGAACAGGCTATCTAAAACGTTTTAGCATTGCTCTGCACAAACACACCCATCCATAGACAGAAAAACAAAGAGCTGCCCTCTGGAAGAAAACAAAGAAGGATGTTGTCAGACAAACTGGGATTACAAGCCAACACTAAGGCG
>NW_018127903.1:2040415-2049549 GCF_001952655.1 Monopterus albus | reverse complement strand
CCTTCCTGCATCACAGGCTGACAGCAACATCCCCTCCCAGTCTTTGTGTTCAACACTGTCCAACCCGGGCAATGCTCCAAACAAGGAGGCATTACCTCTGTGATCCCTGCCTCCTGGCCTCCACCTCATTCCTCCCACAGCCCACTGAGCAGAGCCAAACCTCTCAGTGTCAACACTCACTGGGGCAACACCTTAGGCCTTACGTAATGTTAATGCTAAGACTAAGCCCATGTCCTGAACATTTAATCTGTTGGCTCTCAGCACCAGCCAACTCTCCCTGAGGTGAGGTTCTGCTGCCACTTAGCTGCCCCCCTCAATCCGCCCACCCTCCCCATTCCTTCTTACTGTTGCCTTCTCTACCTCCTCCTACACAGTGAAGCAAGTTCCCTTCCCTCTGCCCCCCCGACACCCCAACACCCCCTACTTTTTCCTCACACCCGCCCCCGTCCCATATGAGTGCCAGGCAGCTCCTGGATAAAAACCGAGTGCCCACCTCCTCATCGAACTCCCTTCCATCTTCTTCCCTCGTGGTGAATAGAGCATCAGATAACTTAACAGATTACCACCAAATCACTCAGTCCAATTTAGGCCCATGACGCCAAGTGAGCGAGACAGAGGGAAATACATGAAATAAACAGTGCTTAGTGAGCATGGTCAAGTGGCAGAGGGCAGTAATCCTCAGGAGGAATTCTTCACAGGCTAATAACACTGACACCTGACCTTGAGAGGGCAAATGAGGCGAGGAAGTCACAAGAGAAAAAATGAAGACAGTGCGAGACAGAAGAAAGACTTTACGAGCTTGTATGCATTATCCAATTTACTAATCCCAAAGTAAGGTGCAAGGAAAGAGGGAATGAGCTGTGGAAAATGAAGAATATACAAAAGACTTTCTTAATCTCCTCTGTGGAGTCTGACTAACGGTATGCCTGAGTTCACACTAGCCTGGTAACTGGAAGGCGGCCGGCATGGGTGACTGCTGAGGTCAGAGAACACACAGCCACCAACCAGACAGAAGGACAATGGTTGCTCCTCTGCTTGTTTTATATCCTGGGTCCCAAGTCTGCGCTTTGAGTTGGAGAGGTGACAATGAAAGAGAAGGAGAGTGGAGAGAAGAAAACAGAAACATGGAGAGATGAGAGAGAGATGGAGTGAAGCATAAAGAGGAATCTTTTGAAGAGGCACCAGGCCTCTCCAGGGGGAGGGGAAGCGCTGTACCCACGACCCTCCCATCTGTTAAGCAGACGGACAGAGGGAGAGAGAGAGATAGGGATGAAGGCTGGGGGAGGATGGGAGAGATGTAGAGGGAGCAGCGATTCAGCACATAGATCTAATGAGCATTCTCTCTCTGTGTGTGTGTGTCTCAGAAGTGGAGCTGGGAGGACGATGGGAACATATACACTCAGTGCACCACAAGGCTTGATTCTAGGTCGCCTCTCTCCCAAGTGTTTAGTAACTAAAACTAATATACAGCACATGGCACTTTTTCACATTCTAATAGACAGTCTGTAGGGTGCTTGTTAATGTTGTTATTGAGGACAGATAATGAAGATAGCACAACTAAGAATTAAGGAGGAGACAAAAAGAGGAAGTTTACCTTGACTCATGCTCGGGGCAAATTCGTCATATTGAAATACAGCTGCAGAGTTTTATTTGCAATCCAAGAAAAGGAACAAGACAGTGAATGAAAAGAAATGCACATGAGCACTAGTTCTGAGAACAAAAGCTGTGTCCATTTATCCATCACATTTCTGTATTCAGAGAATTGTGAGGGAAAATGTTAAAAATGAAACTAACACTCCTGTAAATGCAACGTGTGCAGAATTCTGCTGCGGATGATATTCTCAAATCCTAATTCGATACGTTATAACAAATTGGGGAAGGTGATTTATCACGACAGGACTGGTGATGTTTTCCAAGAAACCCCACCTCTGCAGCACAGCTTCGGCTCATGGTACATCTGTAGCACATTTGGTAATAGCATGTGTCCTGAAAAAACATATATATAATGCGAGTATCCTCTATCCTCTAAGGAAATGTAGCTGGGAGGATTTGAAACAGCATATTACACTGCGGTAAGTAAACCTTTTAGAAGGTGTATCATACGTTAAATAAACACTCTCTTTTTAAATAATCTCCCATTTTCTTGAAAAGGAGGATAGGAAAAAAGCACTTTAATATAGTTTTCCAAATACAATCTGAATGTCAGTTGACACTCACAGAGCTCAAATTTTACTTCAGCGTTTCTGCCATGTATGACTTTTTTTTCCCTGAGGACATTTTTTTTTTAATGTATAATTTTTTGGAAGTTCCTTCATGTTTTTGCTGTAGCTATGTGATTGTGTGCGGCTGTACACGTGGATGTGTCTGTGAGCTCATTGATGTGTGTTTGTGCTTTTGACTTGGATAGTGGTACACCACGCTTTATCTTCTGTGAGGATGGATGGAGATACACCAGCAGAAATGAGAGGAGGGGAAGGATCAAGCAAAAGAACAAGTCAATAGCCAGGCAGGATGGGAACAGAAAAATGTGTATCAGGTCTCATTGTGCCTCTAATGTCATTACAGGCAGTGACTCCTCTATGTGGCACGTTGCACTCCCCATCTGTCAGAGCGAGATAGGCAGGGTGACGAATGGCTATCACTGCTACTTCCCTCAACCCCCACCACCTCAACCCCCCACTCTAATGTCTGGATCTTTTTTTTTTAGCGCTGGGGGAGAAGAGTGACCTAAACCTGGGCGGTAGCCCATGCGTAGGTGGGCCTCTATGGCTTTGAATCTCAGCAGATATTAGGGCTAATTTAACATGTTAGCGGCTAAAGAGATTAGCAACATGTACGTCTGGGGATTAGAGTGATAGCGGTGGATCATCTTATAATGTGTTCTTTTTTTTTCTTCCAGTGAACATTCTAACTAAACTTGAATTAGAGAGACACTGCAGTGTGTGTGTGTGTGTGTGTGTGTTCTTATCTTGTGTTGGAGGATATGTCTTCACCTGTCTCTCTCTATTAGCTCATGCTTTATTTGGATCATTAGCGAGACAGAGAATGTTTCACATGTATTCTATTTTCAATCTCTACGTGCCTTAGAACTGAGACACCTGTCTATTGATGAGGAGGGAAGTGAGCCAATAGCCTGTGGTTGGCACAAGTTTCATACAGTCTGTCAAATACTCAGAAGTGTGATTGACATTATGGAACAAAGTATATTGTTATAAGTAGCAGCTCAAGTGCTACAAGAAGAGCACTCAATTTTCCGCCAACCCCGGTTCAACCAGTTCTCAACTTAAAACTTCATACTTCAACTTTAAACTTAATTGAATTTTCTACTAATGAGACTCTGCCAGCACTGTTTCCCCTCTTATCCTTCAATCCAACAGCTTTGCCCCAGGCTCCTGGAGGACAGAAAGACAGGAAACACACACACACAGCTCAGCAGAAGGATGTGACATCAGCAGGCGCAGACAATCAAAGGTGCTAAAGGTGCTTCCTTCCCCAAGTCACTCTGTTAACAGATCATTTATTGAGATTCAAAACTCGATCAACACTCTCACCTTCTATCTCCTACAGCAGATGATGAGTGTTAACAAAGAGAAACGGTATGTTTTCTAAATATGAAATACTCTACTCTGCCCTACTCTGCAACAAACATATTGTGAAAATGCAGGCTGTGAAAAGACTCTGATTATATATCACCAATCATATTAACCTGCCTAGTGTTTATTTGTTGTTTCGTTTGTTGCATCCTGATGCTTTTTATTTCTCTGTCCTCTGTTCCCACACACCAACCAGTCAAGGCAGAAGGTCGCCCACCAAGAGCCCGGGGCTGTCAGAGGTTTCTGTCGTTAAAGGGAGTTTTTCCTCCCCACTGTCACCAAGTGCTTGCTCAAAGGGGAATTTTTTGGGTTTCCCCTATAATACTGTAAGGTCTAGACCTTACTACTGTATGTAAAGTTCCATGAGATGATTGTTATTGTGAACTGGTGTTATACAAATAAAACTGAATTGAAACGAATTTAACATTTGCCATGCAAAGCTCATTCTGCCTAAAAAACCCATTCTGATTTTGAGATAATTAAGTTTTCTATAACTCACTCAGCCATGTGTTTTGCAGCCTACTGCATTATAGGACCAGGTAATCATGATTAGCAGTTAGCAATGCAGGCAGCAGAGTACGAAGCCCTACCCTCATCTGGGCAGCTGCACGTCTCACTCAGCACCATCAGAGCTGCAATGGAGACAGGTAGCTGTATGTCAGAGGCAGTACGGAGACAGGTGAGAGCCATCTTTCCATAGCCCATTGCTGACTTCCCCAAGGACAAAGTGATTTGACATAATGCGTCAACCTCCCCTTTGAAAGGAGGCCAAGGGCTGTAAAGCTGCAGCTGCTAGGCCAAAGGCAGACGAGCAAGGGGGCACACCTGAAAGTAAGGCAAACTAGATACAACGGGGAGGAAGAGTAGCCTCTGTGGTTAACAGCTTCTTGTTGTGACAATGAGTGATAAACCTAACTTAGAAGATAGCAATCACAAACTTGCCACACAGATACCCAAACTAGGAAAAACGGTATCAGAAAAAAAGGAGAAGAGGAGAAAAAGCAGAAGCAAAGGCCAGCCACAATTTGGAGAGGCCCCGGAAAGGCTCGGATGAATCACCATTTAGTGCATGAAGTCTTTCCATGGCAGGGGCAATGGGTGAGTGTAAAGAAGAGATAGAAAAGATGATAAAAGACAGAGTTGATACAGTGCAAGGTGAAAAGTGAAGGACCTAAGTGGGCAGAAATTAAATGTATTGAATGGTTTAGAATATGGAAGTGGTGCAGATAGTGGTAATACGCATATCTGATGTTTAAACATAAATAACTTCACTTAAGTTTCACTTTATCAACACAAAGTTGCTTTCACTTCTCCCTCTCTCTTTCTCTCTCCCCCTCTTTGTCTCTCTCTCCAGTCCTTGTAAGTCATTTACAAAGCTCCGCCGCATGTCATGTTTTCCAGTGAGTGTAAAACACTGTCTCAATTCACATGTTGCCCCATCAGCCACGGAACTCAGGTGTAACCAAATGTTGACACTAAAGGGGCGAGAAGAGAAAATGATCGAGCACATGTACATCTAGGTGAACAGATAGGTTACTCCCTGCATGTCAATTATGTTTGTAAAACAAGCCACACTGCAATGAACAATATACCAGTGCAGTGGAATTGCTGTATAAACTCTTAAATGAGTGTACCCAGCCCCCACAGGAGCAGCCGAGAGTCATGTCACTAAGAACACAAAGTACTGACATATTCACCCAATTATGTTCCCTGCTGAGTATGACAATGTCTCAGGATGTTAGCAATGTTCTTCAGTGGGAGGAGAAGGGCAGAGAGTGTGTGCATGTGAGTGCGTTCATGTCAGAGGTTTAAAACTAAGGCTAAGGGCTCGACGCTGCATGGACCCCTTGGGTTCAAACACGGCAAACTTCCCAGTAGCCCCGACTCACCTCCTCTCACCCGACCACCCACCACCCTATCAACACCAGATATCATGGAAAAGACGATCAACTGATGATTTCATCACACCCCCACCCCTTACTCTTTCTCTTTGCCACAGCATTCTAATCACCCTAATTAAAAGCTTTGTTCATTTAGAAATCTCTGATGACAATTTGTTTCACTCTACCCTACAGCAATTTTTTCTTCTGACAGCAATTATTAAATGCTCCCTCCTGGCTTCAATTAAGGCCCGCAGGCTAATGCTAACATGGCTAACCCTCACGCAGCCACAAAGTGCCGGCTCACTTCCTTTTTCTTCACCAGCTTTACTTTGTCACCCTTTTCAGCATTTATGTGTGAATGTACGGGTGTATTGCTGCATGTCTGTCACTTGGGCGCATGCTTACTTACGTGCTGTTATTTGTTTTGCATGATGAGGAGGGGTATATATAATGTCTTCCTTTTTGGGGGGTGGGGGTTGATTGTTATAACTAAATAGCACATGTGCTGGTGGATCTATGGCTAGTTGTGGAATTTACTACATTTCCTTGTCTCGCTTCATCAGCAAGTTTGGATTCCAATAAAACTATTGTGTAACATTTTTTTTTTTTTTGGTTTGTTTGTTTTTTACGGTATGACCATAACAGTTAGATACTGCTGATGCTGTACATTAGTGATGTCCTTTCTCTTTTCTGCTTCTTTTGTGGACTGTGGTCATTGTGCTGAGAGTCTCAGTTAATAAACTATACATACAAATCAATAAATAGACACTTGTCATAATTATCTGGTAGTGGACTTCACTTATAGGCTCAGGTTGTGCTGTGTACTGTATGTGCTTTAAAGGGACAAAATTAACCTTTACAAATACAAATTGTAAACAGCACTTTAAACAACACTGCCTCTCCCTGTTGTTGTCACATTACAACAGTATTCATGTCATGGTCATAGCCTTGCTAAGCTAAAGAGAGAGCCACAGCTCTGCTCTGAGTTTATGCACAGTGTCAGTAATTTTCTGAGAAGTAGAAGGTTGTACACTTCAACAAGGATGTCCTTCATAGATTCGCCCTTCTCTCAGTTTTTCTCTTTTTTCTTCCTCTGGTCCCTGTGCTCTGCAAGGAAACCGAGTAACCTAGATCATAGAGCAGGGAGAGAGAGGGATTGTGACAGAGAATGAGAGAGACAGAAAGAAGGAGAGACAAATGCAGTGAGAATGAGCAAAGAATCAGTACAGACTGAAGGAAAATAGAGTTAGACTGTGGTAACCCGCCACCATACTCAACACTTAAAAAAGATCTTTAAAAAGCTCTACTAGGATGATGTCAAGTTCACTCCTTCTTTTTGTGCTTACCACAAGCTGATTGTGCTGATTATTGGTGAGCTTTGTTTTCCTGTTGATGCTATGTCTCATTAAACAGAGACTGTTCCACTGTTAGTGTTTGTTTAACTAATGTTTCCAGGCACTGTCTCTTCACCGCAGAGGCACACACAGCCCCACACAATGTAAACTTGAGACACATGTTGTATGCTCTGCCTTTATAATGTATGCTACTCCTTTGCATTATTTTGAGTCCAATTTAGGTGCCTTCAAATGTAAAAAAAAAAAAAAAGTTAAATCAGAAATTAATGTAAAAGTGTATAATGTACAATGTATAAACACTTTATCAATTGCTGCTCTGAAAAACTGACATAAAGTCTGTATATTTGTGAATATTTCTCAGCACATAGCTTGAACTCATCTATTCTCACGGTGTGTTACAGTTCCCAGAGGAACGCTGATTGTAGAGTGTATGAGGCTAAAGGCTGCATAGAGTGTGGAGGACATGTGGCGACATATAGTACCTACAGATCAGCCTCTGTTTAGGGGAATGGCCCCACCAAGGCCAAAGCCAGGCCAGACCTAGTCCAAGCCTCTCATTAGTCATCGGCTGGGTGCCGCACTCCTTTTTGGAGTGGTTAAGCGAGAACCGGCAAGGGTCTGGCAGTTCCACTGTACTCCACTCCCAGCACCATCACAATCCGACCTCATCAAAGCGAGCACTCGTAATTTGTCACAGAAAGCAGCCAATTAACATATGTTAAGGGAGGAGGGAGGACAAGAAGAAGGAAGGAGAGGAGGGGAGGGCGAGTGAAAAAAGATAGTGTATGATTAAAGAGTCTGCACAGCTGCACAAAATCAAAATGGCAAAGAGAGGTTTGAAAGAAACCTCAGACCCAGTAATCTGATAAAGCTTACTGTTACTTAACCCCCATAAGCAAGAGAGAGGGAGAGAGGGGGAGAATGAAATAATAGAGACAAACAAATATTAAATTACTGCTGTGAAGCTACAAGCTTTGGCAGAGTGCCACCGCTCTCAATATGCAGCTACAGAGAATGCCGCTGTATCACACAGAGATGACCCGTCTTGCCAAAGCACTACTGCTGTTTGACCATCCTCTATTTTTAGCTCGCCACTCACCAATATGCTAAAATCTGCTAGGAACTTCAAAAATGTTTTAACTTCTTTTCATTCCAAAATGTGAACGTCTGGTGCACCGTAGCAATTTAGCTTCCTTCCTCATGAAACAAAGGTGTTTTTTTTTTCATTTCTTTTTTCTGTCACAAAGTCAGAGACAAGTTGCTTACATTCTGACTTTTGTTTGCTTTCAAATTCTTGTTTCTCATGGTTGGTTTTTAACTTGCTGCGTATGGTTATTTATGCATGCATGTGTACACACCTGTGTGTGTGTGTTCATTTATGTGTCTGTTATTGTAGATGTTGTTGTAAGAGCATCTTGTGAAGTGAGTTGTGTGATATGTTGCCTTGTTGTTGGATACCGTGGCAGGCTGAATGCATTAGCAGTGCACACCGATGCCATTCTGTGTTCTGTTGTCTCTCAGCCATCTCTGCCTTGTCTCTACAGTGACTGATCACACAAGCTGACAGTCAAGTTTGGGTCTTCGTCTGCCGCACCATCCTTCACTACGTGGGCTCCGACTCTTTCAGTGAGCAAAATATGAGAGGTGGTGAGGAAGCTTTAAACAAATTTGAGTGATTTTGGAATTGTACGTCAAGTTGTGGGGGAAATCCCCCGAACAAACAGGCAGCAAACCTGAACAACAATTTTGCATTCAGTCATTTGAAAATTGTTATTTTTATGAAATAAAAGCTATTTCGATGAAAATTTCAGAGATGAAAATATAAAATAAAACCACACAGAGCCAACAGAAAAGCCTGCCCTACACTATATATAAATCATGAGTGTTTCCTTTTCCTCCTCTTCCTCTTTCTTGCACTCTTATCTTTGCCATCAAGCATAAATTGTTATTTATTTATTTTTTTTATTTGGGAAGTAAAGGACTAGAGTGGAGGAGTGAGAGTAGGGGTATTGGGGGGGATGGAGAGAAGATCGGACACAGGGAGCGGTGGAGAGTTGTGTTTGGTTCACAACTCCCTCTGCTGCAAGCACAGCTGCATCGTTCACATAACCTCGCCTGCCCCCTCCTACTCCCCCCACCCCTCCCAGCTAATGATAGCAGAGCACGTCCCCTTTACAAGGCAACAGCTTTTTCCACTTCATGTACATACACACAAACATGGTGCGCACACACTAAAGCAATGGACACGCACACAAACTAGTGGCCACATTATATCCCCTTTCCTACTCTTGGTTCCTTCCCTT
>NW_018127903.1:2016896-2040348 GCF_001952655.1 Monopterus albus | reverse complement strand
CATACATATTCAACCACTCCTCCAACCCCAAACTTCACATTTGTCTCCCCGTGTAGCTACAACCCTGCACAGTAAGTGACCTGCATCACAGCTGTGTGTGGGAATTTGTATGAGTGGGTGTGTTTGTAGGAGGGCTGAGTGTGTGAATATATGCATTGGCACATACTTGCACATCAGTGCTGTAAATTGGTGCATAACTGCATGCATTTTATTTTATGTACATATTCCCATTGTGTGTACAAGCACACGAGGAGGGAGGCAACTCCAGGCTTCTGCTGGACCTACTGTGCATTATCCCAAATAAACAACTCATTACATGTGTATTTAAGCAAGGGGAGCTGGCGAGCAGTGGGAGCTAATCCACGTTATCGTTCCCAGCGTTTCTCTTCCAATTAGAATACAGGAAAAAGGAGCCCAAGAAGGTAGGCTACTCAGTGCACGAGAAAGAGTGAGGAAGAAGCGAGAGGGAGAAAGAAGAAAGAAAAGCATCTGAGTTAACTTCTCACAAGTGCCTTCCTTACTTATAGTATCCTTTCTCACTCTGTCTTTCGCTCTCCCTCTCCCACTACCCTCTTGCCTTCTCTCCTTCCCTCTCCCTGTGGATTTTGCACAGCTCTTCCTTGTTTTCGACCATCTCTCAGAACTGGGTCATTGACAGACTGTGCAGCAACATTTTGAAGAACACGGGAGGGGGAAAAAGCGTGTTCTTTCTATGAGAACAATCCAAGGCTTCTTTATCAAGTAGCCTGCTTATCAAATTAAGCTGTCAAAAGCACATTAATAACAGGCAGCACAATTCCCTTCACAGAGAAAGGGGGGAAAGCACATTTAAAAAAAGAATGATTTTGCTTTTGCTGTGTAAAGAAACAGTCCACCAAGGGCAATAAAGCGTTTCAATGATTTCTCCCTCTCTCTAGTTCGCTCTTCCTGTTCCACTCACAATATGGGGGCCAAGAAGCAGAGTGCCACTCATTTAGAGGAGGAGCAGTATATCAGGCTACTGTGCAGCAGGGATGATCCTTATGTTTAAAAGAATGACAGGCATTACAGCACTGTTTTCCCAATTAGACTCAAACACTTGTGCTGGGTGATAGTTAAACAGATAAAAGAGCATCTCAGGGTGAAAATGTGGATTCAAGACCAAAGAATCACACCGTTTGATGAAGACAAATGATGCCCAGTAAAGACATCATGTTCCTCATATAACTAAGACATTCAAAATTAACACTTGCACAGACAGCATAATAAGTCAATTCTTTTTCTAAGTTTGTTCAAGTCAATTCTACCTTCAAACTTAAATCTCAGTGAAGAAATAGTTTGTTGACACATTTTTGCCATTCTAAAGCTCTCATTACCCTCAAAATCGTGAAGCCAGATCATCCCATAAGAAACCGAGAGCAGAATGTGAGGGAAACAGTGTACGGTGCTGAGGCAAAGAGAGAAAGTTAACACTCTCACTGCTGTTCACATGACATATGCCTGAGATGCAGAAATGAAATTAACAAGACACCTCGGCATACAGATGGCAGAGAGGAGAGAAATTCACCCTATGACCTTACACTCAGACAAGGTGTCAAAAAAACACAATTTTCAATATGAAGACATTGTATTGTGTTAACCATCTTAACACTCCCCTTGAAGCCTTATACTCTGCTCAGTATTTGTAAAAAGAAATGAACATGTAGTGTTTTTTAATCCTTACTAAATCTGACAGTGTTGGCTAAGGCTGCTCGCGCTGAACTGCAAGCCCTTTTGTATTTTACTCCAGAGACTGATTTTTCTCACA
Source organism: Monopterus albus (assembly GCF_001952655.1). Lineage (NCBI taxonomy): Eukaryota > Metazoa > Chordata > Actinopteri > Synbranchiformes > Synbranchidae > Monopterus > Monopterus albus. The sequence goes on along the minus strand of NW_018127903.1, from coordinate 2,038,562 downwards.
CCCTCAATTTGAGTCCCACCCTGTTTGCTCAGCCCCTGAGGGGGCTGTTCTCTTGTAGCCTGGAGTGGGCCAGTGGTGGATGGATATGACGTGGAGGCAGCGGGACTCTGCCGGAGGGAGGCTGGAGCCACGACAGGTATCCCCCACACTTCCTCAGCTATTTATAAAACCATGAGTCCAGCACAGGGCCAAAAATAAAATGGAGGCCATTTTTATCCCAAATAATAAAGGCAACCCACTCCCTCACTCACACACAAACACAAACACTAGAATCAGAAAAACATCCAGCTACAGCATACAGAAATGAACAACGGATACTAACAAAGTGAAAAACTCCTCACTATACAATGAAACCACCTCCGTCCCCCTACTGAGCATGCTCAAATGTGCCCATCCACACATGCACGCACACACACACAGAGCAGACAAAAGTCAATATCAAGGCTGAGCTATTTCTGTAGAGAGCACTGTTTAGTAAGTGTGGGCTGGGTGCCAGTATTCTCTTCGTCTGGGCATCATTGCCCTGCTGCTGTTACACAAACTCACCTCTTTCCTCTCTCACCCGCTCCTCACCCTTTCCACCCAGCCCCTTGTTTTATTGTCAGTGCTCTCTCTCCCTCTCTCTCTCTCTCTCCCTGTGTTTCTCTTATACACACAAGGTTATTTGTTTTTCCACTGGGTCGAACCACGGTGCCAGGTGAAAGCATCTATTGGCAGGATAAAGAGAGTGGCTGGTGTGAGATCACAAGGCCCCACTCTGGCCAGTAAACCTTGAAGTGAAGCGCTGGGCTGGAGTTTCAAACAAAGTGCCCCCTCATTCATTATACATGCAACTGCACTGAAAATCTCCTTCCGCAACGCCATCTCTTCTCTGCTCTCTCTTTCTGTCTCCCTCTGCCTCTCTAGGCCTCTCTCCCTTTCCCTCTATCTTCCTCTGTCTTGCTATTCTCTTGTATTTTTTCCAGACAGAGCATCCATAAAGTATGAATAAAATTAATGACATCACAAGCTGCACTTTGGAACAGCCATTGCAGGAAAAAGCTATACATCATAGGAGAGAAGGAGATGGGCCGAGAGAAATGCTGGGAGAAAAAAATGACAGAGAGAGAGAGAGAGAGAGAGAGAGAAAAGGTGTGCGTGGAGGGGGTGGGGTGGGGGTGCTTCACCCTTCTATATCCTCAGGGCACTTCATATTGCTGTGCGTTATTGTGTGTTATTAAGTTTGATTTCAGATACACTTTAGCTGAGAAGTTTGAACATTTCATTCTTCTTTCTGTTCCAGAATTCTTCATGTAGCTGTAATTTGCTCTCCTTCATCTGTACTTCTTTGACCTGTGCTCTCCTGGCTTTGTTGGCCAGCTGAGTAATGTAAGTGTACAAAACAATCTTGTGCAGTGCATTCTTTTACAGACTGGCCTTTGGTGTGGGAATGGCACAGATGACAGTGGAAAAGAACACTGGTGTGGACTTTGGCAGGACACTGCTTGGTTAAGCTGTGTGCTCTGCAGAGTGTGGAGCACTGAGTGTGAATTCTTAGCTTTTCTCAACTTAGATGGCGTTAACAGCATTTTCAACAGCATGGTCCCCTTGGAGTTGAACAGCGCACCTCCTGATGTTATGTTACAGACTGAGACACCTGAGACTCTATGGTAAAATAAGCATATATAAATATATATAAATCTGAGTTCTTATTCCTCCGAATCCACCACTATGAACAGAAAATCTGCTAAAATGCCTGATAGCAATCCTCAGCAGCAGCAGCAGCAGCAGGATGCGGAGCAGTGGCAGCAGCGATGCGTACTGTGGCAGCAGAGTGAGCAGGGGTTTCAGATGGATGTGAGCCTGTGTGAGGCCGAGGCACAGAGCTACCTCTGTGCATCTCACCGGACTGTGTTTCAGAATGACTCGGCTATGTTGCAGTCATGACAAAGATAAATTACAGCCACTGGAAAACATTTCAGCATTTTTTTCTAACTCCCCCCTTATCCACACCTCTTTGCCTTTTTTTTTCTTTTTTGGCATTGGGTGTAGTCCAAATGTGTGCCACACCAAAGGGAGATGGTGGGAGGGGGGGTTCTCTCTGAAAATATATTAGAGGGAATGAAGCTGTCCCTCACTATTCACAGGTCAGGTACTGTGTTTTATCATGGAACATGCCTTCCATCGCCAGATGTATGCACATGGACAGCAAACAGTTCTCCCTCAAACTAACCCTAAAAAGGATTCCCAGTTAATTCTGTGTTTAAAGCAGGTATTACAAATATACACTTTGTGCAGTATTACCGGCTGCCAAGGCTGCTACACTGATAGCGCATTAAATAGAAAGAAAGCAAAAGAACTAAAGTAAGAGTCCGGTATGGAAGTCAGTGAACTTGTTTATAAATATGTTAACTCCATCTGAAATCTCAGTTTAGCCGTAAATATCAAGTCTTGATGGTGATGCTGAGGTGTTCAGTCTAATCTGAGGCCCATCCACTGTTTAGACAAAGAAGTCCAAAATTTTTCTACTATAAATGTTTCTCTTCGTCTTATCATTCTAAGTCCTCCTCCAACCTTCCAGGACGCTCTCCTTGTCCAAACATTTCAGGGAGCAGGCCTCAAGCATGGCGAGGTGTTTTGCGTGCCTCTTTAGGTGGGCTGCCGCTGACGATATGATTGCGTGGTTGGCACTGCTGAACGCAGACCACCCAGCAGGCAGCTGTTGCCATAATGACCAACAGGCCAGGCAGGAAACAGGAAACAGGAAGAAGAAGGCAGGACATCCTGTTCATCTAAACTAGTGTGTTAACCATGACATCATGAAAGTATCACTTTTTAATAAAGCATACCAGGCCAGAGGTCTCTGCTCTTAACTCATCTCAGCTCTCACCTCAAACAATTTTTTATCTCCATTTCTGTGTGTTTGTGTCTTTCTCTGACTTTCCGTGCATCTGTCTTCTCAGTTTGCCTTATCAGCCCTCACACTGACACTGTTTTCCAGACTGCTCCATCATCCCAGACATCAAATCCTACCCTCTTCAGTCAAGAATAAAGGGGGAGAAGAAATACACGCATTTTCATTTGAATATACACCAGCAACAACCTCACAAAAGTCTGAGGAAAAAAACACAAAAGCACAAACATTCAGATGCACAGAAACAAGACACAAACTTGAACGCACACACACACACACACACACACAGACAGTCAGCACATACTGAAAGGCAAACACACAAAGAAACACCAAAACACAAAGCACAGAACAGCCAGAAGTCTACTTTATGCAGAAATATTCTAAAGTGTTTTACAATACAATTAAACATCAAAGGCTGATATATTCCTCTGTGATCTTTAACACCCCAGTGAACAAACCCCATACACTCCCATCCACTTACAGCATACAAAGAAAGTTGCTGAACGTCACCGCTAATTACTAGATAGAGACAGAAGGAGACTTTGCATCATTATGCAAAAACCAGGACATATTCAAATATATGCATTCAACCTATAAACCAAGCAAGGACTGTGTTATTTACTTTATGTTACTATCATTAAGTTTTGTGAGTAATTTCAGCTCTTATGAAGATATACACGGTTCTCTTAAGGCAAAGAAACATTTGAGTAAACATTTCTAACATGCACAACAGTTTGGACAATGAAAGGGAGATCTGTTCAAAATGAGTACATAAACACATGGTGAGGTGGAGCCTGATGCTTTTCTTTGGTTGTACAAATATATTAAACCAAAAAAAGGAGACTTCTCCACCCATGTGAGAAAAAGAAGGAACACCTGCCTCATGCAATAAACAAGAATATAAGAAGCCCCCGATTTATTATAAAACTGAACTATTTTCATCTGTTAATAAACAGGCAAGAAACAATTTATAGTAAGGGTCTCCACATTATCTGTGTCAGATAAATTTACTGCAAAGAGAGCCTACCCTTTTTCTGTCACATGTGGATTTGAGGTTTTCTCCGCAACAGTTATCTGAGAGTACCCCCACCAAAATGCACTGCCTTATTTACAGGATATACAGGCCTTGATGCTTTAAGATATTGTATGATCCTTATAAATGAGCTTAACGTGACACTCTACAACTGACTCTTATATTCCCTTCTCATTTGAGCCAAAGGCATGAAGTCCAATTACATTTCTTCAGTATCCACTTCCAGATCTTGCCAGCCTGCAATCTGCAAATGAGTGTTTTACTGATGTTTAACTCAGCAAACTCTACAAACCCCTTCCAAAATATTTGAAACCATTAGTGAAAAAAAAATTAAGTATAGCAAAAGGTGCTATTAAATTATTTGCTTAAACATAAATGCTGCTGATGTTTCCATTAAGAATGTTTTCATAGATCTAGTTTTCCATAAGGAGGGGTTCTTGAAATGAGCCTTCTGTACAGTATTAAATGTCTTTGCTCTGATGCAGCACAGTGGTATACTTTACCCCTTCTGTTTTCAAAGATGCAATCTTGATGGCACGCATTTTACAGCACTGACTCTCTGTTCTGGTCATGCTTGTCTATAAAACTGAGCATTCACACATTTATGGGCATTATATGAGACATTTGTTTAAAAATATTAGCAAAAGTTCATCCTTTGCTTCTAACGTCCTTAGTGTTTTTAAAACACATGGCAAAATCCTTATCATGGCATACTATGTGTCACTTCCCTTCCCTTAACTAAGGCTTCACTGAGCCCCTTGTGCACAGCAAAGTGCCCTGACAGTCAGCTCAGTGCCCTGGCCAATCACAGGGACACCGGACCTTCTAATCCTTCTCTGTGAGAAGGGTAAGAGCATGTTGTCACTGCTGGTTTTGTGAATCAGTGCTTAAAATCCCAAATGATTTGTCAAAAGGTAAAGGTCTTAAGAGTGTAAGGGAAACAAACGCAGTGCAGGCCACACAGTGTGGGTGTCGATGTGTGAATGTGTGTGTGAGTGTGTGTGAACCTAACAGAAAGGAAAGAAAGGAGATAAACCATGCTTTTGTCTCTGCATTTGTGTGTGTGTGTGTGCATGTGCCTACGTTAATGCGTCTACATACATGCGTGTGAGTGCGTGTTTGTACAGGGTCTCTGAGATTACAGAGCTTGGTTGACAGAGTCCTCTGTGTGTAATTGTGGGCCCACATGCGAGCGCTCACCTTCCTCTGAGCGGATTAACCTAACGCTTAATCCCAAGAGAGCAACAGGCCAGACAGGCCATATAGAACAACTTCATTGACAATGGGCAGAAGAGGGAAGGCCATGTGTAAAATATTTTTAAAGACTAATATACTTTTATATTTTATTCATGAGTAAACAATTAATATAAAAACAGCAGAAATGGTTATAAAAGTAATAGGACATCACACAGAACACTACATCCTCTTAAGATGTAAAAACTGGAGCGCAAATGTTGCATTTACTTTATAGAGGCTGTAATTTAATGTTATTTCTTTAAAATTGAACTAAGTGTGAAATGCAGTCAGGCAGTAAATGACTGTGTATATGCTGTACATTCACACTCACAGATAAGACTGATATGCTGTTGCGGACAGCAACAATTTATCACTTAAAATCATTTACTTTTACTTTTCTAGAGTGCCTTCTAAATATCTCACTAATGAACTGTATTTCAAATGTAATCTTTTTTAATAGGTTTCAATGCTATACTGTGAATAGAATGGTAGTTTTATTAAGTTTGAGAAACTGCAGCTATCTCTACCTCAATACCTTTCTTTAAGCCTTTAAAATTGGCAGCATTTCAAAGATAAAATTATTGTTTAACTGGAGAACAATTTCACTAGAATATGGGTTTAGAGATCTACAGTACTTTCATGTTTATATTAATGAGCGTGAGATAAAGTGACAGAGCCAAATCAGTTCTAGTCACTTGGTCTAAATGAAAATGAAGTGTGATGCAGTAATTTCTATTTTTATTACCACCCTTAATGTGCAGATGTACATTTCATCAGTGGGCCTTCCACTCTTTACACGCAAAACAAATAAATCCATTTTTTTTATTTCTAATGCTGCAACCTGTGAACGTTGCCATAGGTTAATTATGGTGTCATTATGAATCCTCTCACTGCAACAGGTTCATGAAATTGAACTTAAGTCACTGTATTATCATTTTTGCTGAAGAGCAGTTAAGCCTAAACAACCTGAATTACAAAGTGACTAAATGTGAATCCATCCTGAACATGCCGAACCTTCTCTCTGTTATCACTGTGATTCTGATTTGTATGAATTAATGTTCCAATAGGCCTGAGAAACTGCGTTCTCCTGTGTTCCAGCTGGGAAATTGTGCTTGATGAATGTTTGCATCCTTGAGTCTTTTCTAATATATTTATAAAAAGCTGATGCATGCACAGGTTGTTTCATGTATAAATAACACAGGACAACTGTGATCATTAGTACGCTATATATCCACAGTGACTTCCCCTACTTTCTGTTGCTTTAATTGTAATAAAATACCTGAAATTTAAAAACTTCTGAAATGAATGTGTTTTCCCCAGTCTTTCTTTTTTTAAGTTTCTTTTCTCAGCTGGTAAAATTGTATAGATCAACTACTAAATCGCATTTAAACAACTAGTGTAACTTTTCATGTGGAATCTCACAGCGCATTGCATGAAAGCCTGTATGTTAGTATTAAGGAGAGCATATTCAGTAGCTGTGGCTTTGGGACTGTGCGCCTGCATGTGGACAAGATAAAGCTACACAAGGTCGACACAACAGTAACACTACCTAAAACACGAGACAGACCTTGACTCTCCCAATAGACCATAAACAGCTATTTGTTGTCAGCCTGTAATTATATGACATCGTTGTCACCAGGCATAAGCCGATCGGGGTCACAACAAATCAATAGACGCAGTTAGTGTACTTTGTTGAGGAGGCAGCGCGCATCAAAATAAACCCTCAAGTTTCCCTGTGGAAGATTAAAAATAACGATCGTATGGTGCAACTTGTCTCGTGGATGTTTGCGAGTGAGAGGCAAGTGGTGTGAGCACGGTACTTACTTTATTTCGCATGAAATCTTGTCCGGGTGAAGTGAAGGATACAACAAGAGGTCCGGCCGATTGACAGGAAAGCTGAAGCCGCTGCTTGGTGGGGACGGACTTCGCCAAGACGCACTTAAAATCCAGGAGCGCAATTTAGCACAGACGTTGCCGGGAGGAAAAAAGTAACCTACAGTACGTGGTAGGAGTCTGTATAATGTCAGAGAAAACTACTCCCTATCTCTCCCCCTCGTGCTCTCTCTCTCTCCCCCTCTCTCTCTCTCTTTCTCTCTCTCTCCGATCGGACAGTGTCTGCTCAGGAGGCGGTGAGCGCGCTTCGCCTGGTCTCTCTGCGAGGTGCCAGTGAGCGGAGAGGGACCCGGTGGAGCGTTGGAGTGGAGGTGGTGGAGGTGGTGCTGGTATACTGGTGTACTGTTGAGAGATTGTTTCTGTTCCTTCCCACAATCCTGACCGAGTCTTTTCCTAACCCTCTCTTCTCTCAATACGAGGAGAAATAATCGATTTTGTCTCTCTTTTTTGACTCCAGAAAGGGGGCGGTCTCACATTTCCCAACTCTGCTTTAATGGCACGGATCTTAATGCTTTATTATCGCGCCAGCCTCGATAGTTTGGACGCACAATTAACTGCTCAGAGGACCACTAGAGGAAGATGATGGAGAATGTGTGCTTTAACTAATGAAGCAACGGGGGGCACGTTAAGCGTTTGCAGCCGTCTTTAGGCAGCGAGATGCCGCCAAAGTTTTGTTTGTTTTGCTGTGGTTGATTGATTTTCTTGACTGTTGTTTCATGCATGTAACATGAAATGGCAATAATACTCAAACTTTAGCCAGCCACCCCCCAAAGTGTCAATATATACTAAACATCCACTTATATATCCTTAAGCAGTATCCCCTGTTTCAAGAAGTTTTTGTATTGGCAGAAAAAACATAAAACAGTAACATGAGGTGAAAAAGTTAATTGTCTCACCTCAGTATATACAGATTTTTAAAACTATTTGCATTATATACACTATACTTCTTACACTGGATTGATTTATAACCCCAAAATAATGCTATCATTCAGTTCTCAGTAAATTTCTTTCATGTCTGTGCTGCATGGAATCTGCCTCTTTCTGAGTCACTACAAAAAATGTTTCACCCCCTGCATGCTGCCAATCATTCTCTAAGACCTAGTTATCTTCTACAGATAAGCCCTGACTCAGACAGTAACCATGAGGGTATTACCAAGCCTTTATCATCCAACCAAATGATTTCAAAACATCCACTCTATTAGTGTGAAGATAACAATTAGAACAGCAAGTTTGCCACTTCAGATAAGACACAGACAGGCAGTGCAATGGCTTTCTGTACAGAGATGTATCAGAGATAGGTCTGGTAATATCGCCGTTCTATTATACTCACATTATATGGATTCCGTATCAGTTCAGAGATTTTTAGTTGCTGTCTTCACTGAAGCTTCTTATACTCTCATACACCATCAGCTCTCACTCTTGAGTTGTCATCAATTCATTAACAAAAAAGGAACATATAAATTCCTAGATTTGAATTAACATGGGTCTTTGGCCTTTGGCAAGAGTATCCTTGGATGCTCAAGTTTACAGTTGATAATCTTTACCATTTCCATACTAAAAAACTTAAATGACAGTGTTGCCCATTACTTTTTCCTCATTAGGGTGAAACTTTTAATCATATCCTTACCTTCACTTTTTTACCAGTAGTGCACCATCTACTTTTTACTGAAAATATTTGTCTATTCAAACATAATAAACTTTTCCATTTAAATGCAGACAATCAGCGAGGCATTTCTCTTATGAGCTTAGGTTTGCAGTACATCCATAAGTGGACACCAAGCAGCACCCTAATCTCTCCGTTCTTTTGAGGTTCACCTGTAAAGCTTAAGTCATGGTTGCAGCCAGCCACCGAGTCAGTCAGTCAGTCAGTCAAGGTAGGAAATCAGTTAATAAATAAATCAAGATGGCTAATCTGCTTGACGGGCGGACATTACTGCCTGTAACTGAAGCCTCTGGTGTCTGATGACTCAGAATACCACCTTCACATCACCTGACCTTTTAATCTTTAATAGCATTTCCTTTGGCCCCAGGCCTACATAATAATCAATAAGGTTTGTTAGACACAGCGGGTTTGTAAATGCAACATAACAGGTATCAGCGGCCTCACATATCAATGGGTATAAAATATACATACATGACACCATTAACAGACACGATTTCTCCCTTTCAGGCTTAGAGTGCACTACTGGCAATTGCTTTAATTCTGTCACTGACATATGGACAGATATGGGTGCCCGCTTGATCAAACGTACCACAGTCAGTGTTTCTTCTCTTGCCGTTTTGGTGCCCTCAGTCTCGTAGCTTTCTGTGGCATCTGTCAGTTATTCATTGAAGAGGCCCTTTCAGCATTCACAATGTTTGAGGTCGTCTTTGGTTGGCACCTGGGAGAAGTAACACAGGGAAGCATGAGGAGGAGAAGACAGAGTGAATCTGTCAGTGAAATGGTTTGCATGCATGTCTATGCACTATGCATGATTCATGTTAACATCTACTCTACTGTGTGTGTGCGTGGTGTGTGTGTATTTGCTTGTTTTCATGGCCATATGAAATATGGAAAAATAAAAGAGGGAGTTGGATTGAATATATTTGAATGGTGAAAAATCATTAAACAAGGCAAACATTGGCTCATGCATATTCATACATGGCTGACTTGTCTACAGAGAAAAACTTATAGTGAAGGCATGCTAACAGCATCATCCAGTACTCACACATTTAATCCAAAGTAGAGAGAACCTACTGGAAATTTGCTCTTGAGACTACTGAGCGGAGGTCTATGGCTAAATCTAAATATAGTAGAAATAGCTCAAAGTGTTATAGCTAGGTTATTATTATATTGTGCTGTTTTTCAGAATAAAAATAAAATTTGGTACACAATCAGCGCAGGAAAACAAGCAGAGTTTACTGTAGGTTAGATAATTTAGGTTGTGGCATTTGTGCTTTCTTGAGCCAACGTGTTTTCTCTATATAATTAAAGTAGATTATCAGTTTCTTGCCATCTGAAACTTTCCTAACTTAACTCATTAGCCATTGTCCTTCCCTCCTACTCTTAGAAACATTCAATCCTGAACTTGTGTTTTGAGAGGTATGAGTGTGTGTTCAAGTGTGGGTTGTCAGTCTCATCAAAGCCGGGTGGAAAAAAAAATCAACAGCTTGCCAAAACAATTATGTAATTTCAAATATGTCACAGTGTGTATACACACACTTTAGGCTTTTGGATAAATGCAATTTTGTGAGGTTTGGCTTCAGCTGTGCATAAAAAAGAGAAGAGGGGAAGCTGTGACTGGATTTTAAGTCAAACACATAAGTGCGGTTTGCTGATATTGATCTTGCTTGGATTGTTTCTTAAGCCTCTCCTGGCAGTCATTTCACAGCATGTTTCTCAAGCACACACGCTCACACACACATTCGCAGAACAGCTCGCCTGAAAAAAAAAAAAAAAAGTGTGTGTTTTTTTGTAACGGAGGGAGAAAGAAAGGAATGCCTCTCTCAAGCAGAAGATAAAGACAAACACATTTCCAGGGCAAACAGGAACAGCCCAGGCTCAGTGCAATCTGTTGTCAATCATGCTCACGTGAAAACACAATCTGCCTGTCATAGTAGATGATGTTGTCAAGCACTCTGCCTCACTGCTCCTGAGAATTAGCCAGCTACTACAGAAGAACCACTAGACACAGGGAGTATTTGTTTTATGTCAGATCTGTCTGTGGATGTTTCCAGCTTTATTTGGTATTTACCTCTTTCAGTCGTTCTTCCTGCATTCATTCCCCGCTGAATTCGAGAGACGCTTGGTGTTTTGACACTATGTGTTTACTGTAAGTGTATGCATTTGCAGGAGTCTGTAATACTGTCCATTCATTTTAGATCAGTTTCCCCCCCCCACACACACACACATTTAAACCTTACCATCTTACATTCATCCTTTGTTGATCTTAACAGATGATATCCATATTGTACAGGATTTAATCAGTCTGAACCCCTGGGTACTGTTCTCAGGCAAAACATAGTTTAGGCTCTCGTACTTTGTATTTGAGACAAGAGACATTTCCCTGCTGATCTGCACTTGGTCTGTGTGTCAGTCATCCAAAGCATTATATTACACATGAGTAAAGCTCCTTATTAAAAAAGGTTTATAATGAAACTCAAAGGGCAATATCACCAGTAATTATAGTTGCAGGAATCGTACTACTGTACAGTATAATTATGGCAACAAAGGTAAGAAAATCATTTTTAATTAACTGAAATCGTATATTCTCATATTACAAAATATATAAAACCAAGAAACTGTTGGTTCTTGGGAAGTATTTATTTGTACACTGAAATGAGCTTTGTAATATAAAAGTGCCATTCCATTTTCTAAATTTAGCTCACAGGCAATAATATCTTGATAATTGTACAACTGAAGGAAAGCAGTAAAGCAGCACACCTATAAGCTGTTTTTTGAATGGAGACCACACGTACAGTGTTTCGTGTTAACTGTCTTAAAAAAAAGTTATATGTCTGTCAACATGGCATTTTGCTGTACATATACATAGTTTGTTCCTCCTGGACCTTTAGGTTAATGAGTGTATAACTGTAAATATAACATATTTTGTAAATATGTTGCTATGAAAATTGCTGTCACTTACAGTAATTTTATTTTCAACTTGGACAATAAAAGATGCCATATCTCTCATACATACAAAGCCGCTGCAGTAAGTTTGTCTGTAGCAGCTTAGGTCAGCTGTTATTCAAAGCAAAGCTAAAAAGAAATTTAAAAAAAACCATACAAAGTATTAATTTCAACAACACAGTATTTCTGTGTGGTTTGGCCATTAACTGTCTGACTACCATGAAATTCATTGTTCCATTTAATGTGACCTTACAGTTCAGTTCCAGAACAGCACCCTGTTGGGTCAGACCATACAAAACTCGACTGAAATAACTTGAATGAGGTAATAAAGTCGGAAACCCTCGGAAACTATAAAGGCAATATAGCGACCCCTTACCTCCAGTAGCAGTATCAAATGAGAGACTTGGTGATTTGCTTGTGCCATGTTTACCAACAGTATTCTGTCTGTACACCTTTTATGCATTATGGATGAGGCACAAGCTGGACGACAAGCTCTCCCTTTGTTGCCTGTTTGGCGTTCCAGTTACATCACAGGGAGAACCCTAAGGTCCTGTGACTGCACTGGCTGGGTGAGACAATGCCGCTGGGTGACTTGTTGAGCTGACCTGTTGCTTCTTTGCTCTATTATACTATCATATATGTGTTAAATACCTACATTGACACTTGCTGACAAATTCACTGGTCTTTGTGATGGAAGGTTTTATTTGTCAAGCTGCATGAGATAAACTAAATACTTACGATGACTGATACGTATGTTCATTGGAAATCTAAATGAGACTTGTCACTTATCAAAGGTATTTATCTTCTACAGAGATGGGATTTAATATAAAGACCAGACTTTACAACCTCTCGAACTTAATGAATGATAATAAACTACTTTAATAAGACAAACTTCCAAATAATGTTTGAATATTTAGAGGGAAGAGCAGCTGTTGGCTACAAATATTATTTGATTATTCAGACTTGATATGTGCAAATTAATTAACTTGATGAAAATGCCAAGACTAATTTTACAATGAAACATTTTAATGTGCTGTATATCATAAATGTATACATGGCATGTGCCATCGGTGTACCACCTGCTACTTATGAAAAGCTCATTGTGCCTGTAGAGGTGTGTTTAGACACTGCCTGCAAGACCCTACACAATTTTTATTTGGTGGATAATGTAATGAGGTTTCTTTCTGAATCATCTAAACATTTAATCAATGCTATTTGACTAACCATTATTCCACATATAAACCTTTTAACCATTTTTAAATGTACTTTCTTTTATATTCTAAACACTGAAACAGACAAATTTTCCCAATTCATCTATCCCTGTGTCTTCTCTGTGCTATAGCAGGTGTAATTGCCACACATTTTCTGTCTGTACAGAATATCAGGGGCTCAAAGTTGTTTTTGTCTCTACTAGATTGCTTCATGTCAGGGAGGTAAAAAAGAAACACTTTCTGCTAATGATTTTTCCTTCTTTTGAATGGTTGGAAAGTGTTTCTCTTTGAACTGGGCACAGATATTTCGTTGTTCTTACTGCCCTTTCTGTAAATGTACCCATAAAGAGGAGATGCCAATGTTATATTTTTCTGTCTTTGTTCGAAGGGTGTCAACCAGAGTTTCCTAATGTTGTGCAAAACCTGTGTCTGAAACATTGTTAGTGTTACAATTGTAGCAAGATCCCATGTCTGAGCAAGCTCCATGATCACCATGTGAAAGTTTTAATGAACTGTTATACCACAAAGTAAACCTGAGTTAGCCAAATATTCAGTAGAGGTTTGGTTCAAAGTTACATATTTTTATATAATCCTCACCAGAAAAATAACAGAAATGTTTTCTTGTTTAAATGCCTGAAACAAATATATGTTTCTATTTACCTGACAAGGATCTCTCGTGGGTGCCAACTCGGACTATTTTTGGTTCAGGTGCAAAGGTGGGAGTGTGGTGTTATGTATCATGTGGGTTGGACATGGTCGACCAAATCTTTACCACTGAGGTAGCAGATTACAAAGCAGTCATATAAATGTATTTCATAACATACACTAAGAAAGGCATTGGTAAACAATAGCTGTTGAAAAGAATCATGAAACCAGTGAATCATATTCACGTTATGCCTCTTGGGGTAGCGCTATTCTCTTTTAGTCTAGGCAGGTATAGTGTAACTCGGAAATTTGACAGAGTGTGTTTGAGTGACAGGAGTCTAACCCATACAGTATGTTGGATACATTCAACTATAGCACAAAAATCTATAGTCATCATTGTTTCCAACTCCCATAGTAACCATTACACAGCAGAAGTCCCTCACGCATCTGTTGACCACAGCCAATTCCCTTGACAACTAAAGATCACTCAGCATGACTGCATAACTTCTCCCACATTATCAACAAGCAAGTGACAGAATCTCACTGTAAAGAAAAGCAAGTCACACAGAATATATAGCCTGTCTAAATGATGGTTCCCCAGTTCTGATGTGCGATAGTGAGGCCTAGCGACCAATGGTGCAGGCCCGTGTTACACGGAGGAGCTTGGCAGACGAGCTGCACCATCTAGCTAAAGCTCTTTGTGCCTCTAGGATCACCCCCAACTCATTCTTATTCAGACATGATCAGAGAGGAGGCAGGCAACAGAGATTAGCTGCAGATCAAAAGAGCTGCCTCGCGCCAGCACTCGTGTTTTGTAGATTTAGGCTGCCCCGGCGCACAGCCGCTGTGTAGTGGCGGCAGAGCGTCAAACTGCTTTCTGGCCTCGACAGTGCTCAGGGGGGTAAATGGAAAGAGAGTTTTCATACAGTAGGCTGGACTACAAGAGAATGAAGAGAAAAATAAAAGCAAAATCACTATGCCTTTACAGTAAGCCATTACAGTGGAACATAGGTACTTGTGCTTTCTGTGCCACTGCAAGAGAAACTGCTTCCATATGTGTAATAGGTCTTGGTTCAGTGATAATTTATTTTAAAAAATGAAAAGCACATGATACAGTAACATACAGTATATTCAGTAAGTCAAGAGCTTCTGGATCACTGGTGCCCATCAAATAACCATAAAAACTGACTACTAACCTAAATGCCGCTATGCTTTCTGGCAGCGGCTGTTATAGAATAAACACGCAGCAAATTACTTCTAATCTGTATCTTCACCCTGCTATTAATTTACACAAAATACTCTAATAGAAACCACAGACACCTGCATTGAATTGCATTCCGCTAAATCTAAACAAGCTGAAACAAGCAGTAACCACAAATCCATGTGCCTTTGATACATTCAAGCAATTATTTAAAATATATTATGAATGACATTAAATATATTCTGTATTCACATTTCAGTCATTACCAGTGAAAATATACACAATCACCCTCCGTACTTTCGAGAGAACAGCAACAATGAAACTAACAGCAGAATGTGAAGGTTCAATGACAGGATGAGGTGAATTTCAAAAGCAGAAAGGCAACTGCTTAAAGGCTCTCTCTACCCCACAGAGAATGAAAACAACACGTTTCCTCAAATTCACTGACCATCAAAGCAGTGGAATTCAGGGGCAGAAAAGCTACTAAGTGAGGACTGAGCGGTTCCTGTAAACTGGGTCAAAGTTTCTACAGTCCTGCACCTTTGAGTTCGATAGCAACAGGACCGAAACTCTCCCCAGCTACAAATTAAGGGAAATTTTGTGCTATTTGTCACCATACAGTATATCCCTAGATATTTTTAAAACTGTTCATTTCCTCTATTTTAGCTTGACACAGTTTCATTTGAGGTTTGAAAAGGGTAAAATTACACTGCTCTCAATTTCATCATTACTGTAAAGTTGTGGTACAGTAGCAGATTGTACAATAAATATATGTAATGCAAAATAAAGACTGAAAAAAACTTGAAAATATGAGCATATCAAATTTAGAAGATGCTATTTCTCCTCTTATTTTAAGCAAGATAAGATGAGAGGTTCTCTGTTCATTTAATATGACAAAAGTTTTGCTTTTGTGTCTTACTTAAACGCTGAATTGTGTGACACATATTGCAATTGAAGTGTGTATTTGCCACTTAGGTAGCTACCTTGAGGGAATGAGTCATTTCTAAAGCAAACAGCGTGTTAAGGCCATGCTTTTTTCTCTCACTGATAATTCCAGATCGTGCAATGAGGTGTTCTAAGCAATTACCCTTAAAAGTGCCAGTAATCTAAACTGACTGTGAAGAATTAGAAACAGAGGGGGGAAAAAACTGGATATAAAGTTCCCTCTAGCAACTTAAAGCATTTGTCTTGCCTTAGAGGAATAAAAATGTAGACTTTTAAAGCTTAAGCACACAGTTCCAGAAGCCTCAATCAGCTATTCCACAACTGCTCCAGAGAGGTGATTGGCAACAGCTGGGACACGACTCCTCCTTCAGCAGCATTAATCTGTCCTGCTGTCTTTTGACTTTGTCAAGAGCAGGAACAACTGGAAGTAAACATCGAGTAAGTATATATTTTGGCCTTGTTCATACTCGTATAGTCATTTCAGTATTTGGCTACATGACAAAGGCATCATTCACTAAAACTGGCAAGGCTATAATGAAACAATTAAGGAATAGCACTTCAAAATACAGTTCAAATTGAGCAGCTCAAATATCAAAATTATGGTTTAATCTGTTAAACATGTCACGACCCACTGTGCAGGGTATAGTTTGAAATCCTCACGGAGATAGGCTTTCCACTAACAGAATGAAATCCAGAGGAGAGGGGGAAAAGGGAGGGAATAGGTGTGCTGCGAAAACTCACCCGTGCCGTTTCTCTGCTTCCCCAGGAAGTTACACCCTGCAGCACCAGCTGAGGCCCAGCTCAAACAAACAGATCAAAAAATTTAAAAAAGAAAGAGAAACCTAGGAGATAATTGGCCAAAAAACACAAATAAACAGCCCAATGCCCTGCATGTGATAAAGCCAGACCAGCTGGCTTTGAACAGAAACCCCTGATTTGGGTTGTGTGCTTGCCCCTGATCTCTGTCTGAACTGAAACCAGGTCTGGTTCTTTCCTACCAGCCTCTCCTCACCGCCCCTACCCCTCTGTCCCAACTGAATCCACCTGCCCCCATCATTCCTTGACAAATTTAGCCTTGTGAGGGATCAGTGACACTGCCCCACCCCACCCACCCCCCGCACACACACACACACGCACACACATACACCCCCAGGCCTTTGTCAGCACTGGCATATATGCCCTGGATTATTGCCCTTCCAAGAATGCTGCCATCTTCACAGGGGCAAAAAAGAACCCCCCCCCCATACACACACACACACACACATCCGTAACTTACAGATGACACTCTACTCATATGTTGTATTCTTTTGAAACAGAGCAGTTTGATATCTCTACTTTACATAAACTTCAACCTTTGTGTCAACATTAGCAGAGAAGTTGCCATCCTATGGGCCAGACCTCTAAGACTTGCATTAAGGATGTTACCGGATTAAAAGCTCATTTAAACATTATTTCTCTAATTTGATGACCCAGAGTGTCAGAGGTGCAAAACATTTTAAATAAATTATACTGTAACAAATACAGCTACCCCTTTCATAACCTGCATCAGCGTAATCTACGTGAATCATAAATAAATTATCCACTGGAAGAGCTTATCCAGCATTGATAGCATCTTGTCAAATGTCAAAATACCAGGTGCAGTGGCAATTATAAGCTCATTTAGCTAAATATATCTATGACTAAAATCCACCTACAGTCTTGTGTTTTTTCAAAGAACCACAATGTTTAGGAAATGTATATTTTTTTTCATTAATACCTGATAAAAATCATACATCTCAATCCAGAAGAAAACTTTTAACTTCCCCTAAGATGCTGGCATCCTGACTGTAAGCAATTTCTCCTTCTAAATGATGCATTCAGAAGAATGTCAGTATCAACAAGCTTTAATTGTAATATCCTCTGTGACCGTTTACACGTTAGCAGGGATCTGTGGGGGTGGCTCGATGTAATTGTATTTTAATCAAGTATTTTCCTGTCAGGGTGTTATACCTGATGCCAAAATCTAATGTAGATAATGCACTGGATGATACATCCAAATTAGTGTTTTATATATCCCTCTTAAATCAACCAATTTGCTAATGTTGTGATTGATGATATAAGAGGAAAGATGAGTAGATATAGATTGGTATTTTCCCAGAATACATCCAAAAGAGGAAATCCACTGTGAGAGGAGATAAAACAGTGGTGTTCCCTTGACAATAGGTATTCACACTTTTCTGACAGTGAAATACATTTTGTATTGATTTGGCTGTATTGTTTACATGTTTCTGGGCACACATAATTAACTAATCTGTTTATTTTTGGATATGTCTGTCACCAAGGCTACCTGTGCAACCATACATTGAGGTTTCAGTGTCTGCCCGGTCTGGTATTTGCAATGACCTCACAGACAGGAATTCAGTAATTTTTTTGGGTGCATGTGTGACTGGGGAGTGGTTGATGGATGTTGGTGGGAGTTCATTTAATTATGACATCCCTATAAGGGAGGGATTCAGGGTTTTGATCAAAGTAACATGGTGACATAACCTGCGATGTAGCTGCAAAGCCAACTTACTGCTTTAGATCTTACAGAGCCTGAAAAATACACAAGAACAACATATACTCTGACTTGCTGGAAGGGACTTGGTGAGAGGGCATCTTAGCTCTTTTCTCATTTTCACTGGGTTGCGGAAGAACTAAGAGGAGGGACCGAAGACTAAAGCCTAGATGTCTATTTATGAGTGTGGCAGGGTCAAGAAGGGGGAAACCAGAGTGCAGCATGGTAGCCTGTGGCCCACTGGAAAAACTCATTCCCATGAGAAATATAAAAATGTTACTAGCCAACAGGTTTAACAATACCTGCAATTGTTTTAATTAATGTTGTCACATGTGTGTTTTTAATGATACTTGCAGTTGTTATAATTAATGTTGTCACGTGTGTGTGTGTGTGTGTGTGATGCTTTGGGCTAAATGCGCTGGATGTAATTAGTCCATGTTTTTATGTAAATTATTTGTTTTTAAAGTCTTCACAGGACTCACTTACAAAAGAGACGTCGATCTCAATGTGACTCCCTGTTAAATAAAGCCTAACTAAGTACAAAAACTAACTAGCATACACTTTTGTTAGATTAGGGTGCAAGTTTATGCATCTGCATTGCAAGCATGGAATTCACTCATTAGTGTACCTTCAGTGTGTGTGTCCTTGTAGATATCAGTGTGTGTCACAGAGAGTGCAGCTGTGTGTCCATGCTATGGCTCATAACACTGTGGGCTATGTAGTGAAACACAAAGCGTTCTGTCAGCTGAGAGGTGACAGGAAACGGTGCATGGTGTCTCCTCTGAAAACTCTTTTCACCCTGTTTTATTTTCTGTGTTTTTTGTTGCTTCATCATTAAATCATCAACGGAAAATTAAAGTAATTATTGTAATGAACCCACTGACAGGTTTATGTAACCCTGGGTGGATTTATGAGCACGATGACTCCAGTAGTCTGGGGCAACCCTACAGTCTGACTTGGAGTTGATGATTATGAAAATCACTTGTATGATGTGTGTTAGTTTTCTAAGTTTCTCTTAAAATGTTAGCAATTCACAATATTATGGTAGTTGCTTTTTGTTGATTTATGGCAAATATTTGTGTGTGTGTGGAACCGAGAAGGATCATTTGCCTACAGTGAACTGCATGGCTGGAGCTGACTTCAGCGTGTCTGACCAGCCCTCTGTTCTGCACAAGGTTGCTCTGTGTGTGTTCAGTTTTAGAGAATGAGAGGAGGCTGTGGCCACCACTAAGCACATACCTTTATGGCCCGCAGCCCCACCAGCCCAGACACAAACCCAGGGGCTGTATGTTTATCAAGCGTCTCAGGGTTAAAACTGCTGATTTAGGACCACTGCTGCTCAGGTCCTTTAAAACATAATTTTTTTTTTTTTTATCATCAAGTGCTGACTTTAAATCAGCACTCCAAATCTGATATACTTGATATATACCAGTCCAGACCTCAACCCAACCCGGACTGCAGTAGATTAACAAGGATTGACCGAACCGGGCCTCTGGAGCTCGATCCTGATGAACTCCAGCAGAAGCAACAGGAGGAGCTTGAAAAAGAGCTGGAGAGTACAAGAGAGAAAGATTGAAAGAGACACGAGCATATAGAGAGACTGAGAGAGCACAAGAATGAGAGGACAAGTACACACCTCAATCCAAAAACAATATTTTGACTGAAACCTTACCCTCTCCATCTGGCTCTTTTGAAAAGTGGATTATGACTGGTGCCACAGCTAGCCCTGTATCCCACAGTTCATTCTCTCAGCTCAGTCTGATATGTTTCCAAAAGGATGTTGTACAAAAACTAAATGTTAATTCAGTGACTACTATCAGAGAATCAGAATATAAAGTAACAGATTGTGTATAATGTTTCATTGAATGACTGTGAAATAAATACTGGAATAATATTTTAAAATGCAGAACTAGCTCAGAACTTCAGTCAGATACATTAATATGTGTAATCTTGAATTAAACCAAATGACGTTCATAGCTTATAACACTTATTTTTTTCTTTCTGCTTCCCTGTCTTTTCATCCTCTCTTGCACTAGAGAAAAACAGAAAGCATTTTCAGGTGACCATGGTAACAAAGCGAAGCACTTACCCTTGCACTCACTGCTCTGTGTTCCCCTTACTTCCACATAAATCTCCCTCATGTTTCTTGCTGTTTCCAGGGGGGCTGAGTGAAAATTGGAATGGAGAACTCTTTTCTTGTAACTACAGCCAATATACTGTATATTTTTTTGAATAGAAAAAATAAAAATAATGAAACATACAGTGTATTATATGGTGCTTTCTGGACCCATAAAAGGATTGTGAATGACGGCAGAAGCTCTCCCCTCTTCTCCTTCTTTCTTCCCATACTGTGATTCAAACTATGGCCTAAGGCACCATTTTTAATGTGACGGGCGGTCCCATTGAAATGTCAGCCTCATATCTGGAATTTGGGGGTAGCATCAAAGATATTAGCAAAAGAGGGAAAAAGGGCAAAAATAGGATGACTTCTTGATTAGCTACATCTTAGAAGTTTCCACAAGTAGATTGGACGAAACTCACAATATCAAAAATGAGCACTTGGTTAATATTCACGCTTTAAGTTTTAATCATTGACGTTGGATAAAATCCAACCACATCATTCAATTAAACCTCAATACTTTAACTCTCATTTTCTCCCTGTATTGCTCTTTCAGTGCTTAAACCACTGAGTAAACCTCCATGGCAGATGTTTTGACTTGAAAGCCAATAGAAACTGAGACAGTGATGAACTTGTGATGCCATTTGAACCCATCTTAACTACATATTGTACCATATTCAGTAATGCCCTATTAACTAAGTATATCATCCTAACTTCCTTTGAAAGCATGCCAAGCAAGAAATTGCCTATTAGTGCATCTTTCAAAGTAAGGCTATATTTAGCATCACTGCATAAGAAGCTGATTTTTAGCTTGCTGAGTCTGAACATTACATACACTGCTATTACCAGATATGTTTGTTACTCTAATGCTTTTGGTGACACTGAAAATACACTATTAAATGTGTATGTAAACATCTGTTATAGGTTTTTGTAACCAAAGTAAGATAACAGAAAAAATATGGTAAACCTTGTTCTTTAGAAATAATTTTTTTCAGAAGATAAGCAATGATGCAATGAGAGTTATTTGTTTCACCATTAATTACTGGCAGTCACTGCTTCTGTGAGCACAGTATCTCACATATAGAAAATATTTTGTCACCAATTATTTTTCAAATTATTTTTGCTAATCCCCTTTTATTCTGAAAATCTGTGTGTTGTCCCCACTTTGGGGAAACTGGAATGTATTTCTTTTCAAAATGTGTTTAAGCAGTTATAAAAAAAATGTCTGATGTTTCATCAATATTTCAAGCCTACATGTTTATGTGGGTAGGAGATATCAAACCATTGGTGTTTTTGTGCATTAGGTGATCCTACTATGGGTTATTGACATTCTCTAAGGGCAGAA
>NW_018127903.1:1993002-2016823 GCF_001952655.1 Monopterus albus | reverse complement strand
TTTCTTAAAGTAGTATATTACTTTGAAAGCCAATTTTCAAATTGTCTTAAGGATGGTCACATTTAGTATATGGTCCGCAGAGTGTGAAAAAGTTTCAGTTGACCCTGGAGCTAAATCAAATTTTGAATAAAACTAGTTTGCATCTCAATATGTAAAAAAAAAATTGTGAAATTTGCTAATGTGACTTAATGTCCTTCAAACATACATGGGTAAGTTTGGTATCATTAGTACAGCATGGCTCTATGGGATCAAGAAGTTTACTCAAAGGGACAATAAGATTCATTACTAAGACATGCAAATCAAAAGCCATATATGAATTAGGCAAAGCATAAAACTGAATGGACAAGCAAATAATTTTTTTAGTAATAATCCAAAATTCAAAGTAGCTGGCATTGGTATTTCATCCATCCATTATCTATTCAGCTTATCCTGAACAGGGTCGCAGGAGGCTGGAACCAATCCCAGATGATACTGGGCGAGAGGCGGGGTACACCCTGAGAAGGTCGCAGTCTATCACAGGGCTGACACTCAGAGACAGGCAACCCCATACACTCCTACAAGCAATTTAGAGTCACCAGTGAACCTAAACTGTATGTCTTTGGACTGTGGGACGAAGCCGGAGTACCTATAGAGAACCCATGTAGGCTCAGGGAGAACATGCAAACGCCACACAGAAAAGCACCAGGTCAGCCAGGGCTCAAACCTGGAACCTTCTTGCTGTGAGGCAACAGCTCTAAACAGTGTTCTACCATGCCACCCTTTGGTATTTCAATGTTTATAAATTAGAATTAAAGATGGAACATTTTTTGATTTGTATTCACTGTAATGTAAAGTTAGGAACTTATTGTCAGTATGTGTAGTACATGCAGTGATATCTGGCTGAGGTACTGTAGATCCATACTTTGCTATACCCACCCAGATTATAAGTATACACTTGCTTATGTTGAAAGTATGGCATGAGAGAATATTGTGAAACAGCCACAGCCTGCAGCTTGCTGCAGACCAAAGCCTGAGGGAGTACAGTACAGTGCTTTGGTGCCGGGGGAAAACAAATTCTCAGGCCAGAGGTTTAGGGTGTTGCCTGGCTCTTCTGTCAACTGCATTTAACAAGACAGAACACAACTCAGACACAGATCACATAGATATAAAGCTTCTAACTATGTCAGGGGAAAAAGTGCTAGATCATTTGTTTCATTATGGCATATACTGCATGACTGCCATGCATACAATGGATGGAAATCATAACTTGATAAAAAAAAAAAAAGGAAGTCATTGTTGAAATGTCCTGTACAAAAGAAAAAAGAACACACTAAGACAGTACTGGATGATGGAATGCTGTATGTATTAACTTTATGTAACATATACGCAAGACTAACTACAATGATGAGCTATCTCAACTGAAAATACCAATTTTCCGATGTACGGTAGGTGATTTTGACAGTTGAGCACTGTATTCTGAAATTAGTCAGCCTTCCCTTCCTTGTATCTAACTCGTTCAAAACACAGCTGCTTGTCTGCTGACAAGTACTTGTGAGCATGAACACATGACCCCTGTTCTGTTTTTTCCCCATTGGCTTCCTGTACATTTTAGAATGTTATTTGTTTGTAAGGCATTTAAAGGTATAGTCGGTGTTTCTGGAAAAACTAGCAAGAGGCAGCTAAATGTTCAAAGTAGCCACTCTTCCAAAACTTAACGCAAACTGCAACTTGCACTGCTAACACCAATGCTAATTCAGTTTCACCTCCTGCAGCATTCAACTTCTTTTTAGTTATAACTTTCCTGAATACGGTCTCTGATTGTGACCAAAAACACATCTGCCTGCAACACCTGGTGGGAGACTATCATGCAATGAGTACAAGGGCAGAGTGTGTGCAAGGAGGAAGTAAGTTGACAGGCAGGTAGACCCTGCAATGGTTTTGCTCGGACCAAGTAAAATTACTGGTGAGGTTTTTTTGGCCCTGTTGCTGCTCCAGATGACAGATGTATTTATTTATTTATGTATTTATTTGTTTGTTTGTTGTTCTGATGATGTCAGTGCATTTAATGTATTCATTGCCATTGGGATGAAAAGAGGATTTCAAGAAATGTGATAAAACCAAACCTACCTTTAATGGATTGGTCCCTTCTTACCTGCAGCGGCACAAACCAGTTGCATCCCCTTAGGTCCTCAAGTCACTTTCTTTTAGATGTACCAAAGCTGAGATACAAGCGCTGGGGTGACTGGGCGTTTGCTATAATGATCCAAAAACTGTGGAACAGTGTACCTGTTAATATTAGCTCTGCAAAGGATCTAATATCATTTTATAATATAAAGGATCTAATAATATTTAAGTCACTGCTCAGAAATAAATTTATTTTTTCTTTTTACTGGCCTTAGGATTGTAATGTCTCCTTTTCTAATGTTTTTATTGTTTGTGTCTCTTGTTCTTTTTTTTATATATTTTTCTGTAACTTATGTGAAGTACTTTGCTCCACAAGTTGTTTTTAAAATGCTATATAAATAACTTTTAATTTGATTTGAGCTGATGACAAATAATAAGAGAAATATAACCTAAGGTCCTTTGTCTGTGCATACAGTGCAGAAAGACATATACAATATGTGGACCAAATCTTTCATGATTGTATTAATTGCTTACATTTAATTGCTTTGCCTCTGCTCATAGAGATATATTTTAATGGCGTTATATTTGTAAGGCTTACAATTGTTTAAAAAAGTATTAAAAAGGAAGATAACTTTATTTGAAAGACATTATTAGACACAATCTAGTGCTGAATTCATCTAAGTAATGTGGGACATTCCTGTGTCAGGCCACATCTTTACTCCTATGTCATCTTTGTCTGATTTATATTTATATTTCTGATTTATATTTCAGAACACAGTGTGATATTTCTTAAATTAGTGTCGTCATTAAAAGGTGTTTTGTTTCTTCCATTAGATGCTGTCATGGTGGTAAGCAGTAGTCTGATGTAAATCATCTCCGCTTTGTGTTGGCTCTGAGTAAGGATCTCCGCAGGGCCTATATGCATGCCTGCCAGCCATATCACATGCACAATCACACAACCTAAAAACATGCACAGCAATGACACACATAGGCATTTATATAATAAGAAAAGCTCATACAGAGCACACAACCCATACACATACTGTACATACACTGACACTGTATGCATAGGTTCACAGGCACAGAGAGAGAGAGAGAGAGAGAGAGAGAGAGACTTGTCATCCACCTGTCAGGAGCAGTAATCATTTCAAAGCGTTTGTCTGTGTGGCCTCTGCCACACGCCCTCCATGTTGAACACTGGAGAATAATCATTTAAATGTCTCCCAATCAGCCCCTTTGCCATCTTCAATTACACCTTTCCACCCTTACATTTGTATAATTTTCTAATCTAGCTGAGGCGTGGGGCTGTCAAGTGTGCCAGAGAAAGCAGCAAAGCACCGGTGAAGACTGACAGATGGATCCACCAAGATGGAGAGGCAAGTCTTTAGATCTTTCATATGTCCAAGTATTGTTGGTGGGTTATGGTCACATCCAGCAAGATTTTTTGCTGTTGTTATGGGATGTAGTACAGGTTGTTTTCTGTCTCTTAACAACTATATATGTATTTTTACAATAAAAGTAAGACTGAAGTTCAAGTTTTCTGGGGGAGGAGGGCTCACTATGTAAAATAGCATGTTACCAATTTGTACAAAAAGTGATTTCTACAAGTTATTTCTTACCAGGTTCATCAGTGGTTTGGCATTTCCCAAGTTGAATTATGCCTAACTGAATATTAAAGAGTGCTACCAGCACTACCAGTAGCTCTGATTCTACTCAGTATTGATTTTCTGTTATTTCAAAAGTCCAGAACTTACTACTTTTCTGTAGAGTCACAGTAATGCACAGAGGTACAGTAAAAGTGTTTCAAAAGGGCAGCTATTGATCAAACTTAGGTTTTAGCAGTGCTGTTCTGAGTAGATGGATCTAAAGTGCCAGTGTAACCCTTGGTCATCACCCATTGTAGTGTTACGGTGTTAATATACTACATGCCCGACTGCCCACCACTCTCATTACTGGGAAAAAAGAAAAAAACATCTAAAGGGACATCCCCTTCTTGTATTTCTGGAACTGAAAGAAACACACTGAAAGACTAGATATGTTATAGCAATATCTCTCACGTTCGATATAAATTCACATACAGTATAGTGTATGTGTAATAAAACTGTATATTCACAGCCTTGATGGATCACATACAGTAAGAGTCTTAGGATTACCTGCAAAACATTAACTTTCAGAAGCAACACTAGGAGTAATGAACATGTAATCAGTGAGCTTGTAAATAACTTTTTAAATGCTTCTCCAAGGAGAGAAGACCAGTGGCAATCACTGCCACAGTAATTTTCAAAAATTGCTGAAATACAGTATACGCACCCACACATATATGAGGATTAGTTAGTTAATTCAGCTTGTTGTGAACAAATGCGATGCTTCAGTTCTGCTGGCAAATTAAACATCTCTGGCTTGTGGTTTCAGACTCATTAGAATAGATCTAAGAGATCTGTTAAAATAGAATGTGTCCTTGATTTGACTCAGAGACCTGCCAACCCATCAGCTCTCGAATTGAGTCAGAGCCAAGGCCAAGACACATTCATTTTCACTAAAAGAGTGAATATGCAAAAGGTTTCATTCCAGTGAAAAAAATACAAAGCTTTCTATGAACACACGTATGTGTAATAATAATAATACATACATAAATCTAATTATTTATCACTTTATTCTATTCCTTTACTTAACTTTATAGGCAAAAGATAAAAGGATAAGAGCCAAAATACAAACATACACTTATAAAACTTATTAACACTTTCATGCCTTTATAATACTGTAAGTAAAACAAAGCTAAGTTTAGCACATTATACTGTATGTAAACATGCACAGCTGTAATCTACATTCATCTGTCATGTCAAACAGACAAAAAAATAAATTAGTTGTGAGTAATTGCATTTTTATAACTTGCAGTTCCTTTTGTGCAATTAATAAGAGAGTGTGTCAGAATTTGACTGATGTGCCCTCAAACATCAGAATCACAGAGTGCAGCTCAATGCCTGCTTCTTCAGTGGGGTTTGTGTATCCTTCTGAAAGCGGAAGACATCCACTGATACACTCATGTCTTTCATTTCATTTTCTCCCTCTGAACTCCATTTCCTTGTGAGTTTCATTAGATCCTAATCAGCAAGATTGGCTGCAGTGTTACAACACAGGTGTGGCGATTTAATAAGGCAAACGTGTGGTCTTCTCATTAGAAAACAGCCCTTCATTTGTAACCATCTGTTTAGAATACTTTAAACCAGGGCTTCATCTTATATTTGGAGTCATTTCTCATTTCACACAGCTAGCTTGATAATACTGAGCGAATATAATTTTGCCAAGGTTTGCATTTTGGTTGAAAAGTAAATAAAACAACCATGGAGATCATGGCCTTTGTCTCAAAAGTAAAAGGCAGAATAAGAATGATTACATAAAAATAGTGACACGGTTTGTAAAATGCATCTGTGGTTATGAAAGATCTCGTTACGTTATCCTTGTCCTCAAATCTTGTCCACAAACAAGCAGCGGGTAATCTGATAAATAATGCTTCCCCTCATAAGCTTTGCCTGTTGAACAGCTTTCTGTCTGAGGACAAGTATAGCTGTTCAGATTTTCCCAACTGGACTTCTGACAGACACTTTCACAAACAGAAATGCAACACCTCTGCATCAGATTCCTCACCACGGCTGAAGGAAGGCGTGCGAGAGAGAGTGAGAGGGAGGGAAAAGCATGAGGAAGGGAAAAACAGACATAGTGTAGGCGCTAATACATATATACTGTGTACACAGAATATACATCACTTTGATGAAAGGATTTATTGCAGGAGAGTTGTCTTAGACTGCACTAGTTTTAGTTTGGTGTATGTAATAAACTGCCACTGATATAAGCTACCTGTCTACTCAGGACATCAGTGCACTAATGAACATTTTAGACTCACATTGCTTAAAACACCCTTGACTGGCTATGAATAAGAGTCACCTGCCAACACTATTTTCAGACTCACTCTTTTGTAGCAAACCTAAATTGGGCTTTCCTCTTAGAAACCAGGAGAGAAAATCATCACAAATCACACAATATAATCCTTATGTTTAAAGACAGCTGTACTAAATCCTGAATTGAAAGTTGAAATCAAATGTACCATGAATGATCCTTTAAAAGTTTAAGGAAGCACACAGAAATGCAAAGCAATCCAGTGGAGCTGCTTAAGACATAGTCAGACACTTTTATGCTTTTCTAATAATGTAAAATGACACTAAAACAGCAGAACCTATGTTTAACACTGACACGTGGAGGCTGAGTACCGTTCCTTACATGAATTTTACATTGTACGGTAGTCATAGTGACTCACCAAGCAACTCGGTCTCATGCTGTTTAACACAAAACCTGTTTTTAAAATCTATTTTCTCAAGATCAACTTGGAATTCAACCTGCAAAATAATGTTCTATTTCCCTGGAAATCAAAAACCTTAATATTTCAATAATGTGTCTTGATTTTAAAACATAGGTTATGGCTTACAATTTTCAGGTTGACCACCGCCCAACACAAATAATCTTACATTTGGTCAACAATGCTATGTTGTGGTTGTGGATTTTGACTTTATTTTTATAACTTTTTGTGATAAATTAGTGTTTTCCTCAAAAAATTCCTGAGAAGCTTTTCTATTTGTGTACATCTGCCGAGTGGAGGAGGGTTGGAAGAGAATGGACTTAGTTAAGTGATGCCCTAACTGTCCTACTAAGTATTATTTTGTCACTGTTAAAATGCATTGCATCTTTTAAAATACGAATAAACCAAAATAACCAAATACAATAGCTTCTCAGCAAGCACAATCCTGAAGAAATGAATAATATACAGCACATTTTTGTGAGACTTTCTGAGTTAGAGATGTGAAATGCATGTCCCAAAATCATTTATCATACAATGACAATGAGTTTTATTACAACATGTGTAATATTATAAAATGCAGAGAAGGAAGTGAATTGCTGCTTATATCCTACAGACATTGTTTTTATCTACTCCCTGGTCACAAATAATTAAGGAAGAGCATGTATGGCAGATGCCGGAGTGTAGGAGATGACTGGAAAGAAAGCAACATTGTTGTTGTTCTTTCCTCACACTGAACATATTGGGGCTATTAGGAAACTATGTAAAGCTGCTTGATTAATTTATTTGTTGCATTCTTTGCAATTAAAATGAACCATCAAATCATGCTATCCCATTAACACCAACCTCAATAGAAGCAGGAGTTAACACTGAAACATTCATAAGTTCCAACTGGGTTTTGACCCACTCAAAAATAATATTTTCTACCAGACTTGAATATTTTACATTGAAAATAATGTATAGATGCATTTCTTAAGTATAGTTAAATATAGTAACTCCAGCTTCTATGCATTCAAAATATATTATTCTAAATGTGAAAATAATGTTTGACATAGAACAAATATAAAGAGCTCTATGTTACAGACCTGATGATGTTTATATAAAAGATGAAATATGCTGCAAAAACAAGCCCACAAATAAATTACCATACAGCACAAATGTTAAAGGCTGAAAGAGTAAAAGACGGGGCAGAAATCATCTGCCAGTGATTGAAAAGCGAGGGCTTGGACGTCCGTTGCAGATGATAAAGCTTTGTGTGGAGTTAGTTATTTTTTGAGGGAGTGGCTAATTCCCACTAAGAAACTTTACTGATTCAAATTAATTAATCCATTTATAGAGGAAGGGGATTCTGTAGCTCTGGAGCGACTTAAAATGTCTACACAAATTAAACTGTAAATGTTCTGCCTTTAATGATATTCCCAAGTAATTGAATCACAGGAATGTTTCAAAATATGTGGCATTAGCATGCAAAAACCATGTGTTTTAGCAATGGGTAACCCAAATAAATTTGATATTAATTAATTTTTGATATGGTTCAAGTCTATTTAGTGTGAGTGTAATTACCATTTCAGCGTTGAAGTAAAAGCATATTAGTTTAGGGGGAAGAGCAGATAAAACTAATAAAAAGTTATGTTTCAGATGAACACATATAGAAAATCAATGTAACAACAAGGTTAATTATTCAGTTAACATCGAAATAAATAATTTCAACTTATATAATAAAAGTTATCAGTGCAACATTCTAAGTGTGTTTTTTTTAATAATTCCATCGCTGTGCACTGAAATGGCAAACCAGTATTTGACATGGAGTTGCATATGGTTTTAACCTTTATATATACACACTAAGTTTGGTCTGGCAGTAATGTTATAACTGTCCCATATCACCCCATTCCTCCTTTTCCTTCCCTAATACTTTGTGACAGCCATACCACAACATCCTTGGCTAATCCCAACAGGAAAAGCATAGATTAGACATTTTGTACCTGCACAGATGATTTTGCATGCACTCCATGACAAGTGCCACTACCTATGCCAAAAACAAAAAAAGTGAAAAAGATAGACACAGTAGAAAAACAAGTACGACATAATTATCCCTTTCTAATTTACTGAGTGAAGTTGGTGGGATAATTGATGCAGTGTTGTTCATTGCACATCTGTTTTTCATGACACATGGCACAGTGTGTATATCTGTGTGTTTGTATGTGTGTGTGTGTGTGAGTGTACAGTTTGTGACTATATGCAGGTTTGGCATGGTTCCGGCTTGAGACAGGTGAGAGTACCTTCACACTTTTGCTGTGGATGTTTTTGTCACACACCCCCCATACAACACATAGAAAGAGCAGACACACACACACACACACACACACACACACACACACACACTACACCCCATATACCACACATAAAGAGCAGTGACACACACACACACACACACACACACACACACACACACACACTTTAGTTAAAAAGGCCCCACCCCATTCCTGTTGTATGTATGAGTACAGTGTACATTGCTTATATATTGTGGAGATGTACTGTTCAGTAACTTAAAGTTTGAACTCAAACAATGTGAATAAAGCCCACCCTGGTAGTCACATTTCTCTTTCTATCTCTGAAATGTGCTTCACAATTCACACTCAGTTCCTGCAAAAACAGTTTTCAGCAGCAAGAACAAGCCTACAAAGGAGAAAGAGAATATTTTGCCAATTACCAGCACATAGTTCAGCATCTAACTGGTGACAACCCTAATAAACTTAGTATGACAATGTGATGGTTGTGATTCTGTTTAAATTGCATATAAAAGTCACAAAAAGTGTAGCATTCCACATCATCTTGTCAACAAACTTTAAACCTCTTCATGTCTGCAATAAGCAAGAAATCGATTCTCTCCATGCAGATCTACTTATTAACCTTGCATCTCAAGCGGCGTACACATATACTGTACCTGCACTGAACATTAATTCAAAAGAGCATTATTAGCATGCCATAAAATTGTTACTATATTTATTCAAAGTACAGTTTTAACCAAATGGAGATCTTTATTTCAAGAACAAATGCAACATAATTGTACAAAATCATTCCATGCCACAAAAATCCTATCAAAATAAACATTCACACAATTTGCTAACTGGACAGCCTTTAATTTCTGGGCAGGCAGGAAAGGCACTTTAATGCAATACCTTTTCGATTTGCTTTTAATGTTCTCAGCACTCAGGTGTGATTGGTGAGATTTGAGTGCAGTGGCAGAGTGGCCATAGGGAGAACCAAAGCTTTTCCCACTGGGCCACTGCACAAATTGGGCAGGTAGCACAATGATCTTTCAATCAGAGACAGACAAAGAAAAACAGAGCGACACATCGAAGGAGTGAAAAAGTGCAAGAGGGAGCATGGTGATCAGGTTGCATGGCCCACTGTGGTTCTGTGTGGCAAACATCTCCCTCACATTTCTCTCCCTTCCCAGCTTATGGAAACACATTGAAAACATCAGCTTTGATCGAGCACAAACCAAATTTTGAGTGTAGAGCAGTCTGTGAGTCAACATTTGTGAGCGTGCAGACATGGACTTGTAAGAGCAGAACAAAATTGGAGCACTACATGAGCAGCAGATGAACTGAGTGCAAAGGAAAACATGCACTATATTTTAGTGAGCAATAAGGATTCGTGTGCTCTTATAGTTCGGAGCTGCTCGTGCTCACTTTTGGCACACTGAATCATATAAGCAGAATGTCACCTGTTCAGTCTGACCCGGAAGGTATGGGTCATCCTTGTAGACCCTTCCCTACTTCCAAAAAACTGAGACAGTGGTGTTTTTTGACCACCAGAAAGAGCACTATGAATTTTTTGGTAAATCAAATGGCTTTTAAGACATTGCAGCTTAGTAATTTTCATTGTCCGATTAATTAAAAGTTGTTACTAGCTATAAACCACAGTGGCCATGCAAATTTCTCTTTTGAGTGTGATCTACATATACGTTTTTTTAAGCAATTTTCATAGAGAATTGCATTAAAACTATCCCCCAATCATGTTGTTTTCTGTTTCTACTGGAATCTGTTACAACTGATCAGGCTGGTTGGGTTTTACTTTCACTTTCTCCCTC
Source organism: Monopterus albus (assembly GCF_001952655.1). Classification (NCBI taxonomy): domain Eukaryota; kingdom Metazoa; phylum Chordata; class Actinopteri; order Synbranchiformes; family Synbranchidae; genus Monopterus; species Monopterus albus. The sequence continues at coordinate 2,006,276 of NW_018127903.1, read as the reverse complement.
AACAACAATTTCTTGCACATGATCTTGCAAGAAAACAATTTTTGTCAGGTACATTTGTCTCGTTTCTCGGTCTGGTAAAGACTTTTTGTCCCACTGCTGTCCTGCTGACAGAGACAACTGTTCTGATGACTTTAGACCGAAAGAATGCACCACTCACATCCTGCTTTCAGTTTGGATCGAATGGACTTATGTTTCAGTAGCTCTTATATCTCGCTTCCAATGCATTTTACCAGTTTTCTCTTAAAAGAGCAACATAATGTTTGAACAACTCCACTAGTAAAGTGGAGTTTGGCCTCCTCTTCGCCTTGTTGTGGTGCACCAAGCAGCAATTTGCTCAGCACTGCGCCTGGTGACGGGGTTTAGAGTGACATCCACCATTTAGCATGGACACCAAGCACAGAAAATTAGACCTGCTAAAACACTTGAGGGCTACTAAAACTCTGATATTTCACTTGTTTTGTTTACAAGGTACAGTAAAGCTGCTATACTGGTGTGGCACTTAATTTCCTCCTTTACTTGTGTCATAATTACCAGGGCCACTACAGACCACTTAACTAAAGCAAGTTACTGTTGGGTTTAATAACCTCCTGGCACAAATGACTCATTTTTTTGCAGGACAAGTTCAGTCTAAACCTTCACTTACAAATCTGTGCCTGTGCACTCTCAAAAGTTGACTCTGGTTTGTACAGGACTGTTGAGGGTTTTTTCCCCACAAGCTACAGTAATAAAATCATCATGGATGATGTTGCAGGTGCTTGATTTTTCCACAGAGGTGCCGTGTGTAACGTATTTTCACCAATAACGCTGATTCACTGTTGACGACATGCCATTACAGTGCATGCAACAGGATGACCCCCCCCCCCACAACACCAACAACTCCCCTTCTTTTAACGGACCCTATGGTGAGGGCTAATGAAATGCAACTCCTCTCCAGCTCCCCAGTGAGTGGAAGAGGATTTTTCTGATTGAAAACTTCCTGGAGGTGTCTTGCTTGGTTTGTGAAACGTTGTAATTACTGCTGGGGGTCTCCTCCCGCTCTGTTTGCAGGGGAGCTGAGCAGCGTTTGCTAGCGCTCCGGGGTTCTCCCTCAGTTCAGCACACTTAGGCCCGTCTAATTAGAGTCTCTGCCATGTCTCCGTATCGCTGTCTCTATGCACAGCTGGGGACAACCCCCAAATCAAGCTGTGGTGCACAAACGCTCGGCGACCAATTCAAGCAACAACAGGCGACACTCTCACACTCTTGCAATGTGAATATTAGTTCCTTCCCCCTCTCTCTCATTCATCTCCTCCCTTCTCCTCTTCTCCTTCATTGTTTTTTCCCTCGCTTTGTTCTCCCTGCTCTCCTCACCAAGCACAGGCACAGCAGCTACAAAGAGCCCTGCATAGGAAGATGAGAGGGAGCAGAGAGTGAAAAGGGTTCAGATTCTGCTCAGCATTTGCGTGTTTGTGTTTCGGTGTGTGTGAAACTCTGAGTGTGAGGCAGCAGGAGATCGCCAGGGTAGTGAGAGTCGGTAGTACACCCAGAGGCACTAAGAAAGAACAGAGAGAACACTTGCCCCCCCATCAAGAGCAGTTGTTCAACCCCTGAGGCGAGGTGATGCAAGGATGGGGGGAGCAACGAAGGGCAGAAAGGTGGCAGGCAAAGCTGCACACGTCTGCTTTTCTCTTTCACCTGTTCACCTTTACAGTCTCTTCAAACTCTACCACACCCGTTCTTTATACCCAGTGGGTTCATGGAGACTGGTGGTGTAGTTTTTTTATATATTTATTTTTTTCACTTCCCGTTGTCTTGGATAAAGTTGAGAAAACACTGTCTGTGTACTTGCGCATCTATAAGGTACAAGCAGATGTGCTAATCTCTTCCCATGGATATGTGGATGTGTCTGTATGTACTGTACATGTGTGCATTAAATTATGCTTGAGTAGTTAATTATTGTTTGTGACTAGCTGGGTGAAGAGGTCTGTAACTGCTGCCTTCAAACCTCACCTTCTGACCTTAGGGAATGGAAGACGTCTTTCTACTCTAAGTTGCAGGGTTCACTGTCTACTGTATACTGCTTGAATGCATTAAGCATGTACTGTATGTGTGTGACTATGTTTTTGACTAATGAGGCTGTGTTTCTTTTGATCAAGAGGGACGGGTGCATAAACACGAGCAGGAACAGCAGTCGTTGAGTTTTATACAATGACAAATGAGACAGTGCACAACATACTGTATGATGTGCCCTCTGGGACTCACAAACATAAGGTGTCTTTAGACTACAGGAAGTTTTTCATAGTTCTTAGAAGTGATCTGATCTGCTCTGTTGGAGCAACGCATGGGTGTGCATATACAAACATTTTTCTATCTCTGGTATGTATTTGTGTACTAATACTAAAAGAAAATGAGAACGAGGGGAATTATGTTTCCTCCCAGCAGTGAGATCCTGCACCTGCAGATTTGAGGGAAGTGACCATACTGTATATCTGTATATACCAGGTACACTCTCAGTTCTGCTCTGGCTTGTTGTTCCATTTTCCTCTCCCTCCATTTCTCGGGTTTGAGAACACACACCTGCAACCAGCCTCTAACCACACATCATGCTTCAGTAACCTGCTGACTCCCTCTGATTTACAATGTTATGTCTGGTGAGTGGCCAAAAATCTTTGGATCCCTGGTAACACCATTTATTTGTCCTACTTGCCTACACCATACGCAATAACAAAAAGAAAAGAAAAACAAAACAAGTTGTGTGGCATGGCTTGAGCCTGCTGATTTATAGACTATCCATGTAAATGTGTGATATAGATGATGGTACAAAGGAATTCTGATAAAAAAAGTGGGAACTCACATAAATTTTGTACAGTGGCCTTAATTCTCTTCCATATGATAGGGAAGCTACAAAATTTCACAATTTCATACTTGTGGTATAATGTGCCCAAAGCTGTACTTTCATTTGCTGGAATTATCGTATTATTGTATTTATTTTAATAGAAGACTGTGTAGATATGACATGTAAGGAGAATGAAGAGGTATGACATTCAACAAAAAGGCTGGATTGAAATAGGGGACAATGCAATTTAACGGTCAGTGTCTTCAACCCTTTGGCAAATAGGGGTCATATCTAATAAGTGTCGAGATTAAAAAACATATTTAAGAAAGAAAATGATGTCAATGACCATTCTTTGACCAAACAGAGCTCCTACTCTGTGTTCACGACATACAGCTTGGACTCCCCTCCCTTATGACTTTACCAGTAACCTACTGTCATTAACCACTGTTAAAAGAGCAGCTCTTAAAACTAAGCGTCTGCATTTTCCCTCCATGATGCAGGCCTTGTGGATGGAGCTGTCATCAGTTTAGTACTCGCCCTTGTTTTAACACACGTCCAGGGAACACCTCTTGTTAAATAGATATTTACATTTGCTCTTTTAAGACAGATTTTGCTTTCCTCTTTAAACTTGTTTCTTGGCAGGTCGACCTGTCGAGAGGAAGCCCACGGTGCCTCACAGCCAGTGGAGCTGTGCTCAAAAGCTGTAAGTGCTATGTTCAAAAATGCCTCCTCTGGTTTCAGCCTCTGGGGAACTCATAATACTCGAGAGCACCTGTCTATGTCAAACTTGACAACATAGAATGTAATAATAACAAAGGTAAAAAGTAATAAAATGGACTTGAGAAATGTACATATTAAACAGAGCATATTTAAATTATATGTCAATAAAATTACAACTCTTTAACAATAAAGACTGGCTAGAATAGTACTTCTGACTTTACAAATAAGTCAATTTTCTGGTTGTATAATCATCACTTTCATCTTGGTTTTTATGAGATTGTGTGATTTGGCCACATAGAACTGAACTATATGATTTTTTTTAACAATGAATGAAAGAGGTGTGATGTAAAAGACATCTGAGGATGTACTTAATGAACAGTAGGCCACTGTATAATGAAAAGACAGACCAGAGATGTCTGTTGCAACTTGCCTTAAGCAGCTAGTGATATAAGTGTCATTTTGTTAAGGCTAGACAAAAGAATATTAGACACGGTTTGCAAAAGATGGCTTAGCTCTATCACCTTGTCCTTAGAAAGAAAGGATATTGCATTAGTATCTTCATGCACACACAAGCAGGAATATACATGCAGTCACATAAGCCCACATTCAAAACACATATATATGCAAACACATGCTAAATTGACAACAAGCTTAACTATGCAAGTAAGTGTGTTATATGATTTTGTTTGAGAAAGACACAAAGTGAGACTGAAAGAAAGAAGTAGACAAAGAAAGAAAGCTGCATGGCCTGCCATCTCAAGGAGGGAGAGAGATATAAGTGAGAAAGCAAGAGGATGTGGGAGGCAAGCCGGTGGGTGAGGGGTGAAGAGGAGCCCATCTAAACTCATTTTGAAAATCGGAACTTCTTTTCTAAAGTCAGCATTTCAAATCAGAATATGTCCCCTCTCATTTAATGCATCATTTTGCAAAGTGATAAATTTTTGAATTAGACATACACCCTTTTTGCTTTTAAGATACTGTGCCTCATAAGGGAGGGCGCGGTGTGAAGGATTTAAGAGTGTTTCGCCGTGTCAAACATTAAAACCCACAGGGAGAGCATCAGCACAATTAGACCAGGGTGAAGGAAAGAGAGGAAAAAATCCACAGACAAAAATCACGATCTTAAGAGCAGCGGCAGTAGTCGCATGTACAGTAACGTGGTTATCTGTCGCGGGTGATCCTTTTAAACGCTTCGTTTGCAGGGATAAAAGCAGAGCGGAGGAAATAAACTTAGTTCTGCCTCCAATCTGCAAATCCTTGGTGGTCATGGAAGATGATCCCAATTTGCTTCTGAGCAGTACTGTCAGATCTCACAATAATAAATAATTTAAGACTAAGTGGCCTTTATATTCAATAAATGTGGAAAGCCTGTAGACCACTGCTAGCAGTAGCTAGACCATGTTGAGGTTCCTGCAAAAGAAAGGCTAATGGGAAATGTCTAATTTGATATTAGGTACATTCCTTTTAAGCTAAGTCTTTAAGTTTATATGCAAAGTTTATTGTATGTATGTGGTGTTAGTGGCCTGGTACACTACACGTTAACCCCAATACCCTTAACCAATACCCTTTACAGTCTGTTTGGGGTCCTCGAAACCTCCAACCCCCAATCAAAAACATAACTTTTTTTTCTTGCATGATATTTGACTTTGAGGATTGTATATAAATATGCAGAAAATGATTATTGCTTGGCATGTCTGTTTTCCATCTCAAAGATCTGTACTGTAAAATGTAGTGGATTAGAATATATTTTCATATTTATCTGTGGTTTGTGTTAGCTGTACTTTTTATGTAGCACTACCCCTCCTTGAGCCCAAATACTGTAAAAATAACTATAATAATAATTGTTCAATAACATTTTGTTCATAAGAGGTCTAACATAGAGTTATGTAGACCTTTCTAGAGACTGATTCAGGAACATACAATAAGCAACGTCACAGTGTACAGTAGCATAGTGAGCATTCGTCTGTCTGTGAATGACTTTCTGGCAAACAGAAGGTTCATATATACCACAGGGAGATATAACATCTAAAACATGAACAATTTCCTTATTATTTGTAATAACAAAGTGTTATGCTCACTCTATTTAAAAAATGTACATACTGCACATACAGTAGGCCTATAAAGAAATTCAGATTCCCACAGACCCTGTGCAGGTATAATTTATTGTATGACTTCTCTGTGATTGACTGAATCACAGTTACAAATTATCACTGATAGAGTAGTTGTGTCTGACACATAGGTGCTGATATGTAGAAGGAATGATGTGCATAGGGATGTCATGCTCCACACAGTTAATAAAACAAGCTTGGTTGTAGAAATAAAGGTGTTTACTTGCCTGGGAACTCACAGGCCTACCTACTGCATAAAAATGATCTATGCAGCAATAATACATAAATACATGTTAGAGCATCATTAACGCAAACTTATAAGACTTGACAGAGACACTTTGAAACAGTGAAACATGTAATTTCAGATCATGTCACTCCCATTCTGTATTGTAGCCAATGAACCAATCAGTCAAACAGCCAAGTAAACAACAAGCAGAAACAGACTGAGCCAAGACATGGGGGGGAGACAGGGCTGTCTGGTTACAGAAGGCAATGCTTAGGTTTGTATTCTTTCTCTCTCTGTGGTGTGGGTTGTTCTCTCATGAGCTATCTGCCTCTTCTGGAGTCCCACATTTACATTTTGTTTCCACAGAGAGTATGCCAAATCATCAGGTCTCATTCAGCTTCCACAGTTGCTTAGGTGAAACGCTAAATATAGAATAATAATTACACAATTTAACAATAAAAAGTGGGAAATTATTCTCTATTGCTTAACAGCTTAGTGTCATTTGATTAATTTTTTTTAATAAATGAAGATTTGAAGTAACCCTCCCCCCTGAAACATCATTTGGTTCTTTTTTCTCAAAAGAAAATAGTGCCAGTGCAGCATTTGCATTTATTACTGACTGGGAGCATTTAATTCCAAGATGTGAGTTGTGAGATCTGTTAAACAGCATGCTCATTTTCATTTTAGGCTGGAGAAGGCTTCAGAGAGAAACAAAGCCAGGGAGTACCAGAAACGGAGATACTTAGAAAGAAAAAGAGCCTATTTGGCTTGGGTTCTGGTGCAGGTCACTATTTACACAGAAGCGTCACTATGCCTTTTTGGGTTCGATGCTTTGGTGGCCACTGGAATCCAGTTTGTGAATACCTGCATTGAGCCACAGCGGCTGAGGCAAGGCTGTAAGACCAACAGCCACTGGTCACCACAGTTTGAACATGGTGCCCTCATGCTGTTTGCTCCTCTGCTGCCTCCTCTCCTTTATGGCCAAGACTATGTTTGCACAAGCGTGGATATGAAACAGCAGCAAATGCAATTTGACATGTGGAGTGCCATCTTGGGGGCACCAAGGTGCATGTTTATTTTATTTTATAAAGTTTTTTTATGTGCATATGTTTGTCTAACTCCTGACAATCCCAGAATAAATAATGTGTGTCCATAAATGATTAATTATTAGAGAGCGAGGGGGGTAATAAGACCACGTAGGTGAATTTTATTTTAATTCATTTTCAAATCATATTTTGTAGGGTGTATTGTATTAGGGTGTTAACTCTCTGTTTGCCCTGAGTCACATACAATCTGCCCTGTGTTTATCGCACTTTTCAGATTCAAACCAGAATTAAAAATGTTGCATTTAATCATATCAAACTAATATGCAGAAAGCTCCAGTTAAATTTATTTATGTCCTGCAGTTATTCCAAAATGTTCAGCCACTGATCAATATTTTCCTCACAGACGTTAAGATTTATTTTAATTCACTTTTTAAGTAAATACGTAATTTTCTATTAATTGTATTCCAATCCACAAAATGTATCAAATAGAGCAGCTGTAGCCAAACAATAACTAGTTCAGTTGTTGGTATCTTGAACTAAAGGCAGACAAACAAGCACTGAGACCAGGTATTCCTGGAATACCATGGATGTGGCCATAGGGGGATGAAGAAAGTGGAGACAGGAGAATAGGACTAGAGGTTAGGGGTTTGAAAGAAAGACAAAAGAAAAAGAAAGAATTCCCAATAACTTAATTCGCTTCCATTCCTTTTCAAGGGTATTACGGTTTCTGTTTTCCCTACTCTTACTACAGCACAACTAGAATCCTAAGGTGAGCAGTAGAAAAATGAAATGGCATTAAATAAAATGGCATACTAACACAATGCATTGTTGAAAGAATCTTTTAAAATTAACAGGCTACATAATTCATCTACTAAGGCTGGGCTTAGTCACGGAGAGCTGGAAAGGTCATTTGTTGTTGTGTGTTGTGATGGGGGCTGAAATAAGCTTATTATCACATATGACTCTGAAACTGCCTCATTTCTTGGATGCATGAAATGCCCTGTCTCTTCTGTGAGGGTGGCTGGTAATGCTGAGTGGCAGGTACTCCAGAACAGCGCCAGAGTCCAGTCTGTCGCCAAGGTGATGACGTTATGGCAACCAGCTGTCAAATGGCTGGATAACCACCGTCATCGTCAAAGACGCTCACCAGAACCAGATGCTGCTAGGATTTCCACCAATTAGGAGTCACAAGCTGGGTTTCTGTTGGGGGAGAAGGAGGCCAACAGTGAATGGCGGAACAACACCATCACTGTCAGCCGCTGCAACCACTGAGGATCTACAGAGCTGATGTAGAAAAAAAAAGAGGAAGGAAAGAAAAAAAACACATCAAAAATAAAAGAAAAAATGAATTTCAGTGACAGTTGCCCATGGTAACTAATTACAGTAATTAGGGAACTCCATCAACTTGTTCCATGAATGAAAGTGAGAAAGGGGAAGAAATTAGATAGAAAAGGCTGAATCTGCGACATAGGTTTGCTGATGTTTGCAATTTGGATTTTTTTCCCTGACATTTGATAGATAGATAGATAGATAGATCAATCATCATTATCACCATCACTGTGGTGTTTGTAGAACACTGAAGGAAATGAGAGGGAGAACAACAGGGAGTCTGGCTTTTGCACAGCATTGTTACAGCAGCAACATGTCCTCTGAACATGAAGAGCTCTGTTGTCTAGTCAAGCATGTTCTGAATGGAGCGTAATTTCATGTCCTTGTGTAAAAGTATACCCTATTGTTTGAGAATTAAGCACAGCATATAGGCCTATAATTATACCTCCACAATAGCGGGTCTTCAGAAAAGGGACGGAAATAGCATTGGAGGGTTCCGGTCTAGGCTTCGAACTACAGAGCTACTAACAGGCTGTCAGACTATAAAATGGCAGAGAGCAGAGAATAGAATCAGAGGCTGCTATCATTTTACTGCTTGTGGATTGGAGGGGGCAACTACCATTGTCCAGTAACATCCTGATTTGTACTATGGTGCATGGCTTAAAACTGTGGGTGTAGTGCTATAAATGCTATTGTTAAAGGCAAATGTTTAGAGGCAAGCACATCAGGAAGAGTATATGAGACAAAAGAGGACTGAAGAGCGGACAATTAAACAAAGAGAGAAACAAACTGTAGAGAGTCCAAATAAGATTGTCTATCAGTCCCACTCCATAGTCATTTTGTATCCTGAAATATCATGATTTTACCCCAATTTCATAAGTGAGCGGCCTGGCATGGTGCCTAACTACCCAGCAAATAGAGAGAATAATGTCATTATATCATATACAATACAGGGAAATCCCAGCGGTGAACAGACTGCATGAGCAGCTGTCTGATAGAGGCAGTAGGCATGCACACATCTGTGTGTGTGTGTGTGTGTGTATGTGTACATGTGTGTGTGCTGTAAAAAAGAGTGGGGAGAGGTGTACAGTACAGTTGCTGAACATGTGTATGTGTGTGTGTGCAAAAGAGAGAGAGAGAGAGAGAGCACGTCATCATTGACTTTGGCTTTATAGCAGGCTCCCGGGCAGTGCTTTACCTGGTACCTAATCAGTCAGTGAGCCTCACTACCTCTTGGGACCTCACAGCTGGAGGGGGGGTGTGTGTGTATGTGTGTGTGAGAGGGAGAGAGAGAGTGTGAGTGAGTGTCTAAGAAGAGGCGATAGATGGCTGCGCTGAATAGAACAGCCTTCTGGGAGCCAGCTCAACCCCGCCTTCTCAATTTCAGGGCCCACGGCTCTCTCTGACTGGTCATATTCAAGGTGATCTTCTCTTCTACAATACACACCTCTACAGGTAAACACACACAGACAAAACAATGCAATTATGCAGCAATATTACAACATCATTCACAAACTGAAATGTACTGTTATATTGATCTATAGGAGACAAATAAATTGCAATTTCCTGCCCAGTCATAACCACACATGCAAACACAAATGGCACAAAATAGCTGGATGGTGGCAAATATGGTCATATAATTTCTTTCCATTAGCAAATCTGGTCTGCACCCAGATTCTGAGGAAATGACCTGCACAAATGAATCAGCCACCAGTACAGTTCCTAACTGCTTCTGACAGGATTTACAGCATGTGGCAGTCTTTGTCTAGGCACTGGGAGTGCTAAGCGTGGCCAGGCAGTGGTCTTTACTCAATGAGGAATTGCTGGATGTCAGCCACACTGAGCTTTAAGAGCCCCCTGGGCCTCAGTCCCTGGGGTAAGCACAGATTCTGGGAGAACCCAGACACCAGTCAACTGCCAGGCCACAAGTCTTCGAATGGTCAACCTCCACCTGGAGAATCACTTTATTGTACATGGAGAAAAAGAGCCAACAAGATGAAGAGAAAGACCAGGGAGACGAAGGATGGTGAGGAGGAGAGGAAACATAGCAGGTTGCCATGACAAGGAAGCAGGGGAATAAAACACAAACAGAGCGGGTGGCACCGGGGTTGTCAGCAGTGAGAGCAGTGACAGCTTCCTTGGCGTGCCTGGCACCCTCTGTTGCAGGAGTCTGGTGGACACAGAAATTCAGACTGCTCTCCTCTCCTCCATTTACAATGTACAGTACAGTCCCACATAATTTCACCTCTCTCTTGTTTTCTTTGAAACATAAGCATTTCAGGCTCCTGTCTAATATAAACCATGTCTTGTGGTACTGTACCTTTCCCAGCTAATCTTCCAAAGTCACGGTCCACTGGTTGTGACAGGAAGACCACCTGTGGCCAGACAGACTGTGACCTAAATGGAGCTTATGGCTATAGTGTGTGCCGGTATGTTTGTGTGTGTGTGGGTGTAAGTGTGTGTGTGTGTGTGTGTGTGTGTGCATGCTGGTTCAGGGGGAGGGTTGTGATCTGATCTGTGCAAAGCATGCCGGTTGTTTACATGTGTAATGTGTGTATGTAAATTAGATTTTCTTTGTAGATTGCATGCTTCCATGAAACCTGTTCTCCCAGCTCACAGATGGGCCTGCTGGATAATGTTGGAAAGACAATAACTGCTGAGAACCGTGGAGGACCTGGCAAAGCCGAGCTGACTATTTGTAATGGGGGAAAACAAAAATGATATAAGATTTATTGAACCAACACAGCACAGCAAATGAACAACAAATGAACAGAACTCAGTGAAGGATAAAATAACACAGTAGAGAGGAGGCGTGCACGAACAGCAGTAAAATCAGTCCTGTATCGATCTGGAGCAGTGAGCCTGCCAGATACTGCTGCCTTCCTTTTTCTAGAAAGATTCTGCACATAGGATAAACCTTGAGGCATCTTGTTGTACCTTGTTTGTGTGTGTGTGTGTGTGTGTGCATGTGAGTACACCCAAGTTAAAGAATGTGTGCATATATTTCCCTCAGTCTGTTATTTCAGAATTCACTGAGAGTCAGTAGGTCTTTTAGTTTACATATCTGTTCTACATTACTCAAAGGGCCAAACTATATTGTGTATTATATGAATTTAATAAAAGACACTCACAAGTCCATAAACATCCATCACTGGACAGGCCTGCACAGTACAGGCTGACATACAATATAACCCTGATTGCTTATGAATTAAGTGGAAGTGGGATGAACTGTCGCAGTACATACAGTGACTCAGTTAAGCACCTGGAATATATGACGCTACTTCTCCTCTGGTGGAGACAGGACATCTCTAGTATGGGGAACTGGGTCAAAGCTGAAATATTCATGGTGTAGGCTCTATCAAACCCCCCCTCCCCACACACACACACACACACAATTGCACATATTCAGACTGGGACAGACCTCAGAACTGGGAGCTGCCAGCCTGTTGCTGGGGTGCAGAGCTGAGCAGTGGCAACTAAGCTTCATAGTTTATGTGTGTGTGTTTGCGGGTAATGTGATCTGTTGTCAGGAGATAAGGTGACAGCAACAGGGTACACAGAGATATCTATCCATTTGAATCTGCTCACTAATGTTTGCTCACCAACTTGTCCCGATCCCCACAAAGTCTGAGATCATTTGCATGTCCACGGCAGTTCACGTCCATTATAACATGCAGAATGAGGGTTTGGATCAGGTTTGAGTTTTAGACACAAATATTATTATTAACCCCACTACTGTGGTTTCACCATTTAGAAATATTAGAAGAGAGGGCAATACATGTCAAAATATTAAATATTTCCTTAACCACTGACTTTCTTTAATAATATGTGCCAAAATCAGAGTAATTGTCCCGTAGTGTGGGGCCGACCGACTACGCCATGTTAGAGAAATACGTTACATTGCCAAAGTGTGGTATTTTGCCAAAGACATTAAGTAGACTATACAGTACTGTGGAATTTAGAAGCAATTCCTAAGATTAAAAGACAGGGATAAATATGACGAGGTTAAAAAAGTATTTTTTAATAGATACAAACAGAGTGTAATACAAAAGTCTGCAAAACTTTGTTGTATTTTAAGGTGACTATTTACTTTAAGAAGACATACAAACATTACATTGCACACGCAAAGGAGCATTTTAATGACTATAGTTGTTTATCCCACACATTTTATGGCCTCTGTATGACACTTTTACATGAATTTATGCAAAAAATACCTATTCCTATCACAATATACTGAACATGGAGGTGTCTAACCCTAATGACAGTCGCTGAGATATTCCATTCTGAGCCCATCGGTTCCAAAATAATGAAAACGATAAAGATTTATATATTTTTCTTTTCCTTAATTAAATGGGGTCACAGCTAAGATTTTGCTGAACAAGGAATTTATTTGCGGGTTTTATGTTAAAGGTGTGGTGCTCACCTTGAACACCACTGAACTGTTCTGGAGCTTCTGATCATATGACATTTGCCCAGTTGTCATGATATAGCTGATATTCAGATTTCCCAGCATAAAACTTTTATATTACTATTAATATTATGACTATGTTATGAGTGCATGTCTATCTATATTGTCACTATTGCCCACACCTATAATAAGAAAGTGGGTTTGCAGCAAAGTTTGAATCAACACCTTCTACTGTACCATCACATCTTTGTATTATGCAGTAAGATTTTTAAACATCTTGCTGTTTCACCTCATCTGTTGTTGTTGTGTGGTGGTATGTTCGACACTGTAAACAGATGTTATTGCTATACAGGAATAAAGTTTGCGCTTGCCAAATGCCACAGTGGAACAGAAAGAATCAGACTCAGCACTGTTCCTACCTCTCCTTTACACCCAACATGCACACATGCCACACACACAGTGAACCGAGAACATAGCCCCAGCACAGCGCCACAAACAAACACACTAAAAATACAAACTACGCATATCCAAACACTCTCACTCCTTAATGAGCTAGCACTTTTAAGAAAAGACTCCGCTACAACTCTATACCACACACTGATACCTTGAGGAGAACTCGCAA